>NC_090436.1:806587228-806906466 GCF_031143425.1 Pleurodeles waltl | reverse complement strand
GTGGTTTATTTGGGACACCTTGTAGGTGGAGGCCAAGTTCAGCCACTCCAACCCAAGATCCAGACTATTCTGGACTGGGTAGCTCCAAAAACCCAGACTCAAGTCAGGGCATTCCTTGGCTTGACTGGGTATTACAGGAGGTTTGTGAAGGGATATGGATCCATTGTGACAGCCCTCACTGAACTCACCTCCAAGAAAATGCCCAAGAAAGTAAACTGGACTGTGGAATGCCAACAGGCCTTTGACACCCTGAAACAGGCAATGTGCTCAGCACCAGTTCTCAAAGCTCCAGATTATTCTAAGCAGTTCATTGTGCAGACTGATGCCTCTGAACATGGGATAGGGGCAGTTTTGTCCCAAACAAATGATGATGGCCTTGACCAGCCTGTTGCTTTCATTAGCAGGAGGTTACTCCCCAGGGAGCAGCGTTGGAGTGCCATTGAGAGGGAGGCCTTTGCTGTGGTTTGGTCCCTGAAGAAGCTGAGACCATACCTCTTTGGGACTCACTTCCTAGTTCAAACTGACCACAGACCTCTCAAATGGCTGATGCAAATGAAAGGTGAAAATCCTAAACTGTTGAGGTGGTCCATCTCCCTACAGGGAATGGACTTTATAGTGGAACACAGACCTGGGACTGCCCATGCCAATGCAGATGGCCTTTCCAGGTTCTTCCACTTAGAAAATGAAGACTCTCTTGGGAAAGGTTAGTCTCATCCTCTTTCGTTTGGGGGGGGGTTGTGTAAGGAAATGCCTCCTTGGCATGGTTGCCCCCTGACTTTTTGCCTTTGCTGATGCTATGTTTACAATTGAAAGTGTGCTGAGGCCTGCTAACCAGGCCCCAGCACCAGTGTTCTTTCCCTAACCTGTACTTTTGTATCCACAATTGGCAGACCCTGGCATCCAGATAAGTCCCTTGTAACTGGTACTTCTAGTACCAAGGGCCCTGATGCCAAGGAAGGTCTCTAAGGGCTGCAGCATGTCTTATGCCACCCTGGAGACCTCTCACTCAGCACAGACACACTGCTTGCCAGCTTGTGTGTGCTAGTGAGGACAAAACGAGTAAGTCGACATGGCACTCCCCTCAGGGTGCCATGCCAGCCTCTCACTGCCTATGCAGTATAGGTAAGACACCCCTCTAGCAGGCCTTACAGCCCTAAGGCAGGGTGCACTATACCATAGGTGAGGGTACCAGTGCATGAGCATGGTACCCCTACAGTGTCTAAATAAAACCTTAGACATTGTAAGTGCAGGGTAGCCATAAGAGTATATGGTCTGGGAGTCTGTCAAACACGAACTCCACAGCACCATAATGGCTACACTGAAAACTGGGAAGTTTGGTATCAAACTTCTCAGCACAATAAATGCACACTGATGCCAGTGTACATTTTATTGTAAAATACACCACAGAGGGCACCTTAGAGGTGCCCCCTGAAACTTAACCGACTATCTGTGTAGGCTGACTAGTTTTAGCAGCCTGCCACAAACCGAGACATGTTGCTGGCCCCATGGGGAGAGTGCCTTTGTCACTCTGAGGCCAGTAACAAAGCCTGCACTGGGTGGAGATGCTAACACCTCTCCCAGGCAGGAATTGTCACACCTGGCGGTGAGCCTCAAAGGCTCACCTCCTTTGTGCCAACCCAGCAGGACACTCCAGCTAGTGGAGTTGCCCGCCCCCTCCGGCCAGGCCCCACTTTTGGCGGCAAGGCCGGAGAAGATAATGAGAATAACAAGGAGGAGTCACTGGCCAGTCAGGACAGCCCCTAAGGTGTCCTGAGCTGAGGTGACTCTAACTTTTAGAAATCCTCCATCTTGCAGATGGAGGATTCCCCCAATAGGGTTAGGATTGTGACCCCCTCCCCTTGGGAGGAGGCACAAAGAGGGTGTACCCACCCTCAGGGCTAGTAGCCATTGGCTACTAACCCCCCAGACCTAAACACGCCCTTAAATTTAGTATTTAAGGGCTACCCTGAACCCTAGAAAATTAGATTCCTGCAACTACAAGAAGAAGGACTGCCCAGCTGAAAACCCCTGCAGCGGAAGACCAGAAGACGACAACTGCCTTGGCTCCAGAAACTCACCGGCCTGTCTCCTGCCTTCCAAAGATCCTGCTCCAGCGACGCCTTCCAAAGGGACCAGCGACCTCGACATCCTCTGAGGACTGCCCCTGCTTCGAAAAAACAAGAAACTCCCGAGGACAGCGGACCTGCTCCAAGAAAAGCTGCAACTTTGTTTCCAGCAGCTTTAAAGAACCCTGCAAGCTCCCCGCAAGAAGCGTGAGACTTGCAACACTGCACCCGGCGACCCCGACTCGGCTGGTGGCGATCCAACACCTCAGGAGGGACCCCAGGACTACTCTGATACTGTGAGTACCAAAACCTGTCCCCCCTGAGCCCCCACAGCGCCGCCTGCAGAGGGAATCCCGAGGCTTCCCCTGACCGCGACTCTTTGAACCTAAAGTCCCGACGCCTGGGAGAGACCCTGCACCCGCAGCCCCCAGGACCTGAAGGACCGGACTTTCACTGGAGGAGTGACCCCCAGGAGTCCCTCTCCCTCGCCCAAGTGGAGGTTTCCCCAAGGAACCCCCCCCTTGCCTGCCTGCAGCGCTGAAGAGATCCCGAGATCTCTCGTAGACTAACATTGCGAACCCGACGCCTGTTCCTACACTGCACCCGGCCGCCCCCGCGCTGCTGAGGGTGAAATTTCTGTGTGGACTTGTGTCCCCCCCGGTGCCCTACAAAACCCCCCTGGTCTACCCTCCGAAGACGCGGGTACTTACCTGCAAGCAGACCGGAACCGGGGCACCCCCCTTCTCTCCATTCTAGCCTATGTGTTTTGGGCACCACTTTGAACTCTGCACCTGACCGGCCCTGAGCTGCTGGTGTGGTGACTTTGGGGTTGCTCTGAACCCCCAACGGTGGGCTACCTTGGACCAAGAACTGAACCCTGTAAGTGTCCTACTTACCTGGTAAAACTAACAAAAACTTACCTCCCCCAGGAACTGTGAAAATTGCACTAAGTGTCCACTTTTAAAACAGCTATTTGTCAATAACTTGAAAAGTATACATGCAATTTTGATGATTTGAAGTTCCTAAAGTACTTACCTGCAATACCTTTCGAATGAGATATTACATGTAGAATTTGAACCTGTGGTTCTTAAAATAAACTAAGAAAAGATATTTTTCTATATAAAAACCTATTGGCTGGATTTGTCTCTGAGTGTGTGTAAAGAAATGGCTCCCTGTTGCAGTTACCCCCCACTTTTTGCCTGATACTGATGCTGACTTGACTGAGAAGAGTGCTGGGACCCTGCTAACCAGGCCCCAGCACCAGTGTTCCTTCACCTAAAATGTACCATTGTATCCACAATTGGCACACCCTGGCATTCAGATAAGTCCCTTGTAACTGGTACTTCTAGTACCAAGGGCCCTGATGCCAAGGAAGGTCTGTAAGGGCTGCAGCATGTCTTATGCCACCCTAGAGACCCCTCACTCAGCACAGACACACTGCTTACAAGCCTGTGTGTGCTAGTGAGAACAAAATGAGTAAGTCGACATGGCACTCCCCTCAGGGTGCCATGCCAGCCTCTCACTGCCTATGCAGTATAGGTAAGACACCCCTCTAGCAGGCCTTACAGCCCTAAGGCAGGGTGCACTATACCATAGGTGAGGGTACCAGTGCATGAGCATGGTACCCCTACAGTGTCTAAACAAAACCTTAGACATTGTAAGTGCAGGGTAGCCATAAGAGTATATGGTCTGGGAGTCTGTCAAACACGAACTCCACAACACCATAATGGCTACACTGAAAACTGGGAAGTTTGGTATCAAACTTCTCAGCACAATAAATGCACACTGATGCCAGTGTACATTTTATTGTAAAATACACCACAGAGGGCACCTTAGAGGTGCCCCCTGAAACTTAACCGACTATCTGTGTAGGCTGACTAGTTTTAGCAGCCTGCCACAAACCGAGACATGTTGCTGGCCCCATGGGGAGAGTGCCTTTGTCACTCTGAGGCCAGTAACAAAGCCTGCACTGGGTGGAGATGCTAACACCTCCCCCAGGCAGGAATTGTCACACCTGGCGGTGAGCCTCAAAGGCTCACCTCCTTTGTGCCAACCCAGCAGGACACTCCAGCTAGTGGAGTTGCCCGCCCCCTCCGGCCAGGCCCCACTTTTGGCGGCAAGGCCGGAGAAAATAATGAGAAAAACAAGGAGGAGTCACTGGCCAGTCAGGACAGCCCCTAAGGTGTCCTGAGCTGAGGTGACTCTAACTTTTAGAAATCCTCCATCTTGCAGATGGAGGATTCCCCCAATAGGGTTAGGATTGTGACCCCCTCCCCTTGGGAGGAGGCACAAAGAGGGTGTACCCACCCTCAGGGCTAGTAGCCATTGGCTACTAACCCCCCAGACCTAAACACGCCCTTAAATTTAGTATTTAAGGGCTACCCTGAACCCTAGAAGATTAGATTCCTGCAACTACAAGAAGAAGGACTGCCTAGCTGAAAACCCCTGCAGCGGAAGACCAGAAGACGACAACTGCCTTGGCTCCAGAAACTCACCGGCCTGTCTCCTGCCTTCCAAAGATCCTGCTCCAGCGACGCCTTCCAAAGGGACCAGCGACCTCGACATCCTCTGAGGACTGCCCCTGCTTCGAAAAGACAAGAAACTCCCGAGGACAGCGGACCTGCTCCAAGAAAAGCTGCAACTTTGTTTCCAGCAGCTCCAAAGAACCCTGCAAGCTCCCCGCAAGAAGCGTGAGACTTGCAACACTGCACCCGGCGACCCCGACTCGGCTGGTGGCGATCCAACACCTCAGGAGGGACCCCAGGACTACTCTGATACTGTGAGTACCAAAACCTGTCCCCCCTGAGCCCCCACAGCGCCGCCTGCAGAGGGAATCCCGAGGCTTCCCCTGACCGCGACTCTTTGAACCTAAAGTCCCGACGCCTGGGAGAGACCCTGCACCCGCAGCCCCCAGGACCTGAAGGACCGGACTTTCACTGGAGGAGTGACCCCCAGGAGTCCCTCTCCCTCGCCCAAGTGGAGGTTTCCCCGAGGAATCCCCCCCTTGCCTGCCTGCAGCGCTGAAGAGATCCCGAGATCTCTCATAGACTAACATTGAAAACCCGACGCTTGCGTCTACACTGCACCCGGCCGCCCCCGCGCCGCTGAGGGTGAAATTTCTGTGTGGACTTGTGTCCCCCCCGGTGCCCTACAAAACCCCCCTGGTCTGCCCTCCGAAGACGCGGGTACTTACCTGCAAGCAGACCGGAACCGGGGCACCCCCTTCTCTCCATTCTAGCCTATGTGTTTTGGGCACCACTTTGAACTCTGCACCTGACCGGCCCTGAGCTGCTGGTGTGGTGACTTTGGGGTTGCTCTGAACCCCCAACGGTGGGCTACCTTGGACCAAGAACTGAACCCTGTAAGTGTCTTACTTACCTGGTAAAACTAACAAATACTTACCTCCCCTAGGAACTGTGAAAATTGCACTAAGTGTCCACTTTTAAAACAGCTATTTGTGAATAACTTGAAAAGTATACATGCAATTTTGATGATTTAAAGTTCCTAAAGTACTTACCTGCAATACCTTTCGAATGAGATATTACATGTAGAATTTGAACCTGTGGTTCTTAAAATAAACTAAGAAAAGATATTTTTCTATATAAAAACCTATTGGCTGGATTTGTCTCTGAGTGTGTGTACCTCATTTATTGTCTATGTGTATGTACAACAAATGCTTAACACTACTCCTTGGATAAGCCTACTGCTCGACCACACTACCACAAAATAGAGCATTAGTATTATCTATTTTTACCACTATTTTACCTCTAAGGGGAACCCTTGGACTCTGTGCATGCTATTCCTTACTTTGAAATAGCACATACAGAGCCAACTTCCTACATTGGTGGATCAGCGGTGGGGTACAAGACTTTGCATTTGCTGGACTACTCAGCCAATACCTGATCACACGACAAATTCCAAAATTGTCATTAGAAATTGATTTTTGCAATTTGAAAAGTTTTCTAAATTCTTAAAAGACCTGCTAGGGCCTTGTGTTAGATCCTGTTTAGCATTTCTTTTAGAGTTTAAAAGTTTGTAAAAGTTTGAATTAGATTCTAGAACCAGTTGTAGATTCTTAAAAAGTATTCCAACTTTTAGAAGCAAAATGTCTAGCACAGATGTGACTGTGGTGGAACTCGACACCACACCTTACCTCCATCTTAAGATGAGGGAGCTAAGGTCACTCTGTAAAATAAAGAAAATAACAATGGGCCCCAAACCTACCAAAATACAGCTCCAGGAGCTTTTGGCAGAGTTTGAAAAGGCCAACCCCTCTGAGGGTGGCAACTCAGAGGAAGAGGATAGTGACTTGGAGGAAAATTCCCCCCTACCAGTCCTATCTAGGGAGAACAGGGTCCCTCAAACCATGACTCCAAAAATAATAGTCAGAGATGCTGGTTCCCTCACAGGAGAGACCAACACCTCTGAAATCACTGAGGATAACTCCAGTGAAGATGACCCCCTGTTAGCCAGGATGGTCAAAAGATTGGCTTTGGAAAAGCAGCTCCTAGCCATAGAAAGGGAAAGAAAAGAGATGGGCCTAGGTCCCATCGATGGTGGCAGCAACTTAAATAGGGTCAGAGATTCTCCTGACATCCTAAAAATCCCCAAAGGGATTGTAACAAAATATGAAGATGGTGATGACATCACCAAATGGTTCACAGCTTTTGAGAGGGCTTGTGTAACCAGAAAAGTAAACAGATCTCACTGGGGTGCTCTCCTTTGGGAAATGTTCACTGGAAAGTGTAGGGATAGACTCCTCACACTCTCTGGAAAAGATGCAGAATCTTATGACCTCATGAAGGGTACCCTGATTGAGGGCTTTGGATTCTCCACTGAGGAGTATAGAATTAGATTCAGGGGGGCTCAAAAATCCTCGAGCCAGACCTGGGTTGATTTTGTAGACTACTCAGTAAAAACACTAGATGGTTGGTTAACTGGAAATGAAGTGTGTGACTATGTTGGGCTTTATAATTTGTTTATGAAAGAACACATTCTAAGTAACTGCTTCAATGAAAAGTTGCATCAGTATCTGGTAGACCTAGGTCCAATTTCTCCCCAAGAATTGGGAAAGAAGGCAGACCACTGGGTCAAGACTAGGGTAACCAAAACTTCCACTGGGGGTGACCAAAAGAAAGGGGTTACAAAAACTCCCCAGGAGAAAGTGGGTGACACTAGAAACAAAGAAAAAGAGTCCTCTGTAGGCCCCCAAAAACCAGAACAGGTGGGTGGGCCCCAAGACACAACCCAAAACAAAGGTGGGTACCAGGGTAAGAACTGGGATGCCACTAAGGCATGGTGCCACAACTGTAAACAGTCTGGGCACCACACCAAGGACACTTCTTGTCCCAAAAACAAACCCCAGAACAAAATTCCAGGGGTAACCAGTGTAGCCATGGGAGATGACTCCTCAGATGAGGAGGTCTTCATAGCCTTCAACTGGAAACAGGGCCCAACAGGTGAGTTGGAGATTCCAGAGGGAAGTAGACACTTCCACCACCTACTGGTGAATGGAATCCCCACCACTGCCCTGAGAGACACTTGTGCCAGTCACACTATTGTGCATGACAGGCTGGTGCTCTCAAACCAGTACATCCCAGGTGAGACTGCCAGGGTAAGAGTTAGCCTAGACCGGGTCACTAAGAGGCCTGTGGCTTTAGTACCCATAGAAGTGGGTGGCACTCTTAGCTGGAGAAGGGTAGTAGTCAGTACAGACCTCCCCCTTGATTGTCTCCTTGGAAATGACTACCCAGAGGTTAGTCAGAGCCCAAGAGAGGAACTGGTCCAGTGCCAGTCCTCTCCCAAGGATTCTGGAAGTCCTGCCTCTGCAGTAAATGCAAGCAGGCCCCAGAAGAAGAAGAAAAGAAAACAGAGTAGGAAGGGTGGACAACCTTTAGCCAAGGTTACAGCAAGCCAAGGAGATTCTGCTCCAGTAGGGGAGAACTCCAAAAATGGCCCTGATAAAGTCCAACCTGACCCACAAGAAGTCCTGGCTAGTCAGGCAACTGTTAAACCTGAGTGGGTGGCTCCTCAGCTAACAGAAGAAAGAGTGGAGGAAGGGTGTTTACTACAAGATGTGGTAACCCCCCACTCTAATACAGCAGACAGGCAACCTGAACCCAAAGAGGCCTGTAACTTAGCCCCTTCCCTTTTAGGTGAAGAGCTAAAGGTGTGGTTCTGGGCACTGACAGCTGTCAGTGGCCTCTGCTGGGTGTTAGCCTTTATGGCTGCACTATCCTTAGCATGGTGGTCTGACCCCATGCCAAATAGCAAGTTAGGCCCCCTGACCCTATTGGTCATGGTGGGGTTACTCCAGCTCTGGGTAACCTCTCTGGGTAAGCTAGGGGTAACCCTGGCCAAGATAAGGTTAGCAGAGGTGGATACCTCTAAGACCAAAATAGAAAGAATGGGTGGAGACATTGAAGAGGCAGACAAGAGGCAATTCAGACTAGGTCCTATCACTGTGGAAGTAGGTCAGTTCCCCAAAGGGAATGACCTGAACAGAAGGATGTAAGGCAGAGTAGGCCCTGCAACTAACCAGCCTATTTCTCCTACTCTTCCTCGCCTGACAGACTAGGAAGACTCTCCCAGCTTGGGCTGAGTCTCCTGGCCTGTGGGCTGGGGGGGGCTTGTGTAAAGAAATGGCTCCCTGTTGCAGTTACCCCCCACTTTTTGCCTGATACTGATGCTGACTTGACTGAGAAGAGTGCTGGGACCCTGCTAACCAGGCCCCAGCACCAGTGTTCCTTCACCTAAAATGTACCATTGTATCCACAATTGGCACACCCTGGCATTCAGATAAGTCCCTTGTAACTGGTACTTCTAGTACCAAGGGCCCTGATGCCAAGGAAGGTCTGTAAGGGCTGCAGCATGTCTTATGCCACCCTAGAGACCCCTCACTCAGCACAGACACACTGCTTACAAGCCTGTGTGTGCTAGTGAGAACAAAATGAGTAAGTCGACATGGCACTCCCCTCAGGGTGCCATGCCAGCCTCTCACTGCCTATGCAGTATAGGTAAGACACCCCTCTAGCAGGCCTTACAGCCCTAAGGCAGGGTGCACTATACCATAGGTGAGGGTACCAGTGCATGAGCATGGTACCCCTACAGTGTCTAAACAAAACCTTAGACATTGTAAGTGCAGGGTAGCCATAAGAGTATATGGTCTGGGAGTCTGTCAAACACGAACTCCACAACACCATAATGGCTACACTGAAAACTGGGAAGTTTGGTATCAAACTTCTCAGCACAATAAATGCACACTGATGCCAGTGTACATTTTATTGTAAAATACACCACAGAGGGCACCTTAGAGGTGCCCCCTGAAACTTAACCGACTATCTGTGTAGGCTGACTAGTTTTAGCAGCCTGCCACAAACCGAGACATGTTGCTGGCCCCATGGGGAGAGTGCCTTTGTCACTCTGAGGCCAGTAACAAAGCCTGCACTGGGTGGAGATGCTAACACCTCCCCCAGGCAGGAATTGTCACACCTGGCGGTGAGCCTCAAAGGCTCACCTCCTTTGTGCCAACCCAGCAGGACACTCCAGCTAGTGGAGTTGCCCGCCCCCTCCGGCCAGGCCCCACTTTTGGCGGCAAGGCCGGAGAAAATAATGAGAAAAACAAGGAGGAGTCACTGGCCAGTCAGGACAGCCCCTAAGGTGTCCTGAGCTGAGGTGACTCTAACTTTTAGAAATCCTCCATCTTGCAGATGGAGGATTCCCCCAATAGGGTTAGGATTGTGACCCCCTCCCCTTGGGAGGAGGCACAAAGAGGGTGTACCCACCCTCAGGGCTAGTAGCCATTGGCTACTAACCCCCCAGACCTAAACACGCCCTTAAATTTAGTATTTAAGGGCTACCCTGAACCCTAGAAGATTAGATTCCTGCAACTACAAGAAGAAGGACTGCCTAGCTGAAAACCCCTGCAGCGGAAGACCAGAAGACGACAACTGCCTTGGCTCCAGAAACTCACCGGCCTGTCTCCTGCCTTCCAAAGATCCTGCTCCAGCGACGCCTTCCAAAGGGACCAGCGACCTCGACATCCTCTGAGGACTGCCCCTGCTTCGAAAAGACAAGAAACTCCCGAGGACAGCGGACCTGCTCCAAGAAAAGCTGCAACTTTGTTTCCAGCAGCTCCAAAGAACCCTGCAAGCTCCCCGCAAGAAGCGTGAGACTTGCAACACTGCACCCGGCGACCCCGACTCGGCTGGTGGCGATCCAACACCTCAGGAGGGACCCCAGGACTACTCTGATACTGTGAGTACCAAAACCTGTCCCCCCTGAGCCCCCACAGCGCCGCCTGCAGAGGGAATCCCGAGGCTTCCCCTGACCGCGACTCTTTGAACCTAAAGTCCCGACGCCTGGGAGAGACCCTGCACCCGCAGCCCCCAGGACCTGAAGGACCGGACTTTCACTGGAGGAGTGACCCCCAGGAGTCCCTCTCCCTCGCCCAAGTGGAGGTTTCCCCGAGGAATCCCCCCCTTGCCTGCCTGCAGCGCTGAAGAGATCCCGAGATCTCTCATAGACTAACATTGAAAACCCGACGCTTGCGTCTACACTGCACCCGGCCGCCCCCGCGCCGCTGAGGGTGAAATTTCTGTGTGGACTTGTGTCCCCCCCGGTGCCCTACAAAACCCCCCTGGTCTGCCCTCCGAAGACGCGGGTACTTACCTGCAAGCAGACCGGAACCGGGGCACCCCCTTCTCTCCATTCTAGCCTATGTGTTTTGGGCACCACTTTGAACTCTGCACCTGACCGGCCCTGAGCTGCTGGTGTGGTGACTTTGGGGTTGCTCTGAACCCCCAACGGTGGGCTACCTTGGACCAAGAACTGAACCCTGTAAGTGTCTTACTTACCTGGTAAAACTAACAAATACTTACCTCCCCTAGGAACTGTGAAAATTGCACTAAGTGTCCACTTTTAAAACAGCTATTTGTGAATAACTTGAAAAGTATACATGCAATTTTGATGATTTAAAGTTCCTAAAGTACTTACCTGCAATACCTTTCGAATGAGATATTACATGTAGAATTTGAACCTGTGGTTCTTAAAATAAACTAAGAAAAGATATTTTTCTATATAAAAACCTATTGGCTGGATTTGTCTCTGAGTGTGTGTACCTCATTTATTGTCTATGTGTATGTACAACAAATGCTTAACACTACTCCTTGGATAAGCCTACTGCTCGACCACACTACCACAAAATAGAGCATTAGTATTATCTATTTTTACCACTATTTTACCTCTAAGGGGAACCCTTGGACTCTGTGCATGCTATTCCTTACTTTGAAATAGCACATACAGAGCCAACTTCCTACAGTGTGTGTACCTCATTTATTGTCTTGTGTATGTACAACAAATGCTTAACACTACTCCTTGGATAAGCCTACTGCTCGACCACACTACCACAAAATAGAGCATTAGTATTATCTATTTTTACCACTATTTTACCTCTAAGGGGAACCCTTGGACTCTGTGCATGCTATTCCTTACTTTGAAATAGCACATACAGAGCCAACTTCCTACAGTAAGATAGTGGCAAAAAGAGATAATACTAATGCTCTATTTTGTGGTAGTGTGGTCGAGCAGTAGGCTTATCCAAGGAGTAGTGTTAAGCATTTGTTGTACATACACAGACAATAAATGAGGTACACACACTCGGAGACAAATCCAGCCAATAGGTTTTGTTATAGAAAAATATATTTTCTTAGTTTATTTTAAGAACCACAGGTTCAAATTTTACATGTAATAGCTCTTTTGAAAGGTATTGCAGGTAAGTACTCTAGGAACTTTGAATCATTACTTTAGCATGTATACTTTTCACATAAAACACAATAAGCTGTTTTAAAAGTGGACAGTGCAATTTTCACAGTTCCTGGGGAGGTAAGTTTTTGTTAGTTTTTGTCAGGTAAGTAAATCACTTACAAGTCTCAGGTTTGGGTCCAAGGTAGCCCACCGTTGGGGGTTCAGAGCAACCCCAAAGTTACCACACCAGCAGCTCAGGGCCGGTCAGGTGCAGAGGTCAAAGAGGTGCCCAAAACGCATAGGCTTCAATGGAGAGAAGGGGGTGCCCCGGTTCCGGTCTGCCAGCAGGTAAGTACCCGCGTCTTCGGAGGGCAGACCAGGGGGGTTTTGTAGGGCACCGGGGGGGACACAAGTCCACACAAAAAGTACACCCTCAGCGGCACTGGGGCGGCCGGGTGCAGTGTAGAAACAAGCGTCGGGTTTTCAATAGAAATCAATGAGAGATCAAGGGATCTCTTCAGCGTCGCAGGCAGGCAAGGGGGGGGCTCCTCGGGGAAGCCACCACCTGGGCAAGGGAGAGGGCTTCCTGGGGGTCACTCCTGCTCAGGAGTTCCGTTCCTTTAGGTGCTGGGGGCTGCGGGTGCAGGGTCTTTTCCAGCTGTCGGGAAATGGAGTTCAGGCAGTCGCGGTCAGGGGGAGCCTCAGGATTCCTTCTGCAGGCGTCGCTGTGGGGGCTCAGGGGGGACAACTTTGGTTACTCACTGTAGGAAGTTGGCTCTGTATGTGCTATTTCAAAGTAAGGAATAGCATGCACAGAGTCCAAGGGTTCCCTTAGAGGTAAAATAGTGGTAAAAAAGAGATAATACTAATGCTCTATTTTGTGGTAGTGTGGTCGAGCAGTAGGCTTATCCAAGGAGTAGTGTTAAGCATTTGTTGTACATACACATTGTAGGAAGTTGGCTCTGTATGTGCTATTTCAAAGTAAGGAATAGCATGCACAGAGTCCAAGGGTTCCCCTTAGAGGTAAAATAGTGGTAAAAAATAGATAATACTAATGCTCTATTTTGTGGTAGTGTGGTCGAGCAGTAGGCTTATCCAAGGAGTAGTGTTAAGCATTTGTTGTACATACACATAGACAATAAATGAGGTACACACACTCAGAGACAAATCCAGCCAATAGGTTTTGTTATAGAAAAATATCTTTTCTTAGTTTATTTTAAGAACCACAGGTTCAAATTTAACATGTAATATCTTGTTTGAAAGGTATTGCAGGTAAGTACATTAGGAACTTTGAATCATTTCAATTGCATGTATACTTTTCAAGTTATTGGCAAATAGCTATTTCAAAAGTGGGCACTTAGTGCAATTTTCACAGTTCCTGGGGGAGGTAAGTTTTTGTTAGTTTTACCAGGTAAGTAAGACACTTACAGGGTTCAGTTCTTGGTCCAAGGTAGCCCACCGTTGGGGGTTCAGAGCAACCCCAAAGTCACCACACCAGCAGCTCAGGGCCGGTCAGGTGCAGAGTTCAAAGTGGTGCCCAAAACGCATAGGCTAGAATGGAGAGAAGGGGGTGCCCCGGTTCCGGTCTGCTTGCAGGTAAGTACCCGCGTCTTCGGAGGGCAGACCAGGGGGGTTTTGTAGGGCACCGGGGGGGACACAAGCCCACACAGAAATTTCACCCTCAGCAGCGCGGGGGCGGCCGGGTGCAGTGTAGAAACAAGCGTCGGGTTTGCAATGTTAGTCTATGAGAGATCAACGGATCTCTTCAGCGCTGCAGGCAGTCAAGTGGGGGCTTCCTCGGGGAAACCTCCACTTGGGCAAGGGAGAGGGACTCCTGGGGGTCACTTCTCCAGTGAAAGTCCGGTCCTTCGGGTCCTGGGGGCTGCGGGTGCAGGGTCTTTTCCAGGCGTCGGGACTTAGGTTTCAGAGAGTCGCGGTCAGGGGAAGCCTCGGGATTCCCTCTGCAGGCGGCGCTGTGGGGCCTCAGGGGGGACAGGTTTTGGTACTCACAGTCGTAGAGTAGTCCGGGGGTCCTCCCGGAGGTGTTGGTTCTCCACCAGCCGAGTCGGGGTCGCCGGGTGCAGTGTTGCAAGTCTCACGCTTCTTGCGGGGAGTTGCAGGGTTCTTTAAAGCTGCTTCTTGAAACAAAGTTGCAGTCTTTTTGGAGCAGGTCCGCTGTCCTCTGGAGTTTCTTGTCGTCGTCGAAGCAGGGCAGTCCTCAGAGGATTCAGAGGTCGCTGGTCCCTTTGGAAGGCGTCGCTGGAGCAGAGTTCTTTGGAAGGCAGGAGACAGGCCGGTGAGTTTCTGGGGCCAAGGCAGTTGTTGTCTTCTGGTCTTCCTCTGCAGGGGTTTTCAGCTGGGCAGTCCTTCTTGTTGTTGCAGGAATCTAAATCTTTAGGTTCAGGGAAGCCCTTAAATACTAAATTTAAGGGCGTGTTTAGGTCTGGGGGGTTAGTAGCCAATGGCTACTAGCCCTGAGGGTGGGTACACCCTCTTTGTGCCTCCTCCCAAGGGGAGGGGGTCACATTCCTATCCCTATTGGGGGAATCCTCCTTCTACAAGATGGAGGATTTCTAAAAGTCAGAGTCACCTCAGCTCAGGACACCTTAGGGGCTGTCCTGACTGGCCAGTGACTCCTCCTTGTTTTTCTCATTATCTCTCCTGGACTTGCCGCCAAAAGTGGGGGCTGGGTCCAGGGGGCGGGCATCTCCACTAGCTGGAGTGCCCTGGGGCATTGTAACACGAAGCTTGAGCCTTTGAAGCTCACTGCTAGGTGTTACAGTTCCTGCAGGGGGGAGGTGTGAAGCACCTCCACCCAGAGCAGGCTTTGTTTCTGTCCTCAGAGAGCACAAAGGCTCTCACCGCATGAGGTCAGACACTCGTCTCTCAGCAGCAGGCTGGCACAGACCAGTCAGTCCTGCACTGAACAATTGGGTAAAATACAGGGGGTATCTCTAAGATGCCCTCTGTGTGCATTTTTTAATAAATCCAACACTGGCATCAGTGTGGGTTTATTATTCCGAGAAGTTTGATACTAAACTTCCCAGTATTCAGTGTAGCCATTATGGAGCTGTGGAGTTCGTTTTTGACAGACTCCCAGCCCATATACTCTTATGGCTACCCTGCACTTACAATGTCTAAGGTTTTGCTTAGACACTGTAGGGGCATAGTGCTCATGCACATATGCCCTCACCTGTGGTATAGTGCACCCTGCCTTAGGGCTGTAAGGCCTACTAGAGGGGTGACTTACCTATGCCACAGGCAGTGGGAGGTTGGCATGGCACCCTGAGGGGAGTGCCATGTCGACTTAGTCATTTTCTCCCCATCAGCACACACAAGCTGGCAAGCAGTGTGTCTGTGCTGAGTGAGGGGTCCCTAGGGTGGCATAAGACATGCTGCAGCCCTTAGAGACCTTCCCTGGCATCAGGGCCCTTGGTACCAGGGGTACCAGTTACAAGGGACTTACCTAGGTGCCAGGGTTGTGCCAATTGTGGAAACAATGGTACATTTTAGGTGAAAGAACACTGGTGCTGGGGCCTGGTTAGCAGGGTCCCAGCACACTTCTCAGTCAAGTCAGCATCAGTATCAGGCAAAAAGTGGGGGGTAACTGCAACAGGGAGCCATTTCTTTACACACATAGACAATAAATGAGGTACACACACTCAGAGACAAATCCAGCCAATAGGTTTTGTATAGAAAAATATCTTTTCTTAGTTTATTTTAAGAACCACAGGTTCAAATTTAACATGTAATATCTTGTTGGAAAGGTATTGCAGGTAAGTACATTAGGAACTTTGAATCATTTCAATTGCATGTATACTTTTCAAGTTATTCACAAATAGCTATTTCAAAAGTGGACACTTAGTGCAATTTTCACAGTTCCTGGGGGAGGTAAGTTTTTGTTAGTTTTACCAGGTAAGTAAGACACTTACAGGGTTCAGTTCTTGGTCCAAGGTAGCCCACCGTTGGGGGTTCAGAGCAACCCCAAAGTTACCACACCAACAGCTCAGGGCCGGTCAGGTGCAGAGTTCAAAGTGGTGCCCAAAACACATAGGCTAGAATGGAGAGAAGGGGGTGCCCCGGTTCCGGTCTGCTTGCAGGTAAGTACCCGCGTCTTCGGAGGGCAGACCAGAGGGGTTTTGTAGGGCACCGGGGGGGACACAAGCCCACACAGAAATTTCACCCTCAGCAGCGCGGGGGCGGCCGGGTGCAGTGTAGAAACAGGCGTCGGGTTCGCAATGTTAGTCTATGAGAGATCTCGGGATCTCTTCAGCGCTGCAGGCAGGCAAGGGGGGGGTTCCTCGGGGAAACCTCCACTTGGGCAAGGGAGAGGGACTCCTGGGGGTCACTTCTCCAGTGAAAGTCCGGTCCTTCAGGTCCTGGGGGCTGCGGGTGCAGGGTCTCTCCCAGGCGTCGGGACTTAGGATTCAAAGAGTCGCGGTCAGGGGAAGCCTCGGGATTCCCTCTGCAGGCGGCGCTGTGGGGGCTCAGGGGGGACAGGTTTTGGTACTCACAGTATCAGAGTAGTCCTGGGGTCCCTCCTGAGGTGTTGGATCTCCACCAGCCGAGTCGGGGTCGCCGGGTGCAGTGTTGCAAGTCTCACGCTTCTTGCGGGGGGCTTGCAGGGTTCTTTCAAGGCTGCTGGAAACAAAGTTGCAGCCTTTCTTGGAGCAGGTCCACTGTCCTCGGGAGTTTCTTGTCTTTTCGAAGCAGGGGCAGTCCTCAGAGGATGTCGAGGTCGCTGGTCCCTTTGGAAGGCGTCGCTGGAGCAGGATCTTTGGAAGGCAGGAGACAGGCCGGTGAGTTTCTGGAGCCAAGGCAGTGGTCGTCTTCTGGTCTTCCGCTGCAGGGGTTTTCAGCTAGGCAGTCCTTCTTCTTGTAGTTGCAGGAATCTAATTTTCTAGGGTTCAGGGTAGCCCTTAAATACTAAATTTAAGGGCGTGTTTAGGTCTGGGGGGTTAGTAGCCAATGGCTACTAGCCCTGAGGGTGGGTACACCCTCTTTGTGCCTCCTCCCAAGGGGAGGGGGTCACAATCCTAACCCTATTGGGGGAATCCTCCATCTGCAAGATGGAGGATTTCTAAAAGTCAGAGTCACCTCAGCTCAGGACACCTTAGGGGCTGTCCTGACTGGGCAGTGACTCCTCCTTGTTGCTTTCTTTGTTCCCTCCAGCCTTGCCGCCAAAAGTGGGGGCCGTGGCCGGAGGGGGCGGGCAACTCCACTAAGCTGGAGTGCCCTGCTGGGCTGTGACAAAGGGGTGAGCCTTTGAGGCTCACCGCCAGGTGTTACAGCTCCTGCCTGGGGGAGGTGTTAGCATCTCCACCCAGTGCAGGCTTTGTTACTGGCCTCAGAGTGACAAAGGCACTCTCCCCATGGGGCCAGCAACATGTCTCTAGTGTGGCAGGCTGCTGGAACTAGTCAGCCTACACAGACAGTCGGTTAAGTTTCAGGGGGCACCTCTAAGGTGCCCTCTGTGGTGTATTTTGCAATAAAATGTACACTGGCATCAGTGTGCATTTATTGTGCTGAGAAGTTTGATACCAAACTTCCCAGTTTTCAGTGTAGCCATTATGGTGCTGTGGAGTTCGTGTTTGACAGACTCCCAGACCATATACTCTTATGGCTACCCTGCACTTACAATGTCTAAGGTTTTGTTTAGACACTGTAGGGGTACCATGCTCATGCACTGGTACCCTCACCTATGGTATAGTGCACCCTGCCTTAGGGCTGTAAGGCATGCTAGAGGGGTGGCTTACCTATACTGCATAGGCAGTGAGAGGCTGGCATGGCACCCTGAGGGGAGTGCCATGTCGACTTACTCGTTTTGTCCTCACTAGCACACACAAGCTGGCAAGCAGTGTGTCTGTGCTGAGTGAGAGGTCTCCAGGGTGGCATAAGACATGCTGCAGCCCTTAGAGACCTTCCTTGGCATCAGGGCCCTTGGTACTAGAAGTACCAGTTACAAGGGACTTATCTGGATGCCAGGGTCTGCCAATTGTGGATACAAAAGTACAGGTTAGGGAAAGAACACTGGTGCTGGGGCCTGGTTAGCAGGCCTCAGCACACTTTCAATTGTAAACATAGCATCAGCAAAGGCAAAAAGTCAGGGGGCAACCATGCCAAGGAGGCATTTCCTTACACTCACGGTCTCGGAGTCGCCGGAGGGTCCTCCCTGAGGTGTTGGTTCTCCACCAGTCGAGTCGGGGTCGCCGGGTGCAGTGTTGCAAGTCTCACGCTTCTTGCGGGGAGTTGCAGGGGTCTTTAAGTCTGCTCCTTGAAACAAAGTTGCAGTTCTTTTGGAGCAGGGCCGCTGTCCTCGGGAGTTCCTTGTTTTGCTTGAAGCAGGGCAGTCCTCTGAGGATTCACAGGTCGCTGGTCCTTTGGAAAGCGTCGCTGGAGCAGGGTTCTTTGGAAGGCAGGAGACAGGCCGGTAGGACTGGGGCCAAAGCAGTTGGTGTCTTCTGTTCTTCCTCTGCAGGGGTTTTTCAGCTCAGCAGTCTTCTTCTTCTTGTAGGTTTCAGGAATCTAAATTGTTAGGTTCAGGGAAGCCCTTAAATACTAAATTTAAGGGCGTGTTTAGGTCTGGGGGGTTAGTAGCCAATGGCTACTAGCCCTGAGGGTGGGTACACCCTCTTTGTGCCTCCTCCCAAGGGGAGGGGGACACATTCCTATCCCTATTGGGGGAATCCTCCTTCTACAAGATGGAGGATTTCTAAAAGTCAGAGTCACCTTGTAAGGAAATGCCTCCTTGGCATGGTTACCCCCTGACTTTTTGCCTTTGCTGATGCTATGTTTTGAATTGAAAGTGTGCTGAGGCCTGCTAACCAGGCCCCAGCACCAGTGTTCTTTCCCTAACCTGTACTTTTTGATTCCACAATTGACACACCCTGGCCTCCAGATAAGTCCCTTGTAACTGGTACCTCTGGTACCAAGGGCCCTGATGACAGGGAAGGTCTCTAAGGGCTGCAGCATGTATTATGCCACCCTAGAGACCCCTCACTCAGCACAGACACACTGCTTACCAGCTTGTGTGTGCTAGTGAGAACAAACTGAGTAAGTCGACATGGCACTCCCCTCAGGGTGCCATGCCAGCCTCTCACTGCCTATGCAGTATGGGTAAGACACCCCTCTAGCAGGCCTTACAGCCCTAAGGCAGGGTGCACTATACCATAGGTGAGGGCACCAGTGCATGAGCACTGTGCCCCTACAGTGTCTAAGCAAAACCTTAGACATTGCAAGTGCAGGGTAGCCATAAGAGTATATGGTCTGGGAGTCTGTCAAACACGAACTCCACAGCACCATAATGGCTACACTGAAAACTGGGAAGTTTGGTATCAAACTTCTCAGCACAATAAATGCACTCTGATGCCAGTGTACATTTTATTGTAAAATACACCACAGAGGGCACCTTAGAGGTGCCTCCTGAAACTTAACCGACTATCTGTGTAGGCTGACTGGTTCCAGCAGCCTGCCACACTAGAGACATGTTGCTGGCCCCATGGGGAGAGTGCCTTTGTCACTCTGAGGCCAGTAACAAAGCCTGCACTGGGTGGAGATGCTAACACCTCCCCCAGGCAGGAGCTGTAACACCTGGCGGTGAGCCTCAAAGGCTCACCCCTTTGTCACAGCACCGCAGGACACTCCAGCTAGTGGAGTTGCCCGCCCCTCCGGCCCCGGCCCCCACTTTTGGCGGCAAGGCCGGAGAAAATAATGAGAATAACAAGGAGGAGTCACTGGCCAGTCAGGACAGCCCCTAAGGTGTCCTGAGCTGAGGTGACTAACTTTTAGAAATCCTCCATCTTGCAGATGGAGGATTCCCCCAATAGGATTAGGGATGTGACCCTCTCCCCTTGGGAGGAGGCACAAAGAGGGTGTACCCACCCTCAGGGCTAGTAGCCATTGGCTACTAACCCCCCAGACCTAAACACGCCCTTAAATTTTGTATTTAAGGGCTTCACTGAACCTAAAGATTTAGATTCCTGCAACTACAAGAAGAAGGACTGCTGAGCTGAAAGACCCCTGCAGAGGAAGACCAGAAGACACCAACTGCCTTGGCCCCAGACTTACCGGCCTGTCTCCTGCCTTCCAAAGAACCCTGCTCCAGCGACGCTTTCCAAGGGACCAGCCACCTCTGAATCCTCCGAGGACTGTCCTGCTTCGAAAAAGACAAGAAACTCCCGAGGACAGCGGCACTGCTCCAAAAGAACTGCAACTTCGTTACAAGGAGCAGATTTAAAGACCCCTGCAACTCCCCGCAAGAAGCGTGAGACTTGCAACACTGCACCCGGCGACCCCGACTCGACTGGTGGAGAACAACCAACTCAGGGAGGACCCTCCGGCGACTCTACGACTGTGAGTAACCAAAGTTGCCCCCACAGCGACGCCTGCAGAGGGAATCCCCAGGCTCCCCCTGACCGCGACTGTCTGAACTCCATTTCCCGACGGCTGGAAAAGACCCTGCACCCGCAGCCCCTAAAGAAACGGAACTTCTGTGCAGGAGTGACCCCCAGGAGGCCCTCTCCCTTGCCCAGGTGGTGGCTACCCCGAGGAGCCCCCCCCCTTGCCTGCCTGCGACGCTGAAGAGATCCCTTGATCTCTCATTGACTTCCATTGAAAACCCGACGCTTGTTTGCACACTGCACCCGGCCGCCCCCGCGCTGCTGAAGGTGTACTTTCTGTGCTATCTTGTGTCCCCCCCCGGTGCCCTACAAAACCCCCCTGGTCTGCCCTCCGAAGACGCGGGTACTTACCTGCTGGCAGACTGGAACCGGGGCACCCCCTTCTCTCCATTATAGCCTATGTGTTTTGGGCACCTCTTTGACCTTTGCACCTGACCGGCCCTGAGCTGCTGGTGTGATAACTTCGGGGTTGCTCTGAACCCCCAACGGTGGGCTACCTTGGACCAAAAACTGAAACCTGTAAGTGCCTTACTTACCTGTTGAAACTAACAATAACTTACCTCCCCCAGGAACTGTGAAAATTGCACTGTGTCCACTTTTAAAACAGCTTATTGTGTTTTATGTGAAAAGTATACATGCTAAAGTAATGATTCAATGTTCCTAGAGTACTTACCTGCAATACCTTTCAAAAGAGCTATTACATGTAAAATTTGAACCTGTGGTTCTTAAAATAAACTAAGAAAAGATATTTTTCTATAACAAAACCTATTGGCTGGATTTGTCTCTGAGTGTGTGTACCTCATTTATTGTCTATGTGTATGTACAACAAATGCTTAACACTACTCCTTGGATAAGCCTACTGCTCGACCACACTACCACAAAAATAGAGCATTAGTATTATCTCTTTTTACCACTATTTTACCTCTAAGGGGAACCCTTGGACTCTGTGCATGCTATTCCTTACTTTGAAATAGCACATACAGAGCCAACTTCCTACACACCTCAGCTCAGGACACCTTAGGGGCTGTCCTGACTGGCCAGTGACTCCTCCTTGTTTTTCTCATTATCTCTCCTGGACTTGCCGCCAAAAGTGGGGGCTGTGTCCAGGTGGCGGGCATCTCCACTAGCTGGAGTGCCCTGGGGCATTGTAACACGAAGCTTGAGCCTTTGAAGCTCACTGCTAGGTGTTACAGTTCCTGCAGGGGGGAGGTGTGAAGCACCTCCACCCAGAGCAGGCTTTGTTTCTGTCCTCAGAGCACAAAGGCTCTCACCGCATGAGGTCAGACACTCGTCTCTCAGCAGCAGGCTGGCACAGACCAGTCAGTCCTGCACTGAACAATTGGGTAAAATACAGGGGGTATCTCTAAGATGTCCTCTGTGTGCATTTTTTTAATAAATCCAACACTGGCATCAGTGTGGGTTTATTATTCTGAGAGGTTTGATACTAAACTTCCCAGTATTCAGTGTAGCCATTATGGAGCTGTGGAGTTCGTTTTTGTCAGACTCCCAGCCCATATACTCTTATGGCTACCCTGCACTTACAATGTCTAAGGTTTTGCTTAGACACTGTAGGGGCATAGTGCTCATGCACATATGCCCTCACCAGTGGTATAGTGCACCCTGCCTTAGGGCTGTAAGGCCTACTAGAGGGGTGACTTACCTATGCCACAGGCAGTGGGAGGTTGGCATGACACCCTGAGGGGAGTGCCATGTCGACTTAGTCATTTTCTCCCCATCAGCACACACAAGCTGGCAAGCAGTGTGTCTGTGCTGAGTGAGGGGTCCCTAGGGTGGCATAAGACATGCTGCAGCCCTTAGAGACCTTCCCTGGCATCAGGGCCCTTGGTACCAGGGGTACCAGTTACAAGGGACTTACCTAGGTGCCAGGGTTGTGCCAATTGTGGAAACAATGGTACATTTTAGGTGAAAGAACACTGGTGCTGGGGCCTGGTTAGCAGGGTCCCAGCACACTTCTCAGTCAAGTCAGCATCAGTATCAGGCAAAAAGTGGGGGGTAACTGCAACAGGGAGCCATTTCTTTACACAGACCAAATGTTGATCCGTATAAGGATATTTATTATGGCATTTAGGACAGAATCGGAACGGGGTCTGACCCATCAGTCTCGATGTTGCACGCGGTCGGGCCGACCAGGCCCCGACGGATGATCGAAATTACCCCGAAGGGCTACCGGAGCTCTTCAAGATTCGGTGTCGATTTGTTCTAACTAACCCGATACCGAACGAAACAATACCGACATTTTTTTCCGAGATTCTGACTAACTTTCCGACCCGAAACACGGAGCGAAAAGGAACACGTCCGAACCCGACGGCGGAAAGAAAACAATCTAAGATGGAGTTGACGCCCATGCGCAATGGAACCGAAGTGGGAAGAGTCCCTCGGTCTCGTGACTCGAAAAGACTTCTTCGAAGAAAAACAACTTGTAACACTCCGAGCCCAACACCAGACGGCGGACTATGCACAGCATGTGTATCTGCAGCTACACATGCCACCGAACAGATGAACTTCTGCTTCACGTCAAGCTCTTCCTGAAGTCTTTGGCTGATTAGACTCTTCGGAGCTGGTCGTTGAGTGTGTTCTCAATGACAATGATGGCTTTGGAGTCAATGGTGGGCGAGACGCCGGTGTCAAAGGAGTCTTGGGCTTCAAGTGAAGTTAAAGGTTGTTGTGGTCTTGGGAATTGAGAGTCAGAAAGAGGTCAATGTCCATAGGTAGGTTCTCTTTTTGGATTCAAGACCTTCGCTTCATACCAAGTGGAGTCCAAAGGTGGCGGGGTCCTGGAGGCCCGTGGGTGGTGCTTTGTGTACAGGACATGATGTAAGACTCCTTCTTTCGGAGTGGTGCTCTGCTTGGGTGTGAGACCTCTTGGGAGGTGTGGGGTGGGTGTCAGAGCAGACAGTACTTTAGAACCTGGCAGAGGTCTTCCTTCGAGGGCCAAAAGTCTTGAAGTTCGAGAGTACCTCCTCTTCTTTCACTGGTACAAGGCAAGCTTCACATGAGGCGTCGTCATGGTCAGGGGAGAGGCATAGGTTACAAACATCAAGGTATTTCGACCATGAGTACAGAGTGAGACAGGGGGCAGTATTGGAAGGTATTTTGCTCCACTAACTTGTATCCATTCTCTGATGTAAAAGTTGATGCTGTGACGAGGCACTTGGCCCCAAGCAGAACATGAGGACCCTGGCGCTCGGGACGAGATCGGTGGCCATCAGTTCCGGGTAGTGTCGGTGAAAGAATAACATGGACGACAAAGGTGTTTCCCAACTCTGGGTGTTAAAAGTCATTGTGTGGGCCTAAAAATAGGTGGAGGACATATCAAGTTTCGGAGCCCCAGAGAAACACACCCAAACCCGATGGCAGAAAAAACTATCTAACATGTAGTCAGTGCCCATGCACAATGCCTACTAATGGTGGAATCGCAGTGCATCCAATGCCTTGAAAGGCTTAACTTACAAACATCCAAACCCAACGGTAGATGGCAGGAGTATGCAAAGCATTTCTATCTACAGCAACACATCTTACAAATCCATTATTACTGAAGGCAAGTAGCTTATTGTAAGGAAATGCCTCCTTGGCATGGTTGCCCCCTGACTTTTTGCCTTTGCTGATGCTATGTTTACAATTGAAAGTGTGCTGAGGCCTGCTAACCAGGCCCCAGCACCAGTGTTCTTTCCCTAACCTGTACTTTTGTATCCACAATTGGCAGACCCTGGCATCCAGATAAGTCCCTTGTAACTGGTACTTCTAGTACCAAGGGCCCTGATGCCAAGGAAGGTCTCTAAGGGCTGCAGCATGTCTTATGCCACCCTGGAGACCTCTCACTCAGCACAGACACACTGCTTGTCAGCTTGTGTGTGCTAGTGAGGACAAAACGAGTAAGTCGACATGGCACTCCCCTCAGGGTGCCATGCCAGCCTCTCACTGCCTATGCAGTATAGGTAAGACACCCCTCTAGCAGGCCTTACAGCCCTAAGGCAGGGTGCACTATACCATAGGTGAGGGTACCAGTGCATGAGCATGGTACCCCTACAGTGTCTAAACAAAACCTTAGACATTGTAAGTGCAGGGTAGCCATAAGAGTATATGGTCTGGGAGTCTGTCAAACACGAACTCCACAGCACCATAATGGCTACACTGAAAACTGGGAAGTTTGGTATCAAACTTCTCAGCACAATAAATGCACACTGATGCCAGTGTACATTTTATTGTAAAATACACCACAGAGGGCACCTTAGAGGTGCCCCCTGAAACTTAACCGACTGTCTGTGTAGGCTGACTAGTTCCAGCAGCCTGCCACACCAGAGACATGTTGCTGGCCCCATGGGGAGAATGCCTTTGTCACTCTGAGGCCAGTAACAAAGCCTGCACTGGGTGGAGATGCTAACACCTCCCCCAGGCAGGAGCTGTGACACCTGGCGGTGAGCCTCAAAGGCTCACCCCTTTGTCACAGCCCAGCAGGGCACTCCAGCTTAGTGGAGTTGCCCGCCCCCTCCGGCCACGGCCCCCACTTTTGGCGGCAAGGCTGGAGGGAACAAAGAAAGCAACAAGGAGGAGTCACTGGCCAGTCAGGACAGCCCCTAAGGTGTCCTGAGCTGAGGTGACTAACTTTTAGAAATCCTCCATCTTGCAGATGGAGGATTCCCCCAATAGGGTTAGGATTGTGACCCCCTCCCCTTGGGAGGAGGCACAAAGAGGGTGTACCCACCCTCAGGGCTAGTAGCCATTGGCTACTAACCCCCCAGACCTAAACACGCCCTTAAATTTAGTATTTAAGGGCTACCCTGAACCCTAGAAAATTAGATTCCTGCAACTACAAGAAGAAGGACTGCCTAGCTGAAAACCCCTGCAGAGGAAGACCAGAAGACGACAACTGCCTTGGCTCCAGAAACTCACCGGCCTGTCTCCTGCCTTCCAAAGATCCTGCTCCAGCGACGCCTTCCAAAGGGACCAGCGACCTCGACATCCTCTGAGGACTGCCCCTGCTTCGAAAAGACAAGAAACTCCCGAGGACAGCGGACCTGCTCCAAGAAAAGCTGCAACTTTGTTTCCAGCAGCTTTAAAGAACCCTGCAAGCTCCCCGCAAGAAGCGTGAGACTTGCAACACTGCACCCGGCGACCCCGACTCGGCTGGTGGCGATCCAACACCTCAGGAGGGACCCCAGGACTACTCTAAGACTGAGTACAAAAACCTGTCCCCCCTGAGCCCCCACAGCGCCGCCTGCAGAGGGAATCCCGAGGCTTCCCCTGACCGCGACTCTTTGAATCCTAAGTCCCGACACCTGGGAGAGACCCTGCACCCGCAGCCCCCAGGACCTGAAGGACCGGACTTTCACTGGAGGAGTGACCCCCAGGAGTCCCTCTCCCTTGACCAAGTGGAGGTTTCCCCGAGGAACCCCCCCCTTGCCTGCCTGCAGCGCTGAAGAGATCCCTAGATCTCCCATTGACTTCCATTACAAACCCGACGCTTGTTTCTACACTGCACCCGGCCGCCCCCGCGCTGCTGAGGGTGAAATTTCTGTGTGGGCTTGTGTCCCCCCCGGTGCCCTACAAAACCCCCCTGGTCTGCCCTCCGAAGACGCGGGTACTTACCTGCAAGCAGACCGGAACCGGGGCACCCCCTTCTCTCCATTCTAGCCTATGCGTTTTGGGCACCACTTTGAACTCTGCACCTGACCGGCCCTGAGCTGCTGGTGTGGTGACTTTGGGGTTGCTCTGAACCCCCAACGGTGGGCTACCTTGGACCAAGAACTAAGCCCTGTAAGTGTCTTACTTACCTGGTTAATCTAACAAATACTTACCTCCCCTAGGAACTGTGAAAATTGCACTAAGTGTCCACTTTTAAAACAGCTATTTGTGAATAACTTGAAAAGTATACATGCAATTTTGATGATTTGAAGTTCCTAAAGTACTTACCTGCAATACCTTTCGAATGAGATATTACATGTAGAATTTGAACCTGTGGTTCTTAAAATAAACTAAGAAAAGATATTTTTCTATATAAAAACCTATTGGCTGGATTTGTCTCTGAGTGTGTGTACCTCATTTATTGTCTATGTGTATGTACAACAAATGCTTAACACTACTCCTTGGATAAGCCTACTGCTCGACCACACTACCACAAAATAGAGCATTAGTATTATCTCTTTTTACCACTATTTTACCTCTAAGGGGAACCCTTGGATTCTGTGCATGCTATTCCTTACTTTGAAATAGCACATACAGAGCCAACTTCCTACACTTATTCTTCTGAATAATACTTCGACCTTACCTCATGATTAAGTACCATAGCAATAAATCCAAGAAGATGGTTAGAATAGAAACTCATCAAGGATTGTGCCATAAGAATCCAAGAAAACCATCAGCCCTCCAAGCCCCAGCTAGAAGTATTGACATGCTGCAAGGAACAAAATCAGTCCAGTGCAACAATTAAACATACGTTTCTGCTAGCAGTACTTCAGTGCAAAAGAACCTGTCTCACCTCGGCGAGGATCGGGTGGCAACAAAAATACTCAGGAAAAATAAATTGTTAATGATATATTCTATTGTTATTCCATTAAACCATGCTGTATAGGTTGTATTTAAAGAATGCAGTACAAAAAAAAATTATGCAATATGGTAAAATAAATCCCACATACGAACAACGCATGCAATGCAATGCAATGAGGTGGTTCTAAGGTTAACAGTGCTGCTTGAAGGCAGACGGAAGAGGTCCCACAGTCCATCGTATGACTGATACCAGAGATGGAACTTGTTTGGGAGAAGGAGGGTCGTATCCTGCCAGATCAAATATGGAGACCTAGAAAACAGATGAAGTAGAAAGATGCCAACATAACACTATCATGCCAGGCTGAAGATTTAAAAAGTGGAAGTCAAAACTGAAACCAACAGAAAAACAACAAAAAACAGAATAGCTACAAGGCCACTCAATGTGGTTTGAATTGCAAAACCCAACTCAAAATTAGGGTCAAGCAGAACCCATCAATGCACATAACAGTAGTAAAAAGAACAAAAAAACAAAAAAAAAAAACATAGGAAAAGTCACTCCAAAAAAACGCGAATCAACAAGTAACTAAGCCCTTGTGGAAAAATGTCTCCACCTGGCATCTCAACGGTGTAATCCATGAGCATTGTGCATTTCCTCTGCACATAATCAGCAAAGGGCACTGTGAAATATCCCACATTTCTCTAGCTCTATCTGGTCATGAACAACAGGCAAAATCTTTAGCGGAAAAGGAATAACCTTCCAAACAAGAGATTGTCCTATGTGATGGAGTTTTAGTAATTCTAATTTAATTTATATAGTACTTACTACCCCTGGCGAGGTATTGAAGCACCGTGCGACAGGCAGCACGCTCCCCTGAGCCCAATGTTAGTGGTTAATCCAGTGTCATTGGTACTGTTGGTTATAGCAATTATCCTTGTGCGCTCAAGCAAACCATTCCATGCAATAACTCAATTTTTTTGTGGTAGATTAAATTAATAGGAATTATGCATGATTATTAGTGAGGACAGAGGAATAATGTTAGTTCATGCAGGTGGCTTGCAGATTTAATCGATGCACTACGGGAGAAGTGTTGTTAGTTTCCTGTGGCATAACTTTCAAGGAAAGAGTGTGATATCTGAAACGAGCTGTGGACTGTTTGCAAAAATAAATTAAAAAATATTAAGGGAAACATGCAAGTGACTCAGAAGATAGTGTTCAGAGAGGGAATTCATACAGAAGATGGGAGGGAAGGAGAGGGCCATTTGAAATAAAAAAAGGAAAATATGACAACCAGACGCTTCAAATTATGGTCAGTTTCATGTTAGATTTTAGAAATATAGACACTAAATGTTTTGAGGTAGCATGTAGCTTGAGAATGCAACACTGTAGAAAGTAGCAGCACTCTTTGCAGGTGAAGGTATTGCTAAATTAGACACTTTTGATATGCAACCAGCTATTGTGTGCACTGAAAAGTCCTGCATCATGCCATCCAATTAAAAATGAAACCTATCTTGATACTGTCTTTATTCATAAATGTTTTAGTGGTGAAATCCACTGTTCTTTCTCAAGGAGTACAGTCTGCTCACAACTAGGATGCTATCAGACCACTGTTTCAATAAAGAGAGCGGATTGTGTCATTGGCCGGAAGTGTAAAGTATTGGATGGGCACAAAAAAATAAATAAATCTTCAGAGTTTTAGCCTGTGCTCAAAGGAAGCAGTACAATCAAGATCATAGTAATGTGAGAAACACAGATAAGTAATGCAAATATTGAAAATGAGATTCTGCACATGCTAGAGCAGTAGTCTTTTGCTTTTCATCCTCGAATTTGTCTCACTGTATTAATTACAAGAAACAATGGGATCTATTTTGGATGGCTCTGGTCTGACACTGTACAAGATGTAGGGCAAGTTCAAAGAAAGAGCTAAAATAGTTTTGTGACACTAATCAGTGCCGCTGGCCACAACAACAATGAAAGTCACATTTCAATGAATACCTTCAACGTAGGAGCGGAAAGCTGCTGAATCTGTGCAGACAAACTATGGCCCATCAAGAGAGAAAACTCCAAACCAGTGCAAACAGTACAACCAACAACAATTTTGAAAAGAAGAGCACCAGAGGGCAACTACTGATGTAGCTGACCTCCTACAGAGACAGGTATACCAAAAACTGCTGAGATGAAGAAAATGATCTTAACTCTCAAACCTATCACCGGCTGGATAGAAGTTCTCACACGACCTACCAATCAACCATAAATACATACCTTTTAAGATCAGACAGTGGAGCAATAGCCTACTTCAATTTGCTCAAATCGAATGTCACATAAAGGCAGCAGGAGTCCTAAAGTGCCACTCACAGAGAGGACAAGAAAACGCAAGAGCACGAGGCATACATCATAAACTGATGGAAGATAGTCCACAGTCCTAAATCAATCAGCTCGTAAACTCCTTGCAAGATGAAGCAACACATCCAGATTGTCATGCTGTTGCAAATCAAACCACTGATACTGGCCTTCATGAGCCAACAACAAGTTAGAGCACATGAAGCTCAGAACAGCAAATCAAGCTTACATAACGGAACATAAATACCATCCTTCAGCCAGGAAAGCTAAACAATAAAAAATGTTTGAGTAGGCAACACTGAATACATCTTAGCACAGGACAAGATCTCTGTCAGAACCCATACGAGATCCTCCTAAAGGATAGGGCTCGTTTCCAGATTGAAAACAAGCAGCTATACCCCTTACCTAGAAACTCTGCAGGAGATGGACAAGGAAAGAAGTTTGACAACCAAAAACCAGGGACAAATCTCCCACATAGTCAAAAAGCCCAGTACACTGTACTGGCAATGTGTAAACGGGAACCACCTTACCTTCAGGCACCTACACTCCACAAAAAGACATTTAAAATGGCCTCACAGGAGAAGCAGAGAATGATTAAGGTGAAAATTGTTGCTTCCGATCTTTTAGTCAAACAAAGGCACCAATTGTAATCAACAGTAGTTAGATTAAGAGATGAACAGTGACGTAGTGTTACTGATGCATGAGAATGACCATTGCCTCAGAAAGCTTCAGACCTCCTAATGCTGCCTTATTGGCACTCTTGTACCAGATTCAAAACACCAAAACCGAGTGTTACCATCTGGGATCAGAGAGGTCTGCTCACCAAAGAGGCGGAAACCATCAAGAACCACATTCAGCACATTTGTCTGAAAATCCTCATTAAAGCTCAAGGGGCTCAATGAAGCATGCCTTATAGAGCCCCAGCGAAAAAAGCCCATACACCAGGCTACCATATATACACTGTTAAGAACAAATCAATTTTGTTGTTCAACGGCCCCAGAACCATCCAAAGCTCCTTCATAAAGGAACACCTCACATTTTCCAGCAAAAGAAGAACCACAAACCTTTCCACCTCACAAACAATACGGGCGAAACATGCCAATTTAGGATTGAAAAGTCAGGCTCCCTGAGGAAAACTATTTTATTTCTCCATCAACTCAATGTAAAGAAATTATCTGCGAGACATGGGGAAGGTAAAGGAGTCAGCAACTACACTATGCAGCTCTTATGCAGTTGGTTGAAGATGATGAGCAGCTTGACAGTGGACAGTGTCCAAAGAAGCTGATAGACCCCAAATGAACATGACCAACTATTACAATGCCTCATTTAAATAAGGGTTCTGACACCAAGGAACCAGCATTCAGTATTTCAATCAAAATGCAAGCGTTTAGCAATAATTAAGGTTCTGAAATCCCAAAAGCGGGACTCTTTCAGAGTCTGAAAAGGGAAAGAGCAAGTCAGTGTCACATACTTATTTGATTGAAACAAAGTAAGGATTGTGGAAGGTTCAAGAAACAGACTGTGAGGCTTTTGGTAGGTAGTTCTGAAACTGGAAAGAGAAGACTTCCTTTGAAGAGTGGCTGAACATTCATACCTATCCTAGGAGCAGTGAATATGACTCCAACATTCACTGTGTCATCAAGACATGTAATAAGGTCCCATCCCGTTACTTAATAAATACTATAGGCAATCAATAACAAACGCAAAAAGGCACAGAATTCAAACCACACGGACAGGCACAACAGGAACGTAAAGAAGAGCCTCTGGAGTGGCACAAACTGCAGCCAGATTTCCTTGGTGACAGTGCCACTGAGGCACAGCAAAACAATATATAGCTCTGATTCATCGCATCAGCAGAAGAAGACTTCAAATGCAAGTCATGGCATCATCTACAGGTGAAGGTAAGCTATTTCAACTTTTCCACATCCAATCAAGCTCCTGTGGAAATTCATGGGGTGAGTAATCTGCAGGTAGAGGTGCCAATCAGAACTCTGTAAAATGAAGAAAATCAGCAGCCAAGGTATTCCTTTGGATATATTCTGTTTGCCCAGTGCCCTAGTTGTTTTGGTTTCGAGTTCAGAACTTGTAAAACAAGGAATACCTAGGACCAAAAATGAGAGCCATCCCACATGCTAAATGTCTTAAAAAAACAAAGCTTCCGATGTTCCTGAGATTGTGAACAGTTTGTCTTTTTTGTGGTGTGCCCAATCACATGTTGGAAGACATGTGAGAGCACAGGATGGCAGGATTTCTGAGGCTGGCAGCACACATTTTTTAGTACACTTTCATGAGGAAATAGTGTTAATTTGATTGTTGAAGGACATGACACTCTGGGTAAGAAATGCTGATTCATTCTAAGCAAGCCTAGCATCCCTGGATACCTTTGGAACTCCATAGTTTTCAAAAGTATACAAGAGTAGTACATTAATCAAGGTAAATAGGGCAAACCATTCCCAAAACTAGGGAGACACCACTTGCTAAATTTGGGTCACAATTACACCTCCAAAATGACCCTCCCACGTGCTGGCCTTGCACCATTGTTCTCCAAAGACCAATCCACATATACAACTGCTTTTTATCATGAGTACAGTGTAAGGATATGCCTCCTTGGCATGGTTACCCCCTGACTTTTTGCCTTTGCTGATGCTATGTTTTGAATTGAAAGTGTGCTGAGGCCTGCTAACCAGGCCCCAGCACCAGTGTTCTTTCCCTAACCTGTACTTTTGTATCGACAATTGGCAGACCCTGGCATCCAGATAAGTCCCTTTTTAAATGGTACCCCTGGTACCAAGGGCCCTGATGCCAAGGAAGGTCTCTAAGGGCTGCAGCATGTCTTATGCCACCCTGGAGACCCCTCACTCAGCACAGACACACTGCTTGCCAGCTTGTGTGTGCTGGTGAGAACAAAACGAGTAAGTCGACATGGCACTCCCCTCAGGGTGCCATGCCAGCCTCTCACTGCCTATGCAGTGTAGATAAGTCACCCCTCTGGCAGGCCTTACAGCCCTAAGGCAGGGTGCACTATACCATAGGTGAGGGCACCAGTGCATGAGCACTGTGCCCCTACAGTGTCTAAGCAAAACCTTAGACATTGTAAGTGCAGGGTAGCCATAAGAGTATATAGTCTGGAAGTCTGTTTTACACGAACTCCACAGCACCATAATGGCTACACTGAAAACTGGGAAGTTTGGTATCAAACTTCTCAGCACAATAAATGCACACTGATGCCAGGGTACATTTTATTGTAAAATACACCCCAGAGGGCACCTTAGAGGTGCCCCCTGAAACCTTAACCGACTATCTGTGTAGGCTGACTGGTTCCAGCAGCCTGCCACAACCGAGACATGTTGCTGGCCCCATGGGGAGAGTGCCTTTGTCACTCTGAGGCCAGTAACAAAGCCTGCACTGGGTGGAGATGCTAACACCTCCCCCCGGCAGGAGCTGTCACACCTGGCGGTGAGCCTCAAAGGCTCACCCCTTTGTGCCAGCACCGCAGGACACTCCAGCTAGTGGGGTTGCCCGCCCCCTCCGGCCACGGCCCCCACTTTTGGCGGCAAGGCCGGAGAAAATAACAAGGAGGAGTCACTGACCAGTCAGGACAGCCCCTAAGGTGTCCTGAGCTGAAGTGACTCTAACTTTTAGAAATCCTCCATCTTGCAGATGGAGGATTCCCCAATAGGATTAGGGATGTGACCCCCTCCCCTTGGGAGGAGGCACAAAGAGGGTGTACCCACCCTCAGGGCTAGTAGCCATTGGCTACTAACCCCCCAGACCTAAACACGCCCTTAAATTTAGTATTTAAGGGCTTCCCTGAACCTAAAACTTTAGATTCCTGAAACTACAAGAAGAAGAAGACTGCTGAGCTGAAAAACCCCTGCAGAGGAAGAACAGAAGACACCAACTGCTTTGGCCCCAGACTTACCGGCCTGTCTCTTGCCTTCCAAAGAAACCTGCTCCAGCGACGCTTTCCAAGGGACCAGCGACCTCTGAATCCTCTGAGGACTGCCCTGCTTCAAGAAAGACAAGAAACTCCCGAGGACAGCGGCACTGCTCCAAAAGAACTGCAACTTTGTTACAGAGGAGCAGATTTAAAGACCCCTGCAACTCCCCGCAAGAAGCGTGAGACTTGCAACACTGCACCCGGCGACCCCGACTCGACTGGTGGAGAACCAACACCTCAGGGAGGACCCTCCGGCGACTCCGTGAGTAACCAAAGTTGTCCCCCCTGAGCCCCCACAGCGACGCCTGCAGAGGGAATCCCGAGGCTCCCCCTGACCGCGACTGTCTGAACTCCATTTCCCGACGGCTGGAAAAGACCCTGCACCCGCAGCCCTCAGCACCTGAAGGAACGGAACTTCTGTGCAGGAGTGACCCCCAGGAGGCCCTCTCCGTTGCCCAGGTGGTGGCTACCCCGAGGAGCACCCCCCTTGCCTGCCTGCACCGCTGAAGAGACCCCTTGGTCTCTCATTGAAAACCATTAAGAACCCGACGCTTGTTTGCACACTGCACCCGGCCGCCCCCGCGCTGCTGAGGGTGTACTTTTTGTGCTGACTTGTGTCCCCCCAGTGCCCTACAAAACCCCCCTGGTCTGCCCTCCGAAGACGCGGGTACTTACCTGCTGGCAGACTGGAACCGGGGCACCCCCTTCTCTCCATTGAAGCCTATGTGTTTTGGGCACCTCTTTGACCTCTGCACCTGACCGGCCCTGAGCTGCTGGTGTGGTAACTTTGGGGTTGCTCTGAACCCCCAACGGTGGGCTACCTTGGACCCAAACCTGAGACTTGTAAGTGATTTACTTACCTGCTAAAACTAACAATAACTTACCTCCCCCAGGAACTGTGAAAATTGCACTGTGTCCACTTTTAAAACAGCTATTTGTGTTTTATGTGAAAAGTATATATGCTACTGTAATTATTCAAAGTTCCAAAAGTACTTACCTGCAATACCTTTCAAAGGAGATATTACATGTAGAATTTGAACCTGTGGTTCTTAAAATAAACTAAGAAATGAAAATGTCACTTACCCAGTGTACATCTGTTCGTGGCGTCAGTCGCTGAAGATTCACATGTTGTGCATAGCCCGCCATCTGGTGTTGGGTCGGAGTGTTACAAGTTGTTTTTCTTCGAAGAAGTCTTTCGAGTCACGGGACCGAGTGACTCCTCCTCTTCGTCTCCATTGCGCATGGGCGTCGACTCCATCTTCGATTGTTTTCCCCGCAGAGGGTGAGGTAGGAGTTGTGTTGTAGTAACAGTGCCCATGCAATGGAGTGACTAAGTATGTACCTATTAAAGGTTTAAATAATATATTTACAAATGTACAGAGCTTAAGCTAACTTCCGAACTGCTACAGGCTCCCGGGGAGGCGGGTGGGCACATGTGAATCTTCAGCGACTGACGCCACGAACAGATGTACACTGGGTAAGTGACATTTTCAGTTCGATGGCATCTGTCGCTGGAGATACACATGTTGTGCATAGACTAGTAAGCAGTTATCTCCCCAAAAGCGGTGGCTCAGCCTGTAGGAGTGGAAGTAGTTTGAAATAAGGTTCTTAACACGGCTTGACCTACTGTGGCTTGTTGTGCGGATAGCACGTCTATACAGTAGTGCTTGGTGAACGTGTGAGGCGTAGACCATGTGGCTGCCTTACATATTTCGTTCATTGGAATATTTCCTAGAAAGGCCATGGTAGCACCTTTCTTTCTGGTTGAGTGTGCCCTTGGTGTAATGGGCAGCTGTCGTTTTGCTTTAAGGTAGCAGATTTGGATGCACTGAACTATCCATCTGGCTATACCTTGTTTTGATATTGGGTTTCCTGCATGAGGTTTTTGGAATGCAATAAATAGTTGTTTAGTTTTCCTGCTGTTTTTTGTTCTGTCAATGTAGTACATTAATGCTCTTTTGACATCTAATGTATGTAGTGCCCTCTCAGCTACGGAATCTGGCTGTGGGAAGAACACTGGTAGTTCTACCGTTTGATTTAGGTGGAACGGTGAAATAACCTTTGGTAAAAATTTAGGATTAGTGTAGGAAGTGGCTCTGTATGTGCTATTTCAAAGTAAGGAATAGCATGCACAGAGTCCAAGGGTTCCCCTTAGAGGTAAAATAGTGGTAAAAATAGATAATACTAATGCTCTATTTTGTGGTAGTGTGGTCGAGCAGTAGGCTTATCCAAGGAGTAGTGTTAAGCATTTGTTGTACATACACATAGACAATAAATGAGGTACACACACTCAGAGACAAATCCAGCCAATAGGTTTTGTTATAGAAAAATATCTTTTCTTAGTTTATTTTAAGAACCACAGGTTCAAATTCTACATGTAATATCTCATTCGAAAGGTATTGCAGGTAAGTACTTTAGGAACTTTAAATCATAAAAATTGCATGTATACTTTACAAGTTATTGGCAAATAGCTGTTTTAAAAGTGGACACTTAGTGCAATTTTCACAGTTCCTGGGGGAGGTAAGTTTTTGTTAGTTTTACCAGGTAAGTAAGACACTTACAGGGTTCAGTTCTTGGTCCAAGGTAGCCCACCGTTGGGGGTTCAGAGCAACCCCAAAGTCACCACACCAGCAGCTCAGGGCCGGTCAGGTGCAGAGTTCAAAGTGGTGCCCAAAACGCATAGGCTTCAATGGAGAGGGGGGTGCCCCGGTTCCAGTCTGCCAGCAGGTAAGTACCCGCGTCTTCGGAGGGCAGACCAGGAGGGTTTTGTAGGGCACCGGGGGGGACACAAGCCCACACAGGAATTTCACCCTCAGCAGCGCGGGGGCGGCCGGGTGCAGTGTAGAAACAAGCGTCGGGTTTGTAGTGTTAGTCTATGGGAGATCTAGGGATCTCTTCAGCGCTGCAGGCAGGCAAGGGGGGGGTTCCTCAGGGAAACCTCCACTTGGGCAAGGGAGAGGGACTCCTGGGGGTCACTTCTCCAACGAAAGTCCGGTCCTTCAGGTCCTGGGGGCTGCGGGTGCAGGGTCTCTCCCAGGCGTCGGGACTTAGGATTCAAAGAGTCGCGGTCAGGGGAAGCCTCGGGATTCCCTCTGCAGGCGGCGCTGTGGGGGCTCAGGGGGGACAGGTTTTGGTACTCACAGTATCAGAGTAGTCCTGGGGTCCCTCCTGAGGTGTTGGATCTCCACCAGCCGAGTCGGGGTCGCCGGGTGCAGTGTTGCAAGTCTCACGCTTCTTGCGGGGAGCTTGCAGGGTTCTTTCAAGGCTGCTGGAAACAAAGTTGCAGCCTTTCTTGGAGCAGGTCCGCTGTCCTCTGGAGTTTCTTGTCTTTTCGAAGCAGGGGCAGTCCTCAGAGGATGTCGAGGTCGCTGGTCCCTTTGGAAGGCGTCGCTGGAGCAGGATCTTTGGAAGGCAGGAGACAGGCCGGTGAGTTTCTGGAGCCAAGGCAGTAGTCGTCTTCTGGTCTTCCTCTGCAGGGGTTTTCAGCTAGGCAGTCCTTCTTCTTGTAGTTGCAGGAATCTAATTTTCTAGGGTTCAGGGTAGCCCTTAAATACTAAATTTAAGGGCGTGTTTAGGTCTGGGGGGTTAGTAGCCAATGGCTACTAGCCCTGAGGGTGGGTACACCCTCTTTGTGCCTCCTCCCAAGGGGAGGGGGTCACAATCCTAACCCTATTGGGGGAATCCTCCATCTGCAAGATGGAGGATTTCTAAAAGTTAGAGTCACTTCAGCTCAGGACACCTTAGGGGCTGTCCTGACTGGCCAGTGACTCCTCCTTGTTGCCTTCTTTGTTCCCTCCAGCCTTGCCGCCAAAAGTGGGGGCCGTGGCCGGAGGGGGCGGGCAACTCCACTAAGCTGGAGTGCCCTGCTGGGCTGTGACAAAGGGGTGAGCCTTTGAGGCTCACCGCCAGGTGTTACAGCTCCTGCCTGGGGGAGGTGTTAGCATCTCCACCCAGTGCAGGCTTTGTTACTGGCCTTAGAGTGACAAAGGCACTCTCCCCATGGGGCCAGCAACATGTCTCTGGTGTGGCAGGCTGCTGGAACTAGTCAGCCTACACAGACAGTCGGTTAAGTTTCAGGGGGCACCTCTAAGGTGCCCTCTGTGGTGTATTTTACAATAAAATGTACACTGGCATCAGTGTGCATTTATTGTGCTGAGAAGTTTGATACCAAACTTCCCAGTTTTCAGTGTAGCCATTATGGTGCTGTGGAGTTCGTGTTTGACAGACTCCCAGACCATATACTCTTATGGCTACCCTGCACTTACAATGTCTAAGGTTTTGTTTAGACACTGTAGGGGTACCATGCTCATGCACTGGTACCCTCACCTATGGTATAGTGCACCCTGCCTTAGGGCTGTAAGGCCTGCTAGAGGGGTGTCTTACCTATACTGCATAGGCAGTGAGAGGCTGGCATGGCACCCTGAGGGGAGTGCCATGTCGACTTACTTGTTTTGTCCTCACTAGCACACACAAGCTGGCAAGCAGTGTGTCTGTGCTGAGTGAGAGGTCTCCAGGGTGGCATAAGACATGCTGCAGCCCTTAGAGACCTTCCTTGGCATCAGGGCCCTTGGTACTAGAAGTACCAGTTACAAGGGACTTATCTGGATGCCAGGGTCTGCCAATTGTGGATACAAAAGTACAGGTTAGGGAAAGAACACTGGTGCTGGGGCCTGGTTAGCAGGCCTCAGCACACTTTCAATTGTAAACATAGCATCAGCAAAGGCAAAAAGTCAGGGGGCAACCATGCCAAGGAGGCATTTCCTTACACAACCCCCCCCCCAAACGAAAGAGGATGAGACTAACCTTTCCCAAGAGAGTCTTCATTTTCTAAGTGGAAGAACCTGGAAAGGCCATCTGCATTGGCATGGGCAGTCCCAGGTCTGTGTTCCACTATAAAGTCCATTCCCTGTAGGGAGATGGACCACCTCAACAGTTTAGGATTTTCACCTTTCATTTGCATCAGCCATTTGAGAGGTCTGTGGTCAGTTTGAACTAGGAAGTGAGTCCCAAAGAGGTATGGTCTCAGCTTCTTCAGGGACCAAACCACAGCAAAGGCCTCCCTCTCAATGGCACTCCAACGCTGCTCCCTGGGGAGTAACCTCCTGCTAATGAAAGCAACAGGCTGGTCAAGGCCATCATCATTTGTTTGGGACAAAACTGCCCCTATCCCATGTTCAGAGGCATCAGTCTGCACAATGAACTGCTTAGAATAATCTGGAGCTTTTAGAACTGGTGCTGAGCACATTGCTTGTTTCAGGGTGTCAAAGGCCTGTTGGCATTCCACAGTCCAGTTCACTTTCTTGGGCATTTTCTTGGAGGTGAGTTCAGTGAGGGCTGTCACAATGGATCCATATCCCTTCACAAACCTCCTGTAATACCCAGTCAAGCCAAGGAATGCCCTGACTTGAGTCTGGGTTTTTGGAGCTACCCAGTCCAGAATAGTCTGGATCTTGGGTTGGAGTGGCTGAACTTGGCCTCCACCTACAAGGTGGCCCAAGTAAACCACAGTTCCCTGCCCTATCTGGCATTTGGATGCCTTGATAGAGAGGCCTGCAGATTGCAGAGCCTTCAAAACCTTCTTCAGGTGGACCAGGTGATCCTGCCAGGTGGAGCTAAAGACAGCAATATCATCAAGATAAGCTGTGCTAAAGGACTCCAAGCCAGCAAGGACTTGATTCACCAACCTTTGGAAGGTGGCAGGGGCATTCTTTAAACCAAAGGGCATAACAGTAAACTGATAATGCCCATCAGGTGTGGAGAATGCTGTTTTCTCTTTTGCTCCAGGTGCCATTTTTATTTGCCAGTACCCTGCTGTCAAGTCAAAGGTACTTAAGAATTTGGCAGCACCTAATTTATCTATGAGCTCATCAGCTCTAGGAATTGGATGAGCATCTGTCTTGGTGACAGAATTGAGCCCTCTGTAGTCCACACAAAACCTCATCTCTTTCTTTCCATCTTTGGTGTGAGGTTTGGGGACTAAGACCACTGGGCTAGCCCAGGGGCTGTCAGAGCGCTCAATTACTCCCAATTCTAGCATCTTGTGGACTTCCACCTTGATGCTTTCCTTAACATGGTCAGACTGTCTAAAGATTTTGTTTTTGACAGGCATGCTGTCTCCTGTGTCCACATCATGGGTACACAGGTGTGTCTGACCAGGGGTTAAGGAGAAGAGTTCAGGAAACTGTTGTAGGACTCTCCTACAATCAGCTTGCTGTTGGCCAGAGAGGGTGTCTGAGTAGATCACTCCATCTACTGTGCCATCTTTTGGGTCTGATGACAGAAGATCAGGGAGAGGTTCACTCTCTGCCTCCTGATCCTCATCTGTTACCATCAACAGATTCACATCAGCCCTGTCATGGAAGAGCTTAAGGCGGTTCACATGGATCACCCTCTTGGGGCTCCTGCTTGTGCCCAGGTCCACCAGGTAGGTGACCTGACTCTTCCTTTCTAGCACTGGGTAAGGGCCACTCCATTTGTCCTGGAGTGCCCTGGGAGCCACAGGCTCCAGAACCCAGACTTTCTGCCCTGGTTGGAACTCAACCAGTGCAGCCTTTTGGTCATACCAAAACTTCTGGAGCTGTTGGCTGGCCTCAAGGTTTTTGGTTGCCTTTTCCATGTACTCTGCCATTCTAGAGCGAAGGCCAAGTACATAGTCCACTATGTCTTGTTTAGGCTCATGAAGAGGTCTCTCCCAGCCTTCTTTAACAAGAGCAAGTGGTCCCCTTACAGGATGACCAAACAGAAGTTCAAAGGGTGAGAATCCTACTCCCTTCTGTGGCACCTCTCTGTAAGCGAAAAGCAGACATGGCAAGAGGACATCCCATCTCCTTTTGAGTTTTTCTGGGAGCCCCATGATCATGCCTTTTAATGTCTTGTTGAATCTCTCAACCAAGCCATTAGTTTGTGGATGGTATGGTGTAGTGAATTTGTAAGTCACTCCACACTCATTCCACATGTGTTTTAGGTATGCTGACATGAAGTTGGTACCTCTGTCAGACACCACCTCCTTAGGGAAACCCACTCTGGTAAAGATACCAATGAGGGCCTTGGCTACTGCAGGGGCAGTAGTCGACCTAAGGGGAATAGCTTCAGGATACCTGGTAGCATGATCCACTACTACCAGGATATACATATTTCCTGAGGCTGTGGGAGGTTCCAGTGGACCAACTATGTCCACACCCACTCTTTCAAAGGGGACCCCCACCACTGGAAGTGGAATGAGGGGGGCCTTTGGGTGCCCACCTGTCTTACCACTGGCTTGACAGGTGGGGCAGGAGAGGCAAAACTCCTTAACCATGTTGGACATATTGGGCCAGTAGAAGTGGTTGACTAGCCTCTCCCACGTCTTGGTTTGTCCCAAATGTCCAGCAAGGGGAATGTCATGGGCCAATGTTAGGATGAACTCTCTGAACAGCTGAGGCACTACCACTCTCCTAGTGGCACCAGGTTTGGGGTCTCTGGCCTCTGTACAGGAGTCCATCTTCCCAATAGACCCTATGTGTTCCATTTTTCTTGCCCTTGGACTCTTCAGCAGCTTGCTGCCTAAGGCCTTCAAGAGAGGGACAGGTTTCTTGTCCCTTACACAGCTCCTCCCTTGAGGGTCCCCCTGGGCCTAAGAGCTCAACCTGATAAGGTTCAAGCTCCAAAGGCTCAGTTCCCTCAGAGGGCAGAACTTCTTCCTGAGAAGAGAGGTTCCCTTTCTTTTGCTGTGTTGCAGTTGGTTTCCCAACTGACTTTCCTTTCCTCTTGGTAGGCTGGGCCATTCTTCCAGACTCCAGCTCTACTTGTTCACCCTGTGCCTTGCATTGTGCTCTTGTTTTCACACACACCAGTTCAGGGATACCCAGCATTGCTGCATGGGTTTTTAGTTCTACCTCAGCCCATGCTGAGGACTCCAGGTCATTTCCAAGCAGACAGTCCACTGGGATATTTGAGGAGACCACCACCTGTTTCAGGCCATTGACCCCTCCCCATTCTAAAGTAACCATTGCCATGGGATGTACTTTTCTCTGATTGTCAGCGTTGGTGACTGTGTAAGTTTTTCCAGTCAGGTATTGGCCAGGGGAAACCAGTTTCTCTGTCACCATGGTGACACTGGCACCTGTATCCCTCAGGCCCTCTATTCTAGTCCCATTAATTAAGAGTTGCTGTCTGTATTTTTGCATGTTAGGCGGCCAGACAGCTAGTGTGGCTAAATCCACCCCACCCTCAGAAACTAGAGTAGCTTCAGTGTGGACCCTGATTTGCTCTGGGCACACTGTTGATCCCACTTGGAGACTAGCCATACCAGTGTTACCTGGATGGGAGCTTGGAGTGGAACCTTTCTTGGGACAGGCCTTGTCTCCAGTTTGGTGTCCATGCTGTTTACAGCTATGACACCAGGCCTTTTTGGGATCAAAGTTTTTACCCTTGTACCCATTGTTTTGTGAAGAGGCTCTGGGCCCACCCTCCTGTGCAGGTTTTTGGGGGCCTGTAGAAGACTCTTTACTATTTTTAGTTTTGGTTGTCTCATCACCCTTCCCCTGGGGAGTCTTTGTGACCCCTTTCTTTTGGTCACCCCCTGTTGAAGTCTTGGACACCCTTGTCTTGACCCAATGGTCCGCCTTCTTTCCCAATTCTTGGGGAGAAATTGGTCCTAGGTCTACCAGATGCTGATGCAGTTTATCATTGAAACAATTACTCAATAGGTGTTCTTTCACAAATAAATTGTACAGCCCATCATAATTACTTACACCACTGCCTTGAATCCAACCATCTAGTGTTTTCACTGAGTAGTCTACAAAGTCAACCCAGGTCTGGCTCGAGGATTTTTCAGCCCCCCTGAATCTAATCCTATACTCCTCAGTGGAGAATCCAAAGCCCTCAATCAGGGTACCCTTCATGAGGTCATAGGATTCTGCATCTTGTCCAGAGAGTGTGAGGAGTCTATCCCTACACTTTCCTGTGAACATTTCCCAAAGGAGAGCACCCCAGTGAGATCTGTTCACTTTTCTGGTTACACAAGCCCTCTCAAAAGCTGTGAACCATTTGGTGATGTCATCACCATCTTCATATTTAGTTACAATCCCTTTAGGGATTTTCAACATGTCAGGAGAATCTCTGACCCTATTTATGTTGCTGCCACCATTGATGGGTCCTAGGCCCATCTCTGGTCTTTCACTCTCTATGGCTAGGATCTGTCTTTCCAAAGCCAATCTTTTGGCCATCCTGGCTAACTGGATGTCCTCTTCACTGGAGTTATCCTCAGTGATTTCAGAGGTGTTGGTCTCTCCAGTGAGGGAACCAGCATCTCTGACTATTATTTTTGGAGTCAGGGTTTGAGGGACCCTGTTCTCCCTAGATAGGACTGGTAGGGGGGAATTTTCCTCCAAGTCACTATCCTCTTCCTCTGAGTTGCCACCCTCAGAGGGGTTGGCCTTTTCAAACTCTGCCAAAAGCTCCTGGAGCTGTATTTTGGTAGGTTTGGGGCCCATTGTTATTTTCTTTATTTTACAGAGTGACCTTAGCTCCCTCATCTTAAGATGGAGGTAAGGTGTGGTGTCGAGTTCCACCACAGTCACATCTGTGCTAGACATTTTGCTTCTAAAAGTTGGAATACTTTTTAAGAATCTACAACTGGTTCTAGAATCTAATTCAAACTTTTACAAACTTTTGAACTCTAAAAGAAATGCTAAACAGGATCTAACACAAGGCCCTAGCAGGTCTTTTAAGAATTTAGAAAACTTTTCAAATTGCAAAAATCAATTTCTAATGACAATTTTGGAATTTGTCGTGTGATCAGGTATTGGCTGAGTAGTCCAGCAAATGCAAAGTCTTGTACCCCACCGCTGATCCACCAATGTAGGAAGTTGGCTCTGTATGTGCTATTTCAAAGTAAGGAATAGCATGCACAGAGTCCAAGGGTTCCCCTTAGAGGTAAAATAGTGGTAAAAATAGATAATACTAATGCTCTATTTTGTGGTAGTGTGGTCGAGCAGTAGGCTTAATCAAGGAGTAGTGTTAAGCATTTGTTGTACATACACATAGACAATAAATGAGGTACACACACTCAGAGACAAATCCAGCCAATAGGTTTTGTTATAGAAAAATATCTTTTCTTAGTTTATTTTAAGAACCACAGGTTCAAATTCTACATGTAATATCTCATTCGAAAGGTATTGCAGGTAAGTACTTTAGGAACTTTACATCATAAAAATTGCATGTATACTTTACAAGTTATTTGCAAATAGCTGTTTTAAAAGTGGACACTTAGTGCAATTTTCACAGTTCCTGGGAGAGGTAAGTTTTTGTTAGTTTTACCAGGTAAGTAAGACACTTACAGGGTTCAGTTCTTGGTCCAAGGTAGCCCACCGTTGGGGGTTCAGAGCAACCCCAAAGTCACCACACCAGCAGCTCAGGGCCGGTCAGGTGCAGAGTTCAAAGTGGTGCCCAAAACGCATAGGCTTCAATGGAGAGGGGGGTGCCCCGGTTCCAGTCTGCCAGCAGGTAAGTACCCGCGTCTTCGGAGGGCAGACCAGGAGGGTTTTGTAGGGCACCGGGGGGGACACAAGCCCACACAGGAATTTCACCCTCAGCAGCGCGGGGGCGGCCGGGTGCAGTGTAGAAACAAGCGTCGGGTTTGTAATGGAAGTCTATGGGAGATCTAGGGATCTCTTCAGCGCTGCAGGCAGGCAAGGGGGGGGTTCCTCGGGGAAACCTCCACTTGGGCAAGGGAGAGGGACTCCTGGGGGTCACTTCTCCAACGAAAGTCCGGTCCTTCAGGTCCTGGGGGCTGCGGGTGCAGGGTCTCTCCCAGGCGTCGGGACTTAGGATTCAAAGAGTCACGGTCAGGGGAAGCCTCGGGATTCCCTCTGCAGGCGGCGCTGTGGGGGCTCAGGGGGGACAGGTTTTGGTACTCACAGTATCAGAGTAGTCCTGGGGTCCCTCCTGAGGTGTTGGATCTCCACCAGCCGAGTCGGGGTCGCCGGGTGCAGTGTTGCAAGTCTCACGCTTCTTGCGGGGAGCTTGCAGGGTTCTTTCAAGGCTGCTGGAAACAAAGTTGCAGCCTTTCTTGGAGCAGGTCCGCTGTCCTCGGGAGTTTCTGGTCTTTTCGAAGCAGGGGCAGTCCTCAGAGGATGTCGAGGTCGCTGGTCCCTTTGGAAGGCGTCGCTGGAGCAGGATCTTTGGAAGGCAGGAGACAGGCCGGTGAGTTTCTGGAGCCAAGGCAGTAGTCGTCTTCTGGTCTTCCTCTGCAGGGGTTTTCAGCTAGGCAGTCCTTCTTCTTGTAGTTGCAGGAATCTAATTTTCTAGGGTTCAGGGTAGCCCTTAAATACTAAATTTAAGGGCGTGTTTAGGTCTGGGGGGTTAGTAGCCAATGGCTACTAGCCCTGAGGGTGGGTACACCCTCTTTGTGCCTCCTCCCAAGGGGAGGGGGTCACAATCCTAACCCTATTGGGGGAATCCTCCATCTGCAAGATGGAGGATTTCTAAAAGTTAGAGTCACTTCAGCTCAGGACACCTTAGGGGCTGTCCTGACTGGCCAGTGACTCCTCCTTGTTGCCTTCTTTGTTCCCTCCAGCCTTGCCGCCAAAAGTGGGGGCCGTGGCCGGAGGGGGCGGGCAACTCCACTAAGCTGGAGTGCCCTGCTGGGCTGTGACAAAGGGGTGAGCCTTTGAGGCTCACCGCCAGGTGTTAGAGCTCCTGCCTGGGGGAGGTGTTAGCATCTCCACCCAGTGCAGGCTTTGTTACTGGCCTTAGAGTGACAAAGGCACTCTCCCCATGGGGCCAGCAACATGTCTCTGGTGTGGCAGGCTGCTGGAACTAGTCAGCCTACACAGACAGTCGAACGAGTTACTTACCTTCGGTAACGACTTTTCTGGTGGATACATTAGCTACCTGTGGATTCCTCACCTCATGAATACTCCCATGGCGCCAGCATTCGACGGAAATCTTCTTACTAGTCTCTGCACGTCGACGAGGACGTCACTGTCTCGCACGCGACGCCGTCTGACGTCACACAGGCAATAAGAGGTCCTCGACGACGTGCAGACGTCAGTACCAATCATTTTTTACGTGCATGAGAACAACCAGGCAATGCAATGAAAGAGCAAGGCAACATCCATTATATTGTAAAAATACACCACATTGTATGACATAACTGTAAATCTTTTTATGTACATATATATATATATATATATATAAAACTCTCTCTCTTAAAATATATACACACACCAAGTATATACATAAAGATATATACACATATACATATATATATATATAAATATATTATATATACATCTATTGCACCCTCAAAGACCAAGAGGAGCGCACTCAAGGATTACTTGGCAAGACCATAAAGGCAACGGGGAGGCGGGTGGGACCGTGAGGAATCCACAGGTAGCTAATGTATCCACCAGAAAAGTCGTTACCGAAGGTAAGTAACTCGTTCTTCTGATGGATACAACTACCTGTGGATTCCTCACCTCATGAATAGAGTCCCAAAGCAGTACCACGCCCGGCGGTGGGTGCCTAAATGGTCAAACCAAGAAATCCTGCAGCACTGACCGTGCAAAATGGCCGTCCCTTCTAACCTCAGAATCTAAACAGTAATGTTTTGCAAAAGTGTGAAGGGACGACCAAGTTGCGGCCTTGCAGATGTCGACCACAGGAAAACCTCTGGCTAAGGCCGAAGTGGCCGACTTAGCTCTGGTGGAATGAGCTCTAATGCCCTCAGGAGGATCCTTCTTTGCCAAAGAGTAACATATTTTAATGCAAAGAACAACCCACCTGGATAGTGTTCTCTTGTGGACTGCCTTTCCTCTCCTCTTGCCCACGTATCCAATAAACAGCTGATCCTCCAGCCTGAAATCCTTTGTTCTATCGATAAAGGGTCCAGACGGTGCAGTCTTTCTTCCTCTTTGGAAGGATGAGGCGGAGGATAGAACGTGGACAAAGTAATTGCCTGAGCCAAATGGAAGGGTGAAACAACCTTCGGGAGGAAAGCAGCCTTGGTCCTCAACACCACCTTATCCCCATAAAAAGTTGTATAAGGGGGTTTTACTGATAAGGCCTGCAACTCACTCACTCTCCTTGCTGATGTTATAGCTATCAGGAAGACTGTTTTTAAAACCAAATACCTCAAGGGGCAAGAATGCATAGGTTCAAAAGGGGACCCCATAAGGAAAGTCAGGACTAAGGACAAATCCCATTGCGGCATAACGAATGGCTTTGGAGGATATTGATTTAGAAGACCTTTCAAGAATCTGATAACAATAGGGGATTTAAATAAAGATGGTTGGTCTGGAAGACATATGAAGGCTGACAAGGCCGATAAATAACCTTTAATGGTAGCCACTGCACAACCTTTCTGCGCCAGAGATAGAGCAAAAGACAAAACGTCCGATAGATGAGCATGTAAAGGATCAATCTGCCTCTCTCCACACCACGCAACAAATTTAGACCACCTATTAGCGTAGATAGATTTAGTGGAGTGTCGCCTGGCCGCTAATATAACATCCACTACCTCAGGCGGGAGAGAGAAGGAACTCAGGTTGCCCCGTTCAATCTCCAGGCATGTAGGTGCAGACTCTGGAGGTTGGGGTGTAGAACCTGCCCTTGCGACTGTGAGAGGAGGTCTGCCCTGAAAGGGAGACGGAGCGGCGGGCACGTTGAGAGTTGGAGAAGGTCGGAGTACCACACCCTCCTTGGCCAATCCGGAGCTATTAAGATTACTAGAGCCCGGTCTTGGCGAATCTTCCGCAATACTCGAGGAATCAAGGGTATGGGAGGAAACGCGTAAAGCAACTGGCCGCACCAGGTCATTTGAAACGCGTCCCCCAACGCTTCCTGCATCGGATACTGAAGGCTGCAGAACAACGGACAATGCGCGTTCTCTCGAGTGGCGAACAGATCTACCCGAGGAAACCCCCACTTCTGGAAGATTAAACGGACTTGATCTGGATGGAGACGCCACTCGTGGTCTGCCGAGAAGTGGCGACTGAGACTGTCCGCACGCACGTTCAAAACTCCGGCCAGATGGTTTGCTATCAAGCAAATCCGATGGTCCTTTGCCCAGGACCATAGTCGAAGAGCTTCTCTGCAGAGAAGGTACAACCCCACTCCTCCCTGCTTGTTTATGTACCACATCGTGGTAGTATTGTCCGTTAGGACCTGTACCGACTGACCACGAAGGGAAGGGAGGAAGGCCTTGAGAGCCAGACGTACAGCCCGTAACTCTAACAGATTGATGTGAAAAATCTGTTCCTCTGGAGACCAAAGACCTTTGATCTCCAGATCCCCCAGATGAGCTCCCCACCCTAGAGTGGAAGCATCCGTTATGACTGTGGCCACTGGTGGCGACTGCTGGAACGGCTTTCCTTGTGAAAGATTGTTGCTTGCAATCCACCACTTCAAATCCACAGCAGCATCTCTGGAGATCTTGACAGTACCCTCTAGATCCCCTCTGTGTTGAGACCACTGCCTTCGGAGGCACCACTGAAGAGCCCTCATGTGCCAGCGAGCATGCGTGACCAACAGAATGCAGGAGGCAAAAAGACCGAGCAGACGAAGGACCTTGAGGACTGGAACTACCGCTCCATTTCGAAACATTGGAACCAAATCCTGAATATCTTGAATCCGCTGAGGCGGAGGAAAGGCCCGACCCAATGTTGTATCCAGTACTGCCCCTATGAACAGGAGGCGCTGAGAGGGCTCTAGGTGAGATTTGGGCTCGTTCACCGAAAAGCCCAGGTCGAACAACAACTGGGTTGTTGACTGCAGATGACGCAACACAAGCTCCGGGGACTTGGCTTTGATCAACCAATCGTCCAAGTAAGGGAATACTGCTATCCCCTTCCTTCTGAGCTCTGCCGCAACCACCGACATCACCTTCGTGAAGACTCGAGGTGCTGAAGTAAGACCAAACGGAAGGACCGCAAACTGGTAGTGTTGCGATCCCACCACAAACCGGAGATACTTCCTGTGTGACTTGAGTATCGGGATATGAAAGTAAGCATCCTGCAAGTCGACAGACACCATCCAGTCTTCCATGTTCAACGCCAAAAGCACCTGTGCTAGGGTCAGCATCTTGAACTTTTCCTGCTTGAGGAACCAATTCAAGATCCTCAGGTCCAGAATTGGTCTCAAACGACCATCCTTCTTGGGAATCAGGAAATACCTTGAGTAAACTCCTTGACCCCTTTCCTGCTCCGGGACCAACTCCACCGCGCCCTTTAAAAGGAGGACTTTTACCTCCTGTTCTAGCAACAGGAGGTGTTCTTGTGAACAATACGAAGGGCGGGGCGGGATGAGGGGCGGAAACTCCCGAAAGGGAAGGGTGTAGCCTTTTCCCACAACACTGAGAACCCAAGTGTCCGACGTAACAGTCTCCCATTTGGTGAGAAAATGCTGTAATCTTCCCCCTACAGGAGAGGAGTGAGTGGGAAATGGTGGAAGCCTAAGGCTGCTTCCCCTGCTGCACCCCGCCAGAGGATGAGGAAGAGGCAGAGTGCTGCTGAGAAGCTCCCCTGGTGCGGACCCTACCCCTCCCCCTAAAAGATCTATAGGGATGGGAAGAGGCAGGTTGCTGATATCTTCCCCGAAAGGAAGAGGAGGAAGAGCCACGCCCAAATCCACGAAACCTCCTGAAGAATCTGGAAGAGGCCGTGGAAGAAGGAGCTTGGAGTCCCAACGACTTAGCCGTGGCCCTGCTCTCCTTAAACCGTTCCAAGGCCGAATCAGCCTTAGCCCCAAACAGTTTGTCCCCATCAAACGGGAGATCCAACAATGTGGACTGTACATCTGCCGAAAAGCCCGAGTTACGGAGCCAGGCCTGTCTCCTTTCCACCACAGTTGTGCCCATTGCTCTGGCTACCGAGTCGGTGGTATCCAGTCCCGTCTGGATAATTTGGGTCGCAGCAGCCTGGGCATCAGAGACAAGATCCAAAAGACCCTGAGGAAGCTCTGTAAACGAAGAGGAGATGTCATCCATCAGAGCATGAATATACCTCCCCAGGATACAGGTTGCATTGGTGGCTTTTAATGCCAGACTGCAGGACGAAAAAATCTTCTTCGACTGCGCCTCCAGCTTTTTTGAATCTCTGTCCCCAGGCACCGTCGGAAAAGAACCAGGCGCTGACTTGGACGAACAGGAGGCCTGCACAACCAAGCTCTCCGGCGTAGGGTGCCTAGATAGGAAACCAGGATCAGTTGGAGCCGTCCGATACCTCCTGGCCACGGCTCTGTGAACTGCTGGGGAAGATGCCGGCTTCTTCCACACCTCTAAAACCGGATCCAGCAGAGCGTCATTAAAAGGTAATAGAGGCTCCGCCGCGGCTGAGGCCGGATGCAACACCTCTGTCAAAAGGTTTTGTTTCGCCTCCACCACCGGCAAAGGCAGGTCCAAAAAACTAGCTGCCTTCCGTACCACTGTATGAAAGGAAGCAGCTTCCTCGGTATATTCCCCCGGGGACGAAAGGTCCCACTCAGGGGAAGTGTCCAGCCCACTGGCCGACTCCAGTCCACGCAGCCCATCACCCGAGTCCTCTAGCTCTCCTTCCTCTAGGGCTCGTTGGTACTCCTGCTCTTCTAGTACCCGGAGAGCACGCCTCCTTGAATGCAGTCGTTGCTCAATCCGCGGAGTCGACAATACCTCCGCCGAAGTCGGAGATCGGCGCCGATCTTCCGAAGCCACCGACGCCGCATCCGGCGCCACAGGTAACTTCGGCGCCGACTGAAGAGCAGTTGAAACGGATGGACCCACCGGAGTCACAGGCCGAAATCTCGACGTCGACGGGATGGAAATCCCTGGGGCCAATCCCTCCGAAGCCACCGGAGCGGCCACCGGCGCCGACACTGGCGCCGAGCCCACGTTCCCAAACGGGAGAAAGGGCATAAAGGGTGCCGGCCGAAGAGGCGCAGGATCACCCAAAGAAAAGGCCAAAGGCCCAGCCGGAGCACCCCCTGGAGCCATCTGTTGGAAGATGGCATACATCGCATTCAAGAATGCGGAACTATCGGCTCCAGGGGTGGGAAAAGCCGGATACTGGGGTGCCTGACTCGGAGGCGACCCCGACGCCGGCCTCGGCGTCTGCGCCGGAGAAAACACTTGAGGCTCCAATACCTCAATCACCGACGCCTGTCCAGGCGAAGTTGGAGACGCTGGAGAGGGCAACGGCGTCACCGTGGGGCTGACCTCCCATGTCCTTCGGCGCCGATCCGGAGACCTGGAACGAGCCTCCCTTGAATGACGCCGAGATTCTCTACGGCGCCGGGAGTCTCGATGACGCCGATGTCTTGGAAAATACTTTTTCTTGTGATGCTTCTCCTTTGACTTGGCCATAAACAGCTTCGCCTCGCGTTCTTTAAGGGCCTTCGGATTCATGTGCTGACATGAATCACAAGTCGAGACGTCGTGGTCGGAGCTCAAACACCAAAGGCAATCGGAATGAGGATCCGTCACCGACATCTTGCCTCCACACTCACGACAAGGCTTAAATCCAGACTTTCTCTGCGACATTATTTCCACAGAGAAAGAGTACGCAGCAAGATATACACTGTAACCGCAAGAGTAACAGTTGCTCCCTCGAAGATAACCGTTTCGAATGCACGGAAAAAAGGGAACTGACGTCTGCACGTCGTCGAGGACCTCTTATTGCCTGTGTGACGTCAGACGGCGTCGCGTGTGAGACAGTGACGTCCTCGTCGACGTGCAGAGACTAGTAAGAAGATTTCCGTCGAATGCTGGCGCCATGGGAGTATTCATGAGGTGAGGAATCCACAGGTAGTTGTATCCATCAGAAGGTTAAGTTTCAGGGGGCACCTCTAAGGTGCCCTCTGTGGTGTATTTTACAATAAAATGTACACTGGCATCAGTGTGCATTTATTGTGCTGAGAAGTTTGATACCAAACTTCCCAGTTTTCAGTGTAGCCATTATGGTGCTGTGGAGTTCGTGTTTGACAGACTCCCAGACCATATACTCTTATGGCTACCCTGCAATTACAATGTCTAAGGTTTTGTTTAGACACTGTAGGGGTACCATGCTCATGCACTGGTACCCTCACCTATGGTGTAGTGCACCCTGCCTTAGGGCTGTAAGGCCTGCTAGAGGGGTGTCTTACCTATACTGCATAGGCAGTGAGAGGCTGGCATGGCACCCTGAGGGGAGTGCCATGTCGACTTACTCGTTTTGTCCTCACTAGCACACACAAGCTGGCAAGCAGTGTGTCTGTGCTGAGTGAGAGGTCTCCAGGGTGGCATAAGACATGCTGCAGCCCTTAGAGACCTTCCTTGGCATCAGGGCCCTTGGTACTAGAAGTACCAGTTACAAGGGACTTATCTGGATGCCAGGGTCTGCCAATTGTGGATACAAAAGTACAGGTTAGGGAAAGAACACTGGTGCTGGGGCCTGGTTAGCAGGCCTCAGCACACTTTCAATTGTAAACATAGCATCAGCAAAGGCAAAAAGTCAGGGGGCAACCATGCCAAGGAGGCATTTCCTTACAATTAGTCCTTAGGACTACCTTATTTTTGTGTAGTTGGATAAAAGGTTCTTGTATTGTAAACGCTTGAATTTCGCTTACTCTTCGTAGAGATGTGATGGCGATGAGAAATGCAACTTTCCAGGTTAGGAACTGTATTTCGCAAGAGTGCATGGGTTCGAAAGGTGGACCCATGAGTCTTGTTAGGACAACATTGAGGTTCCATGAAGGAACGGGTGGTGTCCTTGGTGGTATAATTCTTTTAAGGCCTTCCATAAATGCCTTAATGACTGGTATCCTATATAGTGAAGCTGAATAGGTAACCTGCAGGTATGCAGATATTGCCGCAAGGTGTATTTTAATGGAAGAGAAAGCTAGGTTAGATTTTTGTAAGTGTAGCAAGTAACCCACTACATCCTTTGGAGATGCGTGTAATGGTTGGATCTGATTATGATGGCAGTAGCAAACAAACCTTCCATTTGCTTGCATAGCAGTGCCTAGTGGATGGCCTTCTGGCTTGCTTTATGACTTCCATACATTCTTGGGTAAGTTCTAAGTGTCCGAATTCTAGGATTTCAGGAGCCAGATTGCTAGATTCAGCGATGCTGGATCTGGATGCCTGATCTGTTGGTTGTGTTGTGTTAACAGATCTGGCCTGTTGGGCAATTTGATGTGGGGTACTACTGATAGGTCTAGCACTGTTGTGTACCAGGGTTGCCTTGCCCAAGTTGGTGCTATCAATAGGAGTTTTAATTTGTTTTGACTCAATTTGTTTACTAGATAAGGAAGGAGAGGGAGAGGGGGAAAAGCGTATGCAAATATCCCTGACCAGTCCATCCATAGGGCATTGCCCTGGGACTGCCTGTGTGGGTATCTGGATGCGAAGTTTTGGCATTTTGCGTTCTCTTTTGTTGCAAACAAGTCTATTTGAGGCGTTCCCCAAAGTCTGAAGTAAGTGTTTAGAATTTGGGGGTGAATTTCCCATTCGTGGACCCGTTGGTGATCTCGAGAGAGATTGTCTGCAAGTTGATTCTGGATCCCTGGAATAAACTGTGCTATTAGGCGAATGTGGTTGTGAACTGCCCATCGCCATATCTTCTGTGCTAGAAGGTTCAACTGCGTTGAGTGTGTCCACCCCTGTTTGTTTAGATAATACATTGTTGTCATGTTGTCTGTTTTGACAAGAATGTATTTGTGAGTTATGATTGGTTGGAAAGCCTTTAGTGCTTGAAAAACTGCTAGCAGTTCCAGGTGATTTATATCTGGTTTTTGCATACTATTCCTTACTTTGAAATAGTGCATACAGAGCCAACTTCCTACATACAGAATGCAGGATTGTAGGGCTTTTGCTGCATTTGTGGCTCGTAAATGTGAAGAAATTAGCATTTTAGCAGCAAGACTATTAGTTGCAGGGCATTTTGAACAGGACCAACTTAAACCACTGTAGGAAGGTGTCTCTGTATGCACTATTTCAAAGTAAGGAATAGTATGCACAGAGTCCAAGGGTTCCCCTTAGAGGTAAGTGTAAGGAAATGCCTCCTTGGCATGGTTGCCCCCTGACTTTTTGCCTTTGCTGATGCTATGTTTACAATTGAAAGTGTGCTGAGGCCTGCTAACCAGGCCCCAGCACCAGTGTTCTTTCCCTAACCTGTACTTTTGTATCCACAATTGGCAGACCCTGGCATCCAGATAAGTCCCTTGTAACTGGTACTTCTAGTACCAAGGGCCCTGATGCCAAGGAAGGTCTCTAAGGGCTGCAGCATGTCTTATGCCACCCTGGAGACCTCTCACTCAGCACAGACACACTGCTTGCCAGCTTGTGTGTGCTAGTGAGGACAAAACGAGTAAGTCGACATGGCACTCCCCTCAGGGTGCCATGCCAGCCTCTCACTGCCTATGCAGTATAGGTAAGACACCCCTCTAGCAGGCCTTACAGCCCTAAGGCAGGGTGCACTATACCATAGGTGAGGGTACCAGTGCATGAGCATGGTACCCCTACAGTGTCTAAACAAAACCTTAGACATTGTAAGTGCAGGGTAGCCATAAGAGTATATGGTCTGGGAGTTTGTCAAACACGAACTCCACAGCACCATAATGGCTACACTGAAAACTGGGAAGTTTGGTATCAAACTTCTCAGCACAATAAATGCACACTGATGCCAGTGTACATTTTATTGCAAAATACACCCCAGAGGGCACCTTAGAGGTGCCCCCTGAAACTTAACCGACTGTCTGTGTAGGCTGACTAGTTCCAGCAGCCTGCCACACTAGAGACATGTTGCTGGCCCCATGGGGAGAGTGCCTTTGTCACTCTGAGGCCAGTAACAAAGCCTGCACTGGGTGGAGATGCTAACACCTCCCCCAGGCAGGAGCTGTAACACCTGGCGGTGAGCCTCAAAGGCTCACCCCTTTGTCACAGCCCAGCAGGGCACTCCAGCTTAGTGGAGTTGCCCGCCCCCTCCGGCCACGGCCCCCACTTTTGGCGGCAAGGCTGGAGGGAACAAAGAAAGCAACAAGGAGGAGTCACTGACCAGTCAGGACAGCCCCTAAGGTGTCCTGAGCTGAGGTGACTCTGACTTTTAGAAATCCTCCATCTTGCAGATGGAGGATTCCCCCAATAGGGTTAGGATTGTGACCCCCTCCCCTTGGGAGGAGGCACAAAGAGGGTGTACCCACCCTCAGGGCTAGTAGCCATTGGCTACTAACCCCCCAGACCTAAACACGCCCTTAAATCTAGTATTTAAGGGCTACCCTGAACCCTAGAAAATTAGATTCCTGCAACTACAAGAAGAAGGACTGCCCAGCTGAAAACCCCTGCAGCGGAAGACCAGAAGACGACAACTGCCTTGGCTCCAGAAACTCACCGGCCTGTCTCCTGCCTTCCAAAGATCCTGCTCCAGCGACGCCTTCCAAAGGGACCAGCGACCTCGACATCCTCTGAGGACTGCCCCTGCTTCGAAAAGACAAGAAACTCCCGAGGACAGCGGACCTGCTCCAAGAAAAGCTGCAACTTTGTTTCCAGCAGCTTTAAAGAACCCTGCAAGCTCCCCGCAAGAAGCGTGAGACTTGCCACATTGCACCCGGCGACCCCGACTCGGCTGGTGGCGATCCAACACCTCAGGAGGGACCCCAGGACTACTCTGATACTGTGAGTACCAAAACCTGTCCCCCCTGAGCCCCCACAGCGCCGCCTGCAGAGGGAATCCCGAGGCTTCCCCTGACCGCGACTCTTTGAACCTAAAGTCCCGACGCCTGGGAGAGACCCTGCACCCGCAGCCCCCAGGACCTGAAGGACCGGACTTTCACTGGAGGAGTGACCCCCAGGAGTCCCTCTCCCTCGCCCAAGTGGAGGTTTCCCCGAGGAATCCCCCCCCTTGCCTGCCTGCAGCGCTGAAGAGATCCCGAGATCTCTCATAGACTAACAGTGAAAACCCGACGCTTGTTTCTACACTGCACCCGGCCGCCCCCGCGCTGCTGAGGGTGAAATCTCTGTGTGGACTTGTGTCCCCCCCGGTGCCCTACAAAACCCCCCTGGTCTGCCCTCCGAAGACGCGGGTACTTACCTGCAAGCAGACCGGAACCGGGGCACCCCCTTCTCTCCATTCTAGCCTATGTGTTTTGGGCACCACTTTGAACTCTGCACCTGACCGGCCCTGAGCTGCTGGTGTGGTGACTTTGGGGTTGCTCTGAACCCCCAACGGTGGGCTACCTTGGACCAAGAACTAAGCCCTGTAAGTGTCTTACTTACCTGGTTAACCTAACAAATACTTACCTCCCCTAGGAACTGTGAAAATTGCACTAAGTGTCCACTTTTAAAACAGCTATTTGTCAATAACTTGAAAAGTATACATGCAATTTTGATGATTTGAAGTTCCTAAAGTACTTACCTGCAATACCTTTCGAATGAGATATTACATGTAGAATTTGAACCTGTGGTTCTTAAAATAAACTAAGAAAAGATATTTTTCTATATAAAAACCTATTGGCTGGATTTGTCCCTGAGTGTGTGTACCTCATTTATTGTCTATGTGTATGCACAACAAATGCTTAACACTACTCCTTGGATAAGCCTACTGCTCGACCACACTACCACAAAATAGAGCATTAGTATTATCTATTTTTACCACTATTTTACCTCTAAGGGGAACCCTTGGACTCTGTGCATGCTATTCCTTACTTTGAAATAGCACATACAGAGCCAACTTCCTACATTGGTGGATCAGCGGTGGGGTACAAGACTTTGCATTTGCTGGACTACTCAGCCAATACCTGATCACACGACAAATTCCAAAATTGTCATTAGAAATTGATTTTTGCAATTTGAAAAGTTTTCTAAATTCTTAAAAGACCTGCTAGGGCCTTGTGTTAGATCCTGTTTAGCATTTCTTTTAGAGTTTAAAAGTTTGTAAAAGTTTGAATTAGATTCTAGAACCAGTTGTAGATTCTTAAAAAGTATTCCAACTTTTAGAAGCAAAATGTCTAGCACAGATGTGACTGTGGTGGAACTCGACACCACACCTTACCTCCATCTTAAGATGAGGGAGCTAAGGTCACTCTGTAAAATAAAGAAAATAACAATGGGCCCCAAACCTACCAAAATACAGCTCCAGGAGCTTTTGGCAGAGTTTGAAAAGGCCAACCCCTCTGAGGGTGGCAACTCAGAGGAAGAGGATAGTGACTTGGAGGAAAATTCCCCCCTACCAGTCCTATCTAGGGAGAACAGGGTCCCTCAAACCCTGACTCCAAAAATAATAGTCAGAGATGCTGGTTCCCTCACAGGAGAGACCAACACCTCTGAAATCACTGAGGATAGCCCCAGTGAAGAGGACATCCAGTTAGCCAGGATGGCCAAAAGATTGGCTTTGGAAAGACAGATCCTAGCCATAGAGAGGGAAAGACAAGAGATGGGCCTAGGACCCATCAATGGTGGCAGCAACATAAATAGGGTCAGAGATTCTCCTGACATGTTGAAAATCCCCAAAGGGATTGTAACTAAATATGAAGATGGTGATGACATCACCAAATGGTTCACAGCTTTTGAGAGGGCTTGTGTAACCAGAAAAGTGAACAGATCTTACTGGGGTGCTCTCCTTTGGGAAATGTTCACAGGAAAGTGTAGGGATAGACTCCTCACACTCTCTGGACAAGATGCAGAATCTTATGACCTCATGAAGGGTACCCTGATTGAGGGCTTTGGATTCTCCACTGAGGAGTACAGGATTAGGTTCAGGGGGGCTCAAAAATCCTCGAGCCAGACCTGGGTTGACTTTGTTGACTACTCAGTGAAAACACTAGATGGTTGGATTCAAGGCAGTGGTGTAAGTAATTATGATGGGCTGTACAATTTATTTGTGAAAGAACACCTGTTAAGTAATTGTTTCAATGATAAACTGCATCAGCATCTGGTAGACCTAGGACCAATTTCTCCCCAAGAATTGGGAAAGAAGGCGGACCATTGGGTCAAGACAAGGGTGTCCAAGACTTCAACAGGGGGTGACCAAAAGAAAGGGGTCACAAAGACTCCCCAGGGGAAGGATGATGAGACAACCAAAACTAAAAATAGTAAAGAGTCTTCTACAGGCCCCCAAAAACCTGCACAGGAGGGTGGGCCCAGAGCCTCTTCACAAAACAATGGGTACAAGGGTAAAAACTTTGATCCCAAAAAGGCCTGGTGTCATAGCTGTAAACAGCATGGACACCAAACTGGAGACAAGGCCTGTCCCAAGAAAGGTTCCACTCCAAACTCCCATCCAGGTAACACTGGTATGGCTAGTCTCCAAGTGGGATCAACAGTGTGCCCAGAGCAAATCAGGGTCCACACTGAAGCTACCCTAGTTTCTGAGGGTGGGGTGGATTTAGCCACACTAGCTGTCTGGCCGCCTAACATGCAAAAATACAGACAGCAACTCTTAATTAATGGGACTAGAATAGAGGGCCTGAGGGATACAGGTGCCAGTGTCACCATGGTGACAGAGAAACTGGTTTCCCCTGGCCAATACCTGACTGGAAAAACTTACACAGTCACCAACGCTGACAATCAGAGAAAAGTACATCCCATGGCAATGGTTACTTTAGAATGGGGAGGGGTCAATGGCCTGAAACAGGTGGTGGTCTCCTCAAATATCCCAGTGGACTGTCTGCTTGGAAATGACCTGGAGTCCTCAGCATGGGCTGAGGTAGAACTAAAAACCCATGCAGCAATGCTGGGTATCCCTGAACTGGTGTGTGTGAAAACAAGAGCACAGTGCAAGGCACAGGGTGAACAAGTAGAGCTGGAGTCTGGAAGAAGGGCCCAGCCTACCAAGAGAACAGGAAAGTCAGTTGGGAAACCAACTACAACACAGCAAAAGAAAGGGAACCTCTCTTCTCAGGAAGAAGTTCTGCCCTCTGAGGGAACTGAGCCTTTGGAGCTTGAACCTTATCAGGTTGAGCTCTTAGGCCCAGGGGGACCCTCAAGGGAGGAGCTGTGTAAGGGACAAGAAACCTGTCCCTCTCTTGAAGGCCTTAGGCAGCAAGCTGCTGAAGAGTCCAAAGGCAAGAAAAATGGAACGCATAGGGTCTATTGGGAAGATGGACTCCTGTACACTGAGGCCAGAGACCCCAAACCTGGTGCCACTAGGAGAGTGGTAGTGCCTCAGCTGTTCAGGAAGTTCATCCTAACATTGGCCCATGACATTCCCCTTGCTGGACATTTGGGACAAACCAAGACGTGGGAGAGGTTAGTCAACCACTTCTACTGGCCCAATATGTCCAACATGGTTAAGGAGTTTTGCCTCTCCTGCCCCACCTGTCAAGCCAGTGGTAAGACAGGTGGGCATCCAAAGGCCCCCCTCATTCCACTTCCAGTGGTGGGGGTTCCCTTTGAAAGAGTGGGTGTGGACATAGTTGGTCCACTAGAACCTCCCACAGCCTCAGGAAATATGTATATCCTGGTAGTAGTGGATCATGCTACCAGGTATCCTGAAGCTATTCCCCTTAGGTCGACTACTGCCCCTGCAGTAGCCAAGGCCCTCATTGGTATCTTTACCAGAGTGGGTTTCCCTAAAGAGGTGGTGTCTGACAGAGGTACCAACTTCATGTCAGCATACCTAAAACACATGTGGAATGAGTGTGGAGTGACTTACAAATTCACTACACCATACCATCCACAAACTAATGGCTTGGTTGAGAGATTCAACAAGACATTAAAAGGCATGATCATGGGGCTCCCAGAAAAACTCAAAAGGAGATGGGATGTCCTCTTGCCATGTCTGCTTTTCGCTTACAGAGAGGTGCCACAGAAGGGAGTAGGATTCTCACCCTTTGAACTTCTGTTTGGTCATCCTGTAAGGGGACCACTTGCCCTTGTTAAAGAAGGCTGGGAGAGACCTCTCCATGAGCCTAAACAGGACATAGTGGACTATGTACTTGGCCTTCGCTCTAGAATGGCAGAGTACATGGAAAAGGCAACCAAAAACCTTGAGGCCAGCCAACAGCTCCAGAAGTTTTGGTATGACCAAAAGGCTGCACTGGTTGAGTTCCAACCAGGGCAGAAAGTCTGGGTTCTGGAGCCTGTGGCTCCCAGGGCACTCCAGGACAAATGGAGTGGCCCTTACCCAGTGCTAGAAAGGAAGAGTCAGGTCACCTACCTGGTGGACCTGGGCACAAGCAGGAGCCCCAAGAGGGTGGTCCATGTGAACCGCCTTAAGCTCTTCCATGACAGGGCTGATGTGAATCTGTTGATGGTAACAGATGAGGATCAGGAGGCAGAGAGTGAACCTCTCCCTGATCTTCTGTCATCAGACCCAAAAGATGGCACAGTAGATGGAGTGATCTACTCAGACACCCTCTCTGGCCAACAGCAAGCTGATTGTAGGAGAGTCCTACAACAGTTTCCTGAACTCTTCTCCTTAACCCCTGGTCAGACACACCTGTGTACCCATGATGTGGACACAGGAGACAGCATGCCTGTCAAAAACAAAATCTTTAGACAGTCTGACCATGTTAAGGAAAGCATCAAGGTGGAAGTCCACAAGATGCTGGAGTTGGGAGTAATTGAGCGCTCTGACAGCCCCTGGGCTAGCCCAGTGGTCTTAGTCCCCAAACCTCACACCAAAGATGGAAAGAAAGAGATGAGGTTTTGTGTGGACTACAGAGGGCTCAATTCTGTCACCAAGACAGATGCTCATCCAATTCCAAGAGCTGATGAGCTCATAGATAAATTAGGTGCTGCCAAATTCTTAAGTACCTTTGACTTGACAGCAGGGTACTGGCAAATAAAAATGGCACCTGGAGCAAAAGAGAAAACAGCATTCTCCACACCTGATGGGCATTATCAGTTTACTGTTATGCCCTTTGGTTTAAAGAATGCCCCTGCCACCTTCCAAAGGTTGGTGAATCAAGTCCTTGCTGGCTTGGAGTCCTTTAGCACAGCTTATCTTGATGATATTGCTGTCTTTAGCTCCACCTGGCAGGATCACCTGGTCCACCTGAAGAAGGTTTTGAAGGCTCTGCAATCTGCAGGCCTCTCTATCAAGGCATCCAAATGCCAGATAGGGCAGGGAACTGTGGTTTACTTGGGCCACCTTGTAGGTGGAGGCCAAGTTCAGCCACTCCAACCCAAGATCCAGACTATTCTGGACTGGGTAGCTCCAAAAACCCAGACTCAAGTCAGGGCATTCCTTGGCTTGACTGGGTATTACAGGAGGTTTGTGAAGGGATATGGATCCATTGTGACAGCCCTCACTGAACTCACCTCCAAGAAAATGCCCAAGAAAGTAAACTGGACTGTGGAATGCCAACAGGCCTTTGACACCCTGAAACAGGCAATGTGCTCAGCACCAGTTCTAAAAGCTCCAGATTATTCTAAGCAGTTCATTGTGCAGACTGATGCCTCTGAACATGGGATAGGGGCAGTTTTGTCCCAAACAAATGATGATGGCCTTGACCAGCCTGTTGCTTTCATTAGCAGGAGGTTACTCCCCAGGGAGCAGCGTTGGAGTGCCATTGAGAGGGAGGCCTTTGCTGTGGTTTGGTCCCTGAAGAAGCTGAGACCATACCTCTTTGGGACTCACTTCCTAGTTCAAACTGACCACAGACCTCTCAAATGGCTGATGCAAATGAAAGGTGAAAATCCTAAACTGTTGAGGTGGTCCATCTCCCTACAGGGAATGGACTTTATAGTGGAACACAGACCTGGGACTGCCCATGCCAATGCAGATGGCCTTTCCAGGTTCTTCCACTTAGAAAATGAAGACTCTCTTGGGAAAGGTTAGTCTCATCCTCTTTCGTTTGGGGGGGGGTTGTGTAAGGAAATGCCTCCTTGGCATGGTTGCCCACTGACTTTTTGCCTTTGCTGATGCTATGTTTACAATTGAAAGTGTGCTGAGGCCTGCTAACCAGGCCCCAGCACCAGTGTTCTTTCCCTAACCTGTACTTTTGTATCCACAATTGGCAGACCCTGGCATCCAGATAAGTCCCTTGTAACTGGTACTTCTAGTACCAAGGGCCCTGATGCCAAGGAAGGTCTCTAAGGGCTGCAGCATGTCTTATGCCACCCTGGAGACCTCTCACTCAGCACAGACACACTGCTTGCCAGCTTGTGTGTGCTAGTGAGGACAAAACGAGTAAGTCGACATGGCACTCCCCTCAGGGTGCCATGCCAGCCTCTCACTGCCTATGCAGTATAGGTAAGACACCCCTCTAGCAGGCCTTACAGCCCTAAGGCAGGGTGCACTATACCATAGGTGAGGGTACCAGTGCATGAGCATGGTACCCCTACAGTGTCTAAACAAAACCTTAGACATTGTAAGTGCAGGGTAGCCATAAGAGTATATGGTCTGGGAGTTTGTCAAACACGAACTCCACAGCACCATAATGGCTACACTGAAAACTGGGAAGTTTGGTATCAAACTTCTCAGCACAATAAATGCACACTGATGCCAGTGTACATTTTATTGCAAAATACACCCCAGAGGGCACCTTAGAGGTGCCCCCTGAAACTTAACCGACTGTCTGTGTAGGCTGACTAGTTCCAGCAGCCTGCCACACTAGAGACATGTTGCTGGCCCCATGGGGAGAGTGCCTTTGTCACTCTGAGGCCAGTAACAAAGCCTGCACTGGGTGGAGATGCTAACACCTCCCCCAGGCAGGAGCTGTAACACCTGGCGGTGAGCCTCAAAGGCTCACCCCTTTGTCACAGCCCAGCAGGGCACTCCAGCTTAGTGGAGTTGCCCGCCCCCTCCGGCCACGGCCCCCACTTTTGGCGGCAAGGCTGGAGGGAACAAAGAAAGCAACAAGGAGGAGTCACTGACCAGTCAGGACAGCCCCTAAGGTGTCCTGAGCTGAGGTGACTCTGACTTTTAGAAATCCTCCATCTTGCAGATGGAGGATTCCCCCAATAGGGTTAGGATTGTGACCCCCTCCCCTTGGGAGGAGGCACAAAGAGGGTGTACCCACCCTCAGGGCTAGTAGCCATTGGCTACTAACCCCCCAGACCTAAACACGCCCTTAAATCTAGTATTTAAGGGCTACCCTGAACCCTAGAAAATTAGATTCCTGCAACTACAAGAAGAAGGACTGCCCAGCTGAAAACCCCTGCAGCGGAAGACCAGAAGACGACAACTGCCTTGGCTCCAGAAACTCACCGGCCTGTCTCCTGCCTTCCAAAGATCCTGCTCCAGCGACGCCTTCCAAAGGGACCAGCGACCTCGACATCCTCTGAGGACTGCCCCTGCTTCGAAAAGACAAGAAACTCCCGAGGACAGCGGACCTGCTCCAAGAAAAGCTGCAACTTTGTTTCCAGCAGCTTTAAAGAACCCTGCAAGCTCCCCGCAAGAAGCGTGAGACTTGCCACATTGCACCCGGCGACCCCGACTCGGCTGGTGGCGATCCAACACCTCAGGAGGGACCCCAGGACTACTCTGATACTGTGAGTACCAAAACCTGTCCCCCCTGAGCCCCCACAGCGCCGCCTGCAGAGGGAATCCCGAGGCTTCCCCTGACCGCGACTCTTTGAACCTAAAGTCCCGACGCCTGGGAGAGACCCTGCACCCGCAGCCCCCAGGACCTGAAGGACCGGACTTTCACTGGAGGAGTGACCCCCAGGAGTCCCTCTCCCTTGCCCAAGTGGAGGTTTCCCCGAGGAATCCCCCCCCTTGCCTGCCTGCAGCGCTGAAGAGATCCCGAGATCTCTCATAGACTAACATTGAAAACCCGACGCTTGTTTCTACACTGCACCCGGCCGCCCCCGCGCTGCTGAGGGTGAAATCTCTGTGTGGACTTGTGTCCCCCCCGGTGCCCTACAAAACCCCCCTGGTCTGCCCTCCGAAGACGCGGGTACTTACCTGCAAGCAGACCGGAACCGGGGCACCCCCTTCTCTCCATTCTAGCCTATGTGTTTTGGGCACCACTTTGAACTCTGCACCTGACCGGCCCTGAGCTGCTGGTGTGGTGACTTTGGGGTTGCTCTGAACCCCCAACGGTGGGCTACCTTGGACCAAGAACTAAGCCCTGTAAGTGTCTTACTTACCTGGTTAACCTAACAAATACTTACCTCCCCTAGGAACTGTGAAAATTGCACTAAGTGTCCACTTTTAAAACAGCTATTTGTCAATAACTTGAAAAGTATACATGCAATTTTGATGATTTGAAGTTCCTAAAGTACTTACCTGCAATACCTTTCGAATGAGATATTACATGTAGAATTTGAACCTGTGGTTCTTAAAATAAACTAAGAAAAGATATTTTTCTATATAAAAACCTATTGGCTGGATTTGTCCCTGAGTGTGTGTACCTCATTTATTGTCTATGTGTATGCACAACAAATGCTTAACACTACTCCTTGGATAAGCCTACTGCTCGACCACACTACCACAAAATAGAGCATTAGTATTATCTATTTTTACCACTATTTTACCTCTAAGGGGAACTCTTGGACTCTGTGCATGCTATTCCTTACTTTGAAATAGCACATACAGAGCCAACTTCCTACAGTAAGATAGTGGCAAAAAGAGATAATACTAATGCTCTAATTTGTGGGAGTGTGGTCGAGCAGTAGGCTTATCAAAGGAGTAGTGTTAAGCATTTGTTGTACATACACACAGGCAATAAATGAGGAACACACACACACAGAGACAATTCCAGGCCAATAGGTTTTTGTTATCGAAAAATACCTTTTCTTAGTTTATTTTAAGAACCACAGGTTCAAATTCTACATGTAATATCTCATTTGAAAGGTATTGCAGGTAAGTACTTTAGGAACTTTGAATAATCACAATAGCATATATACTTTTTACATAAAACACATTTAGCTGTTTTAAAAGTGGACACAGTGCAATTTTCAACAGTTCCTAGGGGAGGTAAAGTAATGTTAGTTCTTGCAGGTAAGTAAACCACCTACGGGGTTCAAATTGGGGTCCAAGGTAGCCCACCGTTGGGGGTTCAGAGCAACCCCAAAGTCACCACACCAGCAGCTCAGGGCCGGTGAGGTGCAGAGTTCAAAGTGGTGCCCAAAACACATAGGCTTCAATGGAGAAGGGGGTGCCCCGGTTCCAGTCTGCCAGCAGGTAAGTACCCGCGTCTTCGGAGGGCAGACCAGGGGGGTTTTGTAGGGCACCGGGGGGGGGGGGGGCGGTGTGTAACGACAAGCTCACACAAAAAAGTACACCCTCAGCGGCACTGGGGCGGCCGGGTGCAGTGTGCAAACACACGTCGGGTTTTCAATAGGTTACAATGAGAGACCAAGGGGTCTCTTCAGCGATGCAGGCAGGCAAGGGGGGGGCTATTTGGGGTAGCCACCACCTGGGCAAGGGAGAGGGCCTCCTGGGGGTCACTCCTGCACTGGAGTTCCGATCCTTCAGGTGCTGGGGGCTGCGGGTGCAGGGTCTTTTCCAGCCGTCGGGATTTTAGAGTCAGGCAGTCGCGGTCAGGGGGAGCCTCGGGATTCCCTCTGCAGGCATCGCTGTGGGGGCTCTGTGGGGACAACTTTGGTTACTCACAGTCTCGGAGTCGCCGGAGGGTCCTCCCTGAGGTGTTGGTTCTCCACCAGTCGAGTCGGGGTCGCCGGGTGCAGTGTTGCAAGTCTCACGCTTCTTGCGGGGATTGCAGGGGTCTTTAAATCTGCTCCTCTGGAAACAAAGTTGCAGTCTTTGTTGAACAGGGACGCTGTTCTCGGGAGTTTCTTGGTCTTTTGGAAGCAGGGCAGTCCTCTGAGGATTCAGAGGTCGCTGGTCCCAGGGAAAGCGTCGCTGGAGCAGTTTTCTTCTGAAGGAGGGAGACAGGCCGGTAGGGCTGGGGCCAAAGCAGTTGGTGTCTTCTTCTCTGCAGGGGTTTTTCAGCTCAGCAGTCCTCTTCTTCGTAAGTTGCAGGAATCTAAATTCTTAGGTTCAGGGAAGCCCTTAAATACTAAATTTAAGGGCGTGTTTAGGTCTGGGGGGTTAGTAGCCAATGGCTACTAGCCCTGAGGTGGGTACACCCTCTTTGTGCCTCCTCCCAAGGGGAGGGGGTCACATTCCTATCCCTATTGGGAGAATCCTCCATCTGCAAGATGGAGGATTTCTAAAAGTTAGAGTCACTTCAGCTCAGGGCACCTTAGGGGCTGTCCTGACTGGCCAGTGACTCCTCCTTGTTTTTCTCATTATCTCCTCCGGCCTTGCCGCCAAAAGTGGGGCCGTGGCCGGAGGGGGCGGGCAACTCCACTAGCTGGAATGCCCTGTGGCGCTGGAACAAAGGGGGTGAGCCTTTGAGGCTCACCGCCAGGTGTTACAGCTCCTGCAAGGGGGAGGTGATAGCATCTCCACCCAGTGCAGGCTTTGTTACTAGCCACAGAGTGACAAAGGCACTCTCCCCATGTGGCCAGCAACATGTCTCAAGTGTGGCAGGCTGCGAAAACCAGTCAGCCTACACAGGTAGTTGGTTAAGGTTTCAGGGGACACCTCTAAGGTGCCCTCTGGGGTGTATTTCACAATAAAATGTACACTGGCATCAGTGTGCAATTATTGTGCTGAGAAGTTTGATACCAAACTTCCCAGTTTTCAGTGTAGCCATTATGGTGCTGTGGAGTTCGTGCTTGACAGACTCCCAGACCATATACTCTTATGGCTACCCTGCACTTACAATGTCTAAGGTTTTGCTTAGACACTGTAGGGGCACAGTGCTCATGCACTGGTGCCCTCACCTATGGTATAGTGCACCCTGCCTTAGGACTGTAAGGCCTGCTAGAGGGGTGACTTATCTATACTGCATAGGCAGTGTGAGGTTGGCACGGCACCCTGAGGGGAGTGCCATGTCGACTTACTCGTTTTTGTCCTCACCAGCACACACAAGCTGGCAAGCAGTGTGTCTGTGCTGAGTGAGTGGTCCCCAGGGTGGCATAAGATAAGCTGCAGCCCTTAGAGACCTTCTCTGGCATCAGGGCCCTTGGTACCAGGGGTACCAGTTACAAGGGACTTACCTGGATGCCAGGGTGTGCCAATTGTGTAAAACAAAAGTACAGGTTAGGGAAAGAACACTGGTGCTGGGGCCTGGTTAGCAGGCCTCAGCACACTTTCAAATCAAAACATAGCATCAGCAAAGGCAAAAAGTCAGGGGGTAACCATGCCAAGGAGGCATTTCCTTACAACCACACTAACCAGCTTTCCCTCAAGGCTTCACCTGGAGGTCAGACATGCAGGGCTGCCAAACTGCCAACATACAAAATGTCAAAATTCTGTGAACAATCACATATCCAAAGCATACTTGACATGGTCTTGTTTTCAGTCCATTTGTTTCTCGTTCACTATTTTTGTTATTTTATTTGAAGGACTAAGAAAATAGGATGATAGAAAACGTATTATGATTTGAATTTCACAAAATGTTGCAGTTAGAATAATAAGTTGACATAAGGGAATCCATAATCTTGACCTTTTCCTTCACTTTCTGCTCTTGAAGTCTGGTATTTTGAACTCTAGAGTAGCTGATGTCTGTAGACTAGTTATGTACACTGCATTAATTTAAAAAATGCCCTGAATTTTCCATAACTGCCACTTTGGTGAGTCAAATGTAATTTGTTTTATTTAATTTGTTATTTATTGACTTATTAATAACTTTATTAATTTATTATTTTTTATTTCAATTTGTTTTATTTAATAGAACATTCTGCCCTGAGTGGCAGAATGTTCTAATAGCCTTAGAACCCGCCTGTAAGGAAATGCCTCCTTGGCATGGTTGCCCCCTGACTTTTTGCCTTTGCTGATGCTATGTTTACAATTGAAAGTGTGCTGAGGCCTGCTAACCAGGCCCCAGCACCAGTGTTCTTTCCCTAACCTGTACTTTTGTATCCACAATTGGCAGACCCTGGCATCCAGATAAGTCCCTTGTAACTGGTACTTCTAGTACCAAGGGCCCTGATGCCAAGGAAGGTCTCTAAGGGATGCAGCATGTCTTATGCCACCCTGGAGACCTCTCACTCAGCACAGACACACTGCTTGCCAGCTTGTGTGTGCTAGTGAGGACCAAACGAGTAAGTCGACATGGCACTCCCCTCAGGGTGCCATGCCAGCCTCTCACTGCCTATGCAGTATAGGTAAGACACCCCTCTAGCAGGCCTTACAGCCCTAAGGCAGGGTGCACTATACCATAGGTGAGGGTACCAGTGCATGAGCATGGTACCCCTACAGTGTCTAAACAAAACCTTAGACATTGTAAGTGCAGGGTAGCCATAAGAGTATATGGTCTGGGAGTCTGTCAAACACGAACTCCACAGCACCATAATGGCTACACTGAAAACTGGGAAGTTTGGTATCAAACTTCTCAGCACAATAAATGCACACTGATGCCAGTGTACATTTTATTGTAAAATACACCACAGAGGGCACCTTAGAGGTGCCCCCTGAAACTTAACCGACTGTCTGTGTAGGCTGACTAGTTCCAGCAGCCTGCCACACCAGAGACATGTTGCTGGCCCCATGGGGAGAGTGCCTTTGTCACTCTGAGGCCAGTAACAAAGCCTGCACTGGGTGGAGATGCTAACACCTCCCCCAGGCAGGAGCTGTGACACCTGGCGGTGAGCCTCAAAGGCTCACCCCTTTGTCACAGCCCAGCAGGGCACTCCAGCTTAGTGGAGTTGCCCGCCCCCTCCGGCCACGGCCCCCACTTTTGGCGGCAAGGCTGGAGGGAACAAAGAAAGCAACAAGGAGGAGTCACTGGCCAGTCAGGACAGCCCCTAAGGTGTCCTGAGCTGAGGTGACTCTGACTTTTAGAAATCCTCCATCTTGCAGATGGAGGATTCCCCCAATAGGGTTAGGATTGTGACCCCCTCCCCTTGGGAGGAGGCACAAAGAGGGTGTACCCACCCTCAGGGCTAGTAGCCATTGGCTACTAACCCCCCAGACCTAAACACGCCCTTAAATTTAGTATTTAAGGGCTACCCTGAACCCTAGAAGATTAGATTCCTGCAACTACCAGAAGAAGGACTGCCTAGCTGAAAAACCCCTGCAGAGGAAGACCAGAAGACGACAACTGCCTTGGCTCCAGAAACTCACCGGCCTGTCTCCTGCCTTCCAAAGATCCTGCTCCAGCGACGCCTTCCAAAGGGACCAGCGACCTCGACATCCTCTGAGGACTGCCCCTGCTTCGAAAAGACAAGAAACTCCCGAGGACAGCGGACCTGCTCCAAGAAAGGCTGCAACTTTGTTTCCAGCAGCTTTAAAGAACCCTGCAAGCTCCCCGCAAAAGGCGTGAGACTTGCAACACTGCACCCGGCGACCCCGACTCGGCTGGTGGCGATCCAACACCTCAGGAGGGACCCCAGGACTACTCTAAGACTGTGAGTACAAAAACCTGTCCCCCCTGAGCCCCCACAGCGCCGCCTGCAGAGGGAATCCCGAGGCTTCCCCTGACCGCGACTCTTTGAATCCTAAGTCCCGACACCTGGGAGAGACCCTGCACCCGCAGCCCCCAGGACCTGAAGGACCGGACTTTCACTGGAGGAGTGACCCCCAGGAGTCCCTCTCCCTTGCCCAAGTGGAGGTTTCCCCGAGGAACCCCCCCCTTGCCTGCCTGCAGCGCTGAAGAGATCCCTAGATCTCCCATTGACTTCCATTACAAACCCGACGCTTGTTTCTACACTGCACCCGGCCGCCCCCGCGCTGCTGAGGGTGAAATTTCTGTGTGGACTTGTGTCCCCCCCGGTGCCCTACAAAACCCCCCTGGTCTGCCCTCCGAAGACGCGGGTACTTACCTGCAAGCAGACCGGAACCGGGGCACCCCCCTTCTCTCCATTCTAGCCTATGTGTTTTGGGCACCACTTTGAACTCTGCACCTGACCGGCCCTGAGCTGCTGGTGTGGTGACTTTGGGGTTGCTCTGAACCCCCAACGGTGGGCTACCTTGGACCAAGAACTGAACCCTGTAAGTGTCTTACTTACCTGGTAAAACTAACAAATACTTACCTCCCCTAGGAACTGTGAAAATTGCACTAAGTGTCCACTTTTAAAACAGCTATTTGTGAATAACTTGAAAAGTATACATGCAATTTTGATGATTTGAAGTTCCTAAAGTACTTACCTGCAATACCTTTCGAATGAGCTATTACCTGTAGAATTTGAACCTGTGGTTCTTAAAATAAACTAAGAAAAGATATTTTTCTATACAAAAACCTATTGGCTGGATTTGTCTCTGAGTGTGTGTACCTCATTTATTGTCTATGTGTATGTACAACAAATGCTTAACACTACTCCTTGGATAAGCCTACTGCTCGACCACACTACCACAAAATAGAGCATTAGTATTATCTATTTTTACCACTATTTTACCTCTAAGGGGAACCCTTGGACTCTGTGCATGCTATTCCTTACTTTGAAATAGCACATACAGAGCCAACTTCCTACATTGGTGGATCAGCGGTGGGGTACAAGACTTTGCATTTGCTGGACTACTCAGCCAATACCTGATCACACGACAAATTCCAAAATTGTCATTAGAAATTGATTTTTGCAATTTGAAAAGTTTTCTAAAATCTTAAAAGACCTGCTAGGGCCTTGTGTTAGATCCTGTTTAGCATTTCTTTTAGAGTTTAAAAGTTTGTAAAAGTTTGAATTAGATTCTAGAACCAGTTTTAGTTTCTTAAAAAGTATTCCAACTTTTAGAAGCATAATGTCTAGCACAGATGTGAATGTGGTGGAACTCGACACCACACCTTACCTCCATCTACAGATGAGAGAGCTAAGGTCACTCTGTAAACTAAAGAAAATAGCAATGGGCCCCAAACCTACCAAAGTACAGCTCCAGGAGCTTTTGGCAGAGTTTGAAAAGGCCAACCCCTCTGAGGATGGCAACTCAGAGGATGAAGATAGTGACTTGGAGGGAAATTCCCCCCCTCCAGTCCTACTTAGGGAGAGCAGGGCTTCTCAAGCCCTGACTCCACAAATAATAGTCAGAGATGCTGGTTCCCTCACAGGAGGGACCAACAACTCTGAAATCACTGAGGATAACTCCAGTGAAGAGGACATCCAGTTAGCCAGGATGGCCAAAAGATTGGCTTTGGAAAGACAGATCCTAGCCATAGAGAGGGAAAGACAAGAGATGGGCCTAGGACCCATCAATGGTGGCAGCAACATAAATAGGGTCAGAGATTCTCCTGACATGTTGAAAATCCCCAAAGGGATTGTAACTAAATATGAAGATGGTGATGACATCACCAAATGGTTCACAGCTTTTGAGAGGGCTTGTGTAACCAGAAAAGTGAACAGATCTCACTGGGGTGCTCTCCTTTGGGAAATGTTCACAGGAAAGTGTAGGGATAGACTCCTCACACTCTCTGGACAAGATGCAGAATCTTATGACCTCATGAAGGGTACCCTGATTGAGGGCTTTGGATTCTCCACTGAGGAGTACAGGATTAGGTTCAGGGGGGCTCAAAAATCCTCGAGCCAGACCTGGGTTGACTTTGTTGACTACTCAGTGAAAACACTAGATGGTTGGATTCAAGGCAGTGGTGTAAGTAATTATGATGGGCTGTACAATTTATTTGTGAAAGAACACCTGTTAAGTAATTGTTTCAATGATAAACTGCATCAGCATCTGGTAGACCTAGGACCAATTTCTCCCCAAGAATTGGGAAAGAAGGCGGACCATTGGGTCAAGACAAGGGTGTCCAAGACTTCAACAGGGGGTGACCAAAAGAAAGGGGTCACGAAGACTCCCCAGCAGAAGGGTGATGAGACAACCAAAACTAAAAATAGTAAAGAGTCTTCCACAGGCCCCCAAAAACCTGCACAGGAGGGTGGGCCCAGAGCCTCTTCACAAAACAATGGGTACAAGGGTAAAAACTTTGATCCCAAAAAGGCCTGGTGTCATAGCTGTAAACAGCATGGACACCAAACTGGAGACAAGGCCTGTCCCAAGAAAGGTTCCACTCCAAACTCCCATCCAGGTAACACTGGTATGGCTAGTCTCCAAGTGGGATCAACAGTGTGCCCAGAGCAAATCAGGGTCCACACTGAAGCTACTCTAGTTTCTGAGGGTGGGGTGGATTTAGCCACACTAGCTGTCTGGCCGCCTAACATGCAAAAATACAGACAGCAACTCTTAATTAATGGGACTAGAATAGAGGGCCTGAGGGATACAGGTGCCAGTGTCACCATGGTGACAGAGAAACTGGTTTCCCCTGGCCAATACCTGACTGGAAAAACTTACACAGTCACCAACGCTGACAATCAGAGAAAAGTACATCCCATGGCAATGGTTACTTTAGAATGGGGAGGGGTCAATGGCCTGAAGCAGGTGGTGGTCTCCTCAAATATCCCAGTGGACTGTCTGCTTGGAAATGACCTGGAGTCCTCAGCATGGGCTGAGGTAGAGCTAAAAACCCATGCAGCAATGCTGGGTATCCCTGAACTGGTGTGTGTGAAAACAAGAGCACAATGCAAGGCACAGGGTGAAAAAGTAGAGCTGGAGTCTGGAAAAATGGCCCAGCCTACCAAGAGAACAGGAAAGTCAGTTGGGAAACCAACTGCAACACAGCAAAAGAAAGGGAACCTCTCTTCTCAGGAAGAAGTTCTGCCCTCTGAGGGAACTGAGCCTTTGGAGCTTGAACCTTATCAGGTTGAGCTCTTAGGCCCAGGGGGACCCTCAAGGGAGGAGCTGTGTAAGGGACAAGAAACCTGTCCCTCTCTTGAAGGCCTTAGGCAGCAAGCTGCTGAAGAGTCCAAAGGCAAGAAAAATGGAACACATAGGGTCTATTGGGAAGATGGGCTCCTGTACACTGAGGCCAGAGACCCCAAACCTGGTGCCACTAGGAGAGTGGTAGTGCCTCAGCTGTTCAGAGAGTTCATCCTAACATTGGCCCATGACATTCCCCTTGCTGGACATTTGGGACAAACCAAGACGTGGGAGAGGTTAGTCAACCACTTCTACTGGCCCAATATGTCCAACATGGTTAAGGAGTTTTGCCTCTCCTGCCCCACCTGTCAAGCCAGTGGTAAGACAGGTGGGCATCCAAAGGCCCCCCTCATTCCACTTCCTGTGGTGGGGGTGCCCTTTGAAAGAGTGGGTGTGGACATAGTTGGTCCACTGGAACCTCCCACAGCCTCAGGAAATATGTATATCCTGGTAGTAGTGGATCATGCTACCAGGTATCCTGAAGCTATTCCCCTTAGGTCGACTACTGCCCCTGCAGTAGCCAAGGCCCTCATTGGTATCTTTACCAGAGTGGGTTTCCCTAAGGAGGTGGTGTCTGACAGAGGTACCAACTTCATGTCAGCATACCTAAAGCACATGTGGAATGAGTGTGGAGTGACTTATAAATTCACTACACCTTACCATCCACAAACTAATGGCTTAGTTGAGAGATTCAACAAGACATTAAAGGGCATGATCATGGGGCTCCCAGAAAAACTCAAAAGGAGATGGGATGTCCTCCTGCCATGTCTGCTTTTCGCTTACAGGGAGGTACCACAGAAGGGAGTAGGGTTCTCACCCTTTGAACTTCTGTTTGGTCATCCTGTAAGGGGACCACTTGCCCTTGTTAAAGAAGGCTGGGAGAGACCTCTCCATGAGCCTAAACAGGACATAGTGGACTATGTACTTGGCCTTCGCTCTAGAATGGCAGAGTACATGGAAAAGGCAACCAAAAACCTTGAGGCCAGCCAACAACTCCAGAAGTTTTGGTATGACCACAAGGCTGCACTGGTTGAGTTCCAACCAGGGCAGAAAGTCTGGGTTCTGGAGCCTGTGGCTCCCAGGGCACTCCAGGACAAATGGAGTGGCCCTTACCCAGTGCTAGAGAGGAAGAGTCAGGTCACCTACCTGGTGGACCTGGGCACAAGCAGGAGCCCCAAGAGGGTGATCCATGTGAACCGCCTTAAGCTCTTCCATGACAGGGCTGATGTGAATCTGTTAATGGTAACAGATGAGGATCAGGAGGCAGAGAGTGAACCTCTCCCTGATCTTCTGTCATCAGACCCAAAAGATGGCACAGTAGATGGAGTGATCTACTCAGACACCCTCTCTGGCCAACAGCAGGCTGATTGTAGGAGAGTCCTACAACAGTTTCCTGAGCTTTTCTCCCTAACCCCTGGTCAGACACACCTGTGTACCCATGATGTGGACACAGGAGACAGCATGCCTGTCAAGAACAAAATCTTCAGACAGTCTGACCATGTTAAGGAAAGCATCAAGATGGAAGTCCACAAGATGCTGGAATTGGGAGTGATTGAGCGCTCTGACAGCCCCTGGGCTAGCCCAGTGGTCTTAGTCCCCAAACCTCACACCAAAGATGGAAAGAAAGAGATGAGGTTTTGTGTGGACTACAGAGGGCTCAACTCTGTCACCAAGACAGATGCCCATCCAATTCCAAGAGCTGATGAGCTCATTGATAAGTTAGGTGCTGCCAAATTTCTAAGTACCTTTGACTTGACAGCAGGGTACTGGCAAATAAAAATGGCGCCTGGAGCAAAAGAAAAGACAGCATTCTCCACACCTGATGGGCATTATCAGTTTACTGTTATGCCCTTTGGTTTAAAGAATGCCCCTGCCACCTTCCAAAGGTTGGTGAATCAAGTCCTTGCTGGCTTGGAGTCCTTTAGCACAGCTTATCTTGATGATATTGCTGTCTTTAGCTCCACCTGGCAGGATCACCTGGTCCACCTGAAGAAGGTTTTGAAGGCTCTGCAATCTGCAGGCCTCTCTATCAAGGCATCCAAATGCCAGATAGGGCAGGGAACTGTGGTTTACTTGGGCCACCTTGTAGGTGGAGGCCAAGTTCAGCCACTCCAACCCAAGATCCAGACCATTCTGGACTGGGTAGCTCCAAAAACCCAGACTCAAGTCAGGGCATTCCTTGGCTTGACTGGGTACTACAGGAGGTTTGTGAAGGGATATGGATCCATTGTGACAGCCCTCACTGAGCTCACCTCCAAGAAAATGCCCAAGAAAGTGAACTGGACTGTGGACTGCCAACAGGCCTTTGACACCCTGAAACAAGCAATGTGCTCAGCACCAGTTCTCAAAGCTCCAGATTATTCTAAGCAGTTCATTGTGCAGACTGATGCCTCTGAACATGGGATAGGGGCAGTTTTGTCCCAAACAAATGATGATGGCCTTGACCAGCCTGTTGCTTTCATTAGCAGGAGGTTACTCCCCAGGGAGCAGCGTTGGAGTGCCATTGAGAGGGAGGCCTTTGCTGTGGTTTGGTCCCTGAAGAAGCTGAGACCATACCTCTTTGGGACTCACTTCCTAGTTCAAACTGACCACAGACCTCTCAAATGGCTGATGCAAATGAAAGGTGAAAATCCTAAACTGTTGAGGTGGTCCATCTCCCTACAGGGAATGGACTTTATAGTGGAACACAGACCTGGGACTGCCCATGCCAATGCAGATGGCCTTTCCAGGTTCTTCCACTTAGAAAATGAAGACTCTCTTGGGAAAGGTTAGTCTCATCCTCTTTCGTTTGGGGGGGGGTTGTGTAAGGAAATGCCTCCTTGGCATGGTTGCCCCCTGACTTTTTGCCTTTGCTGATGCTATGTTTACAATTGAAAGTGTGCTGAGGCCTGCTAACCAGGCCCCAGCACCAGTGTTCTTTCCCTAACCTGTACTTTTGTATCCACAATTGGCAGACCCTGGCATCCAGATAAGTCCCTTGTAACTGGTACTTCTAGTACCAAGGGCCCTGATGCCAAGGAAGGTCTCTAAGGGATGCAGCATGTCTTATGCCACCCTGGAGACCTCTCACTCAGCACAGACACACTGCTTGCCAGCTTGTGTGTGCTAGTGAGGACCAAACGAGTAAGTCGACATGGCACTCCCCTCAGGGTGCCATGCCAGCCTCTCACTGCCTATGCAGTATAGGTAAGACACCCCTCTAGCAGGCCTTACAGCCCTAAGGCAGGGTGCACTATACCATAGGTGAGGGTACCAGTGCATGAGCATGGTACCCCTACAGTGTCTAAACAAAACCTTAGACATTGTAAGTGCAGGGTAGCCATAAGAGTATATGGTCTGGGAGTCTGTCAAACACGAACTCCACAGCACCATAATGGCTACACTGAAAACTGGGAAGTTTGGTATCAAACTTCTCAGCACAATAAATGCACACTGATGCCAGTGTACATTTTATTGTAAAATACACCACAGAGGGCACCTTAGAGGTGCCCCCTGAAACTTAACCGACTGTCTGTGTAGGCTGACTAGTTCCAGCAGCCTGCCACACCAGAGACATGTTGCTGGCCCCATGGGGAGAGTGCCTTTGTCACTCTGAGGCCAGTAACAAAGCCTGCACTGGGTGGAGATGCTAACACCTCCCCCAGGCAGGAGCTGTGACACCTGGCGGTGAGCCTCAAAGGCTCACCCCTTTGTCACAGCCCAGCAGGGCACTCCAGCTTAGTGGAGTTGCCCGCCCCCTCCGGCCACGGCCCCCACTTTTGGCGGCAAGGCTGGAGGGAACAAAGAAAGCAACAAGGAGGAGTCACTGGCCAGTCAGGACAGCCCCTAAGGTGTCCTGAGCTGAGGTGACTCTGACTTTTAGAAATCCTCCATCTTGCAGATGGAGGATTCCCCCAATAGGGTTAGGATTGTGACCCCCTCCCCTTGGGAGGAGGCACAAAGAGGGTGTACCCACCCTCAGGGCTAGTAGCCATTGGCTACTAACCCCCCAGACCTAAACACGCCCTTAAATTTAGTATTTAAGGGCTACCCTGAACCCTAGAAGATTAGATTCCTGCAACTACCAGAAGAAGGACTGCCTAGCTGAAAAACCCCTGCAGAGGAAGACCAGAAGACGACAACTGCCTTGGCTCCAGAAACTCACCGGCCTGTCTCCTGCCTTCCAAAGATCCTGCTCCAGCGACGCCTTCCAAAGGGACCAGCGACCTCGACATCCTCTGAGGACTGCCCCTGCTTCGAAAAGACAAGAAACTCCCGAGGACAGCGGACCTGCTCCAAGAAAGGCTGCAACTTTGTTTCCAGCAGCTTTAAAGAACCCTGCAAGCTCCCCGCAAAAGGCGTGAGACTTGCAACACTGCACCCGGCGACCCCGACTCGGCTGGTGGCGATCCAACACCTCAGGAGGGACCCCAGGACTACTCTAAGACTGTGAGTACAAAAACCTGTCCCCCCTGAGCCCCCACAGCGCCGCCTGCAGAGGGAATCCCGAGGCTTCCCCTGACCGCGACTCTTTGAATCCTAAGTCCCGACACCTGGGAGAGACCCTGCACCCGCAGCCCCCAGGACCTGAAGGACCGGACTTTCACTGGAGGAGTGACCCCCAGGAGTCCCTCTCCCTTGCCCAAGTGGAGGTTTCCCCGAGGAACCCCCCCCTTGCCTGCCTGCAGCGCTGAAGAGATCCCTAGATCTCCCATTGACTTCCATTACAAACCCGACGCTTGTTTCTACACTGCACCCGGCCGCCCCCGCGCTGCTGAGGGTGAAATTTCTGTGTGGACTTGTGTCCCCCCCGGTGCCCTACAAAACCCCCCTGGTCTGCCCTCCGAAGACGCGGGTACTTACCTGCAAGCAGACCGGAACCGGGGCACCCCCCTTCTCTCCATTCTAGCCTATGTGTTTTGGGCACCACTTTGAACTCTGCACCTGACCGGCCCTGAGCTGCTGGTGTGGTGACTTTGGGGTTGCTCTGAACCCCCAACGGTGGGCTACCTTGGACCAAGAACTGAACCCTGTAAGTGTCTTACTTACCTGGTAAAACTAACAAATACTTACCTCCCCTAGGAACTGTGAAAATTGCACTAAGTGTCCACTTTTAAAACAGCTATTTGTGAATAACTTGAAAAGTATACATGCAATTTTGATGATTTGAAGTTCCTAAAGTACTTACCTGCAATACCTTTCGAATGAGCTATTACCTGTAGAATTTGAACCTGTGGTTCTTAAAATAAACTAAGAAAAGATATTTTTCTATACAAAAACCTATTGGCTGGATTTGTCTCTGAGTGTGTGTACCTCATTTATTGTCTATGTGTATGTACAACAAATGCTTAACACTACTCCTTGGATAAGCCTACTGCTCGACCACACTACCACAAAATAGAGCATTAGTATTATCTATTTTTACCACTATTTTACCTCTAAGGGGAACCCTTGGACTCTGTGCATGCTATTCCTTACTTTGAAATAGCACATACAGAGCCAACTTCCTACACCGCCGTAGCGGGCTCTACCGGCTATTAAAGGCCCTTTCCCTTGTTAAATGTCCTCGTCTTCGGCTCGGGCATTTAACAAGGGAGCGGGCCTTTAATAGCCGGTAGAGCCCGCTACGGCAGGTTCTAAGGCTATATTAGATACCAAAGCTTTGCGACACTGCACAAAGTTCAAGTGTGGGTCCTAGTGTGCACTCCCTGCTTTTGAATGTACAATATGAATAAAAATGAAACCGTATTTCCCTGAATTCTACTTGTAGCACTCAGGTAACAAAAGGGTATTATTGATCAAACTTATATTTTGCTGTTTTTTAAATAATTAAATGTAGCCTGCCTGAATCTCAGATGTTGCTCACAAAAAGCCAACCAAATCTCTGGTTGACCTAGTTGTTGTTTGCATCTCTCCTGTTCACACCAAATTTGATTTGGTACTGGGAATGCTAACAGTGTATCACATGAATCCCACAAAAACGGACCCTGGAAGAAAATTAACTTCAGGCTCACCAGGTCAAATCTCCTGTGAGCACTCTCAAATAGGCGCCTTTACTTTGAGGTGGTAGATCTGCCTCAGAGAAGTGGAGCCAAAGCTAGCATATGAGCTTGCAAAGCTCAGATGGAGGTCTGGTGGTATTGATTTTCTACGTTTATTGGTGGAAGTACTGGTCAGGCCTTTGGATGAGTTTGTATAGAAAGCGAGACGAGGAGAAGAAGTACAAGTTGCTACCATTTGCATTTTTCTGTGGTGAAAGCAACTCTGTAATAATGTTTGCCATAAAGCATATCTTGGAAGAGGAAGTGAGTCACAATGGGCCTGATTTAGAGTTTGCCATATAGGTTACTCCGTCACAGATATCCCGTCCGCCGCATTATAATCTGGATATGGAGTACTATTCAGTTTACCCACCCACTGTAGGCCAGGTCCTTGTGTTGTCACCTGTGGGCCAAAGAAGTTTCAATCATACAGGGCTCTATCATGCTCCAAACCTTAGCCATCACCTGTGGCTTAGTGTAAAGAAATGGCTCCCTGTTGCAGTTACCCCCCACTTTTTGCCTGATACTGATGCTGACTTGACTGAGAAGCGTGCTGGGACCCTGCTAACCAGGCCCCAGCACCAGTGTTCTTTCACCTAAAATGTACCATTGTATCCACAATTGGCACACCCTGGCATTCAGATAAGTCCCTTGTAACTGGTACTTCTAGTACCAAGGGCCCTGATGCCAAGGAAGGTCTCTAAGGGCTGCAGCATGTCTTATGCCACCCTAGAGACCCCTCACTCAGCACAGACACACTGCTTACAAGCCTGTGTGTGCTAGTGAGAACAAAATGAGTAAGTCGACATGGCACTCCCCTCAGGGTGCCATGCCAGCCTCTCACTGCCTATGCAGTATAGGTAAGACACCCCTCTAGCAGGCCTTACAGCCCTAAGGCAGGGTGCACTATACCATAGGTGAGGGTGCCAGTGCATGAGCATGGTACCCCTACAGTGTCTAAACAAAACCTTAGACATTGTAAGTGCAGGGTAGCCATAAGAGTATATGGTCTGGGAGTTTGTCAAACACGAACTCCACAGCACCATAATGGCTACACTGAAAACTGGGAAGTTTGGTATCAAACTTCTCAGCACAATAAATGCACACTGATGCCAGTGTACATTTTATTGCCAAATACACCCCAGAGGGCACCTTAGAGGTGCCCCCTGAAACTTAACCGACTATCTGTGTAGGCTGACTAGTTTTAGCAGCCTGCCACAAACCGAGACATGTTGCTGGCCCCATGGGGAGAGTGCCTTTGTCACTCTGAGGCCAGTAACAAAGCCTGCACTGGGTGGAGATGCTAACACCTCTCCCAGGCAGGAATTGTCACACCTGGCGGTGAGCCTCAAAGGCTCACCTCCTTTGTGCCAACCCAGCAGGACACTCCAGCTAGTGGAGTTGCCCGCCCCCTCCGGCCAGGCCCCACTTTTGGCGGCAAGGCCGGAGAAAATAATGAGAATAACAAGGAGGAGTCACTGGCCAGTCAGGACAGCCCCTAAGGTGTCCTGAGCTGAGGTGACTCTAACTTTTAGAAATCCTCCATCTTGCAGATGGAGGATTCCCCCAATAGGGTTAGGATTGTGACCCCCTCCCCTTGGGAGGAGGCACAAAAAGGGTGTACCCACCCTCAGGGCTAGTAGCCATTGGCTACTAACCCCCCAGACCTAAACACGCCCTTAAATTTAGTATTTAAGGGCTACCCTGAACCCTAGAAATTTAGATTCCTGCAACTACAAGAAGAAGGACTGCCTAGCTGAAAACCCCTGCAGCGGAAGACCAGAAGACGACAACTGCCTTGGCTCCAGAAACTCACCGGCCTGTCTCCTGCCTTCCAAAGATCCTGCTCCAGCGACGCCTTCCAAAGGGACCAGCGACCTCGACATCCTCTGAGGACTGCCCCTGCTTCGAAAAGACAAGAAACTCCCGAGGACAGCGGACCTGCTCCAAGAAAAGCTGCAACTTTGTTTCCAGCAGCTCCAAAGAACCCTGCAAGCTCCCCGCAAGAAGCGTGAGACTTGCAACACTGCACCCGGCGACCCCGACTCGGCTGGTGGCGATCCAACACCTCAGGAGGGACCCCAGGACAACTCTGATACTGTGAGTACCAAAACCTGTCCCCCCTGAGCCCCCACAGCGCCGCCTGCAGAGGGAATCCCGAGGCTTCCCCTGACCGCGACTCTTTGAACCTAAAGTCCCGACGCCTGGGAGAGACCCTGCACCCGCAGCCCCCAGGACCTGAAGGACCGGACTTTCACTGGAGGAGTGACCCCCAGGAGTCCCTCTCCCTCGCCCAAGTGGAGGTTTCCCCGAGGAATCCCCCCCTTGCCTGCCTGCAGCGCTGAAGAGATCCCGAGATCTCTCATAGACTAACATTGAAAACCCGACGCTTGTTTCTACACTGCACCCGGCCGCCCCCGCGCCGCTGAGGGTGAAATTTCTGTGTGGGCTTGTGTCCCCCCCCGGTGCCCTACAAAACCCCCCTGGTCTGCCCTCCGAAGACGCGGGTACTTACCTGCAAGCAGACCGGAACCGGGGCACCCCCTTCTCTCCATTCTAGCCTATGTGTTTTGGGCACCACTTTGAACTCTGCACCTGACCGGCCCTGAGCTGCTGGTGTGGTGACTTTGGGGTTGCTCTGAACCCCCAACGGTGGGCTACCTTGGACCAAGAACTGAACCCTGTAAGTGTCTTACTTACCTGGTAAAACTAACAAAAACTTACCTCCCCTAGGAACTGTGAAAATTGCACTAAGTGTCCACTTTTAAAACAGCTATTTGTGAATAACTTGAAAAGTATACATGCAATTTTGATGATTTGAAGTTCCTAAAGTACTTACCTGCAATACCTTTCGAATGAGATATTACATGTAGAATTTGAACCTGTGGTTCTTAAAATAAACTAAGAAAAGATATTTTTTCTATATAAAAACCTATTGGCTGGATTTGTCTCTGAGTGTGTGTACCTCACTTATTGTCTATGTGTATGTACAACAAATGCTTAACACTACTCCTTGGATAAGCCTACTGCTCGACCACACTACCACAAAATAGAGCATTAGTATTATCGCTTTTTACCACTATTTTACCTCTAAGGGGAACCCTTGGACTCTGTGCATGCTATTCCTTACTTTGAAATAGCACATACAGAGCCAACTTCCTACATTGGTGGATCAGCGGTGGGGTACAAGACTTTGCATTTGCTGGACTACTCAGCCAATACCTGATCACACGACAAATTCCAAAATTGTCATTAGAAATTCATTTTTGCAATTTGAAATTTTTCTAAATTCTTAAAAGTCCTGCTAGGGCCTTGTGTGTTAAGTCCCTGTTTAGCATTTCTTTTAGAGTTTAAAAGTTTGTAAAAGTTTGAATTAGATTCTAGAACCAGTTGTAGATTCTTAAAAAGTATTCCAACTTTTAGAAGCAAAATGTCTAGCACAGATGTGACTGTGGTGGAACTCGACACCACACCTTACCTCCATCTTAAGATGAGGGAGCTAAGGTCACTCTGTAAAATAAAGAAAATAACAATGGGCCCCAAACCTACCAAAATACAGCTCCAGGAGCTTTTGGCAGAGTTTGAAAAGGCCAACCCCTCTGAGGGTGGCAACTCAGAGGAAGAGGATAGTGACTTGGAGGAAAATTCCCCCCTACCAGTCCTATCTAGGGAGAACAGGGTCCCTCAAACCCTGACTCCAAAAATAATAGTCAGAGATGCTGGTTCCCTCACAGGAGAGACCAACACCTCTGAAATCACTGAGGATAGCCCCAGTGAAGAGGACATCCAGTTAGCCAGGATGGCCAAAAGATTGGCTTTGGAAAAGCAGCTCCTAGCCATAGAAAGGGAAAGAAAAGAGATGGGCCTAGGTCCCATCGATGGTGGCAGCAACTTAAATAGGGTCAGAGATTCTCCTGACATCCTAAAAATCCCCAAAGGGATTGTAACAAAATATGAAGATGGTGATGACATCACCAAATGGTTCACAGCTTTTGAGAGGGCTTGTGTAACCAGAAAAGTAAACAGATCTCACTGGGGTGCTCTCCTTTGGGAAATGTTCACTGGAAAGTGTAGGGATAGACTCCTCACACTCTCTGGAAAAGATGCAGAATCTTATGACCTCATGAAGGGTACCCTGATTGAGGGCTTTGGATTCTCCACTGAGGAGTATAGAATTAGATTCAGGGGGGCTCAAAAATCCTCGAGCCAGACCTGGGTTGATTTTGTAGACTACTCAGTAAAAACACTAGATGGTTGGTTAACTGGAAATGAAGTGTGTGACTATGTTGGGCTTTATAATTTGTTTATGAAAGAACACATTTTAAGTAACTGCTTCAATGAAAAGTTGCATCAGTATCTGGTAGACCTAGGTCCAATTTCTCCCCAAGAATTGGGAAAGAAGGCAGACCACTGGGTCAAGACTAGGGTAACCAAAACTTCCACTGGGGGTGACCAAAAGAAAGGGGTTACAAAAACTCCCCAGGAGAAAGTGGGTGACACTAGAAACAAAGAAAAAGAGTCCTCTGTAGGCCCCCAAAAACCAGAACAGGTGGGTGGGCCCCAAGACACAACCCAAAACAAAGGTGGGTACCAGGGTAAGAACTGGGATGCCACTAAGGCATGGTGCCACAACTGTAAACAGTCTGGGCACCACACCAAGGACACTTCTTGTCCCAAAAACAAACCCCAGAACAAAATTCCAGGGGTAACCAGTGTAGCCATGGGAGATGACTCCTCAGACGAGGAGGTCTTCCTAGCCTTCAACTGGAAACAGGGCCCAACAGGTGAGTTGGAGATTCCAGAGGGAAGTAGACACTTCCACCACCTACTGGTGAATGGAATCCCAACCACTGCCCTGAGAGACACTTGTGCCAGTCACACTATTGTGCATGACAGGCTGGTGCTCTCAAACCAGTACATCCCAGGTGAGACTGCCAGGGTAAGAGTTAGCCTAGACAGGGTCACTAAGAGGCCTGTGGCTTTAGTGCCCATAGAAGTGGGTGGCACTCTTAGCTGGAGAAGGGTAGTAGTCAGTACAGACCTCCCCCTTGATTGTCTCCTTGGAAATGACTACCCAGAGGTTAGTCAGAGCCCAAGAGAGAAACTGGTCCAGTGCCAGTCCTCTCCCAAGGATTCTGGAAGTCCTGCCTCTGCAGTAAATACAAGCAGGCCCCAGAAGAAGAAGAAAAGAAAACAGAGTAGGAAGGGTGGACAACCTTTAGCCAAGGTTACAGCAAGCCAAGGAGATTTTGCTCCAGTAGGGGAGAACTCCAAAAATGGCCCTGATAAAGTCCAACCTGACCCACAAGAAGTCCTGGCTAGTCAGGCAACTGGTAAGCCTGAGTGGGTGGCTCCTCAGCTAACAGAAGAAAGAGTGGAAGAAGGGTGTTTACTACAAGATGTGGTAACCCCCCACTCTAATACAGCAGACAGGCACCCTGAACCCAAAGAAGCCTGTAACTTAGCCCCTTCCCTTGTAGGTGAAGAGCTAAAGGTGTGGTTCTGGGCACTGACAGCTGTCAGTGGCCTCTGCTGGGTGTTAGCCTTTATGGCTGCACTATCCTTGGCATGGTGGTCTGACCCCATGCCAAATAACAAGTTAGGCCCCCTGACCCTGTTGGTCATGGTGGGGTTACTCCAGCTCTGGGTAACCTCTTTGGGTAAGCTAGGGGTGACCCTGGCTAAGATAAGATTAGCAGAGGTGGATACCTCTGACCTCAAAATAGAGAGAATGGGTGAAGACATAAAAAGCACAGACAAGAGGCAGTTCAGACTAGGTCCTATCACTGTGGAAGTGGGTCAGTTCCCCAGAGGGAATGACCTGAACAGGAGGATGTAAGGCAGAGTAGGCCCTGCAACAAACCAGCCATTTCCTCTACTCTTCCTCGCCTGACAGACTAGGAAGACTCTTCCAGCGTTGGCTGAGTCTCCTGGCCTGTGGGCTGGGGGGGGCTTGTGTAAAGAAATGGCTCCCTGTTGCAGTTACCCCCCACTTTTTGCCTGATACTGATGCTGACTTGACTGAGAAGCGTGCTGGGACCCTGCTAACCAGGCCCCAGCACCAGTGTTCTTTCACCTAAAATGTACCATTGTATCCACAATTGGCACACCCTGGCATTCAGATAAGTCCCTTGTAACTGGTACTTCTAGTACCAAGGGCCCTGATGCCAAGGAAGGTCTCTAAGGGCTGCAGCATGTCTTATGCCACCCTAGAGACCCCTCACTCAGCACAGACACACTGCTTACAAGCCTGTGTGTGCTAGTGAGAACAAAATGAGTAAGTCGACATGGCACTCCCCTCAGGGTGCCATGCCAGCCTCTCACTGCCTATGCAGTATAGGTAAGACACCCCTCTAGCAGGCCTTACAGCCCTAAGGCAGGGTGCACTATACCATAGGTGAGGGTGCCAGTGCATGAGCATGGTACCCCTACAGTGTCTAAACAAAACCTTAGACATTGTAAGTGCAGGGTAGCCATAAGAGTATATGGTCTGGGAGTTTGTCAAACACGAACTCCACAGCACCATAATGGCTACACTGAAAACTGGGAAGTTTGGTATCAAACTTCTCAGCACAATAAATGCACACTGATGCCAGTGTACATTTTATTGCCAAATACACCCCAGAGGGCACCTTAGAGGTGCCCCCTGAAACTTAACCGACTATCTGTGTAGGCTGACTAGTTTTAGCAGCCTGCCACAAACCGAGACATGTTGCTGGCCCCATGGGGAGAGTGCCTTTGTCACTCTGAGGCCAGTAACAAAGCCTGCACTGGGTGGAGATGCTAACACCTCTCCCAGGCAGGAATTGTCACACCTGGCGGTGAGCCTCAAAGGCTCACCTCCTTTGTGCCAACCCAGCAGGACACTCCAGCTAGTGGAGTTGCCCGCCCCCTCCGGCCAGGCCCCACTTTTGGCGGCAAGGCCGGAGAAAATAATGAGAATAACAAGGAGGAGTCACTGGCCAGTCAGGACAGCCCCTAAGGTGTCCTGAGCTGAGGTGACTCTAACTTTTAGAAATCCTCCATCTTGCAGATGGAGGATTCCCCCAATAGGGTTAGGATTGTGACCCCCTCCCCTTGGGAGGAGGCACAAAAAGGGTGTACCCACCCTCAGGGCTAGTAGCCATTGGCTACTAACCCCCCAGACCTAAACACGCCCTTAAATTTAGTATTTAAGGGCTACCCTGAACCCTAGAAATTTAGATTCCTGCAACTACAAGAAGAAGGACTGCCTAGCTGAAAACCCCTGCAGCGGAAGACCAGAAGACGACAACTGCCTTGGCTCCAGAAACTCACCGGCCTGTCTCCTGCCTTCCAAAGATCCTGCTCCAGCGACGCCTTCCAAAGGGACCAGCGACCTCGACATCCTCTGAGGACTGCCCCTGCTTCGAAAAGACAAGAAACTCCCGAGGACAGCGGACCTGCTCCAAGAAAAGCTGCAACTTTGTTTCCAGCAGCTCCAAAGAACCCTGCAAGCTCCCCGCAAGAAGCGTGAGACTTGCAACACTGCACCCGGCGACCCCGACTCGGCTGGTGGCGATCCAACACCTCAGGAGGGACCCCAGGACTACTCTGATACTGTGAGTACCAAAACCTGTCCCCCCTGAGCCCCCACAGCGCCGCCTGCAGAGGGAATCCCGAGGCTTCCCCTGACCGCGACTCTTTGAACCTAAAGTCCCGACGCCTGGGAGAGACCCTGCACCCGCAGCCCCCAGGACCTGAAGGACCGGACTTTCACTGGAGGAGTGACCCCCAGGAGTCCCTCTCCCTCGCCCAAGTGGAGGTTTCCCCGAGGAATCCCCCCCTTGCCTGCCTGCAGCGCTGAAGAGATCCCGAGATCTCTCATAGACTAACATTGAAAACCCGACGCTTGTTTCTACACTGCACCCGGCCGCCCCCGCGCCGCTGAGGGTGAAATTTCTGTGTGGGCTTGTGTCCCCCCCCGGTGCCCTACAAAACCCCCCTGGTCTGCCCTCCGAAGACGCGGGTACTTACCTGCAAGCAGACCGGAACCGGGGCACCCCCTTCTCTCCATTCTAGCCTATGTGTTTTGGGCACCACTTTGAACTCTGCACCTGACCGGCCCTGAGCTGCTGGTGTGGTGACTTTGGGGTTGCTCTGAACCCCCAACGGTGGGCTACCTTGGACCAAGATCTGAACCCTGTAAGTGTCTTACTTACCTGGTAAAACTAACAAAAACTTACCTCCCCTAGGAACTGTGAAAATTGCACTAAGTGTCCACTTTTAAAACAGCTATTTGTGAATAACTTGAAAAGTATACATGCAATTTTGATGATTTGAAGTTCCTAAAGTACTTACCTGCAATACCTTTCGAATGAGATATTACATGTAGAATTTGAACCTGTGGTTCTTAAAATAAACTAAGAAAAGATATTTTTTCTATATAAAAACCTATTGGCTGGATTTGTCTCTGAGTGTGTGTACCTCACTTATTGTCTATGTGTATGTACAACAAATGCTTAACACTACTCCTTGGATAAGCCTACTGCTCGACCACACTACCACAAAATAGAGCATTAGTATTATCGCTTTTTACCACTATTTTACCTCTAAGGGGAACCCTTGGACTCTGTGCATGCTATTCCTTACTTTGAAATAGCACATACAGAGCCAACTTCCTACACTTAGCAACAACATGTACTCACTCAACCTATAAATGGGAACCTCAAGGTATATTTACTATTTTCTGTGGTGCAGCATACCACCTTTCAAACGAGTATGTGTTGATTAAATGACCATCTGGTGATGTTGTCAATAGTGTTCTTTTTGATTAGTGGCATTGCAAAGCGACATTTCTATGGATCTTCATGCTGCGTTTGTTAGATCTGACTGTGTGGTGCTTGTGATTCTAGAGTAGTATCATATGTTTGCGACATTAGATGACTTTCAGCCTATGAGGTGCATATGGTGAAGCCCTTCTTCCATAGGGGCTTCCTCTGGATCCCATCCACCGTTGGCATGAAAAGAGATCTGTGCAATACTTCATATAATTTCTTTTAGTGAAAACTTAAACCTACAAGGATTTACAATCTCTACCCACAAAGTCTGACATTATTTACCCTTGTATTGATTTAATCTTGTGGGGCCTCAAGAACTAGGAGGAGTGTTGTAAGGAAATGCCTCCTTGGCATGGTTACCCCCTGACTTTTTGCCTTTGCTGATGCTATGTTTTGATTTGAAAGTGTGCTGGGGCCTGCTAACCAGGCCCCAGCACCAGTGTTCTTTCAATTACCTGTACTTTTGTTTTACACAATTGGCACACCCTGGCATCCAGGTAAGTCCCTTGTAACTGGTACCCCTGGTACCAAGGGCCCTGATGCCAGGGAAGGTCTCTAAGGGCTGCAGCATATCTTATGCCACCCTGGGGACCCCTCACTCAGCACAGACACACTGATTGCCAGCTTGTGTGTGCTGGTGAGGACAAAATGAGTAAGTCGACATGGCACTCCCCTCAGGGTGCCATGCCAACCTCACACTGCCCATACAGTATAGATAAGTCACCCCTCTGGCAGGCCTTACAGCCCTAAGGCAGGGTGCACTATACCATGGGTGAGGGCACCAGTGCATGAGCACTGTGCCCCTACAGTGTCTAAGCCAAACCTTAGACATTGTAAGTGCAGGATAGCCATAAGAGTATATGGTCTGGGAGTCTGTCAAACACGAACTCCACAGCACCATAATGGCTACACTGAAAACTGGGAAGTTTGGTATCAAACTTCTCAGCACAATAAATGCATACTGATGCTAGTGTACATTTTATTGTGAAATACACCCCAGAGGGCACCTTAGAGGTGCCCCCTGAACCCTTAACCAACTACCTGTGTAGGCTGACTGGTTTTAGCAGCCTGCCACACTCGAGACATGTTGCTGGCCACATGGGGAGAGTGCCTTTGTCACTCTGTGGCTAGTAACAAAGCCTGCACAGGGTGGAGATGCTATCACCTCCCCCTTGCAGGAGCTGTAACACCTGGCGGTGAGCCTCAAAGGCTCACCCCCTTTGTTCCAGCGCCACAGGGCATTCCAGCTAGTGGAGTTGCCCGCCCCCTCCGGCCACGGCCCCACTTTCGGCGGCAAGGCCGGAGGAGATAATGAGAAAAACAAGGAGGAGTCACTGACCAGTCAGGACAGCCCCTAAGGCAACCTGAGCTGAAGTGACTCTGACTTTTAGGAATCCCCCATCTTGCAGATGGAGGATCCCCCCAATAGGGATAGGAATGTGACCCCCTCCCCTTGGGAGGAGGCACAAAGAGGGTGTACCCACCCTCAGGGCTAGTAGCCATTGGCTATTAACCCCCCAGACCTAAACACGCCCTTAAATTTAGTATTTAAGGGCTTCCCTGAACCTAAGAATTTAGATTCCTGCAACTTACGAAGAAGAGGACTGCTGAGCTGAAAAACCCCTGCAAAGAAGAAGACACCAACTGCTTTGGCCCCAGCCCTACTGGCCTGTCTCCCTCCTTCAGAAGAAAACTGCTCCAGCGACGCTTTCCCCAGGACCAGCGACCTCTGAATCCTCAGAGGACTGCCCTGCTTCCAAAAGACCAAGAAACTCCCGAGAACAGCGGCCCTGTTCAACAAAGACTGCAACTTTGTTTCCAGAGGAGCAGATTTAAAGACCCCTGCAATCCCCGCAAGAAGCGTGAGACTTGCAACGCTGCACCCGGCGACCCCGACTCGACTGGTGGAGAAACAACGCTACAGGGAGGACACCCCGGCGACTCCGAGACTGTGAGTAACCAAAGTTGTCCCCCCTGAGACCCCACAGCGACGCCTGCAGAGGGAATCCCGAGGCTCCCCCTGACCGCGACTGTCTGAATCCAAAATCCCGACGCCTGGAAAAGACCCTGCACCCGCACCCCCCAGGACCTGAAGGATCGGAACTCCAGTGCAGGAGTGACCCCCAGGAGGCCCTCTCCCTTGCCCAGGTGGTGGCTACCCCGAGGAGCCCCCCCCTTGCCTGCCTGAATCGCTAGAGAGACCCCTTGGTCTCCCATTGAAACCTATTGAAAACCCGACGCGTGTTTGTACACTGCACCCGGCCGCCCCAGTGCCGCTGAGGGTATACTTTCTGTGCTGACTTGTGTCCCCCCCGGTGCCCTACAAAACCCCCCTGGTCTGCCCTCCGAAGACGCGGGTACTTACCTGCTGGCAGACTGGAACCGGGGCACCCCCTTCTCCATTGAAGCCTATGTGTTTTGGGCACCACTTTGAACTCTGCACCTGACCGGCCCTGAGCTGCTGGTGTGGTGACTTTGGGGTTGCTCTTAACCCCCAACGGTGGGCTACCTTGGACCCCAATTTGAACCCCGTAGGTGATTTACTTACCTGCAAGAACTAACATTACTTTACCTCCCCCAGGAACTGTTGAAAATTGCACTAAGTGTCCACTTTTGAAATAGCTATATGTGTTTTATGTAAAAAGTATATATGCTATTGTAATTATTCAAAGTTCCTAAAGTACTTACCTGCAATACCTTTCAAATGAGATATTACATGTAGAATTTGAACCTGTGGTTCTTAAAATAAACTAAGAAAATATATTTTTCTATAACAAAACCTATTGGCCTGGAATTGTCTCCGAGTGTGTGTTCCTCATTTATTGCCTGTGTGTATGTACAACAAATGCTTAACACTACTCCTTTGATAAGCCTACTGCTCGACCACACTACCACAAAATAGAGCATTAGAATTATCTCTTTTTGCCACTATCTTACCTCTAAGGGGAACCCTTGGACTCTGTGCATACTATTCCTTACTTTGAAATAGTGCATACAGAGCCAACTTCCTACATTGGTGGATCAGCGGTGGGGTACAAGACTTTGCATTTGCTGGACTACTCAGCCAATACCTGATCACACGAAAAATTCAAAAAATTGTCATTAGAAATTGATTTTTGCAATTTGAACTATTTTTCTAAATTCTTAAAAGTCCTGCTAGGGCCTTGTGTTAGTCCCTGTTAGCATTTCCTTTTAGTGTTTAAAAGTTTTGTGAAAGTTTGAATTAGAACCTAGAACTAGTTTTAGATTCTTAAAAAGCATTCCAACTTTTAGAAGCATAATGTCTAGTACAGATGTGAATGTGATGGAACTCAACATCACCCCTTACCTCCATCTTAAGATGAGAGAGCTAAGGTCACTCTGTAAAATAAAGAAAATAACAATGGGCCCCAGACCTTCCAAACTACAGCTCCAGGAGCTTTTGGCAGAGTTTGAAAAGGCCAACCCCTCTGAGGATGGCAACACAGAGGATGAAGATAGGACTGGTAAGTGGGAATATTCCTCCAAGTCACTAACTAGGGAAAACAGGGCTACTCCAGCCCTGTCTCCAAATATAGTAGTCAGAGATGCTGCTTCCCTCACAGGAGGGACCAACATCTCTGAAATCACTGAGGATAACTCCAGTGAAGAGGACATCCAGTTAGCCAGGATGGCCAAAAGATTGGCTTTGGAAAGACAGATCCTAGCCATAGAAAGGGAAAGACAAGAGATGGGCCTAGGACCCATCAATGGTGGCAGCAACATAAATAGGGTCAGAGATTCTCCTGACATGTTGAAAATCCTTAAAGGGATTGTAACTAAATATGAAGATGGTGATGACATCACCAAATGGTTCACAGCTTTTGAGAGGGCTTGTGTAACCAGAAAAGTGAACAAATCTCACTGGGGTGCTCTCCTTTGGGAAATGTTCACTGAAAAGTGTAGGGATAGACTCCTCACACTCTCTGGAAAAGATGCAGAATCTTATGACCTCATGAAGGGTACCCTGATTGAGGGCTTTGGATTCTCCACTGAGGAGTATAGAATTAGATTCAGGGGGGCTCAAAAAACCTCGAGCCAGACCTGGGTTGATTTTGTGGACTACTCAGTGAAAACACTGGATGGTTGGATTCAAGGCAGTGGTGTTAATAATTATGATGGGCTGTACAATTTATTTGTGAAAGAACACCTGTTAAGTAATTGTTCAAATGATAAACTGCATCAGCATCTGGTAGACCTAGGACCAATTTCTCCCCAAGAATTGGGAAAGAAGGCGGACCATTGGGTCAAGACTAGGGTGACCAAGACTTCCACAGGGGGTGACCAAAAGAAAGGGGTCACAAAGCCTCCCCAGGGGAAGAGTGTTGAGACATCCAAAAACAAAAATAGTAAAGAATCTTCTACAGGCCCCCAAAAACCTGCACAGGAGGGTGGGCCCAGAGCCTCTTCACAAAACAATTTTGGGTACAAGGGTAAAAACTTTGATCCCAAAAAGGCCTGGTGTCGTAGCTGTAATCAGCCTGGACACCAAACTAGAGACAAGGCCTGTCCCAAGAAAACTACCACTTCTAACTCCACTCCAGCTAACACTGGAATGGCTAGTCTCCAAGTGGGATCAACAGTGTGCCCAGAGCAAATCAGGTGTCACACTGAAGCTACATTAGTCTCTGAGGGTGGGGTGGATTTAGCCACACTGGCTGCCTGGCCTCCTAATATGCAAAAATACAGGCAGCAGCTCTTAATTAATGGGACAAGTGTAGAAGGCCTGAGGGATACAGGTGCCAGTGTCACTATGGTGACAGAGAAACTGGTTTCCCCTGGTCAATACCTGGCTGAACAAACTTATCCAGTCACCAACGCTGACAATCAGACTAAAGTACATCCCATGGCTATGGTAACTTTAGAGTGGGGGGGGTCAAGGCCTGAAACAGGTGGTGGTCTCCTCAAATATCCCAGTAGACTGTTTGCTTGGAAATGACCTGGAGTCCTCAGCATGGGCTGAGGTAGAACTGAAAACCCATGCAGCCATGCTGGGTATCCCTGAACTGGTGTGTGTCAAGACAAGGGCACAGTGCAAGGCTCGGGGTGAAAAAGTAGAGCTGGAGTCTGGAAAAAGGGCCCAGCCTACCAAGAGAAAAGGAAAGCCAGCTGGGAAACCAGCTGCAACACAACAACAAGAAGAGAACCTCTCTTCTCAGGAAGAAGTTCTGCCCTCTGAGGGAACTGAGCCTATGGAGTTAGAACCTTATCAGGTTGAGCTCTTAGGCCCAGGGGGACCCTCAAGGGAGCAGTTGGGTAAGGGGCAAGAAACCTGTCCCTCTCTTGAAGGCCTTAGGCAGCAAGCTGCTGAAGAGTCCAATGGCAAGAAAACTGGAACACATAGGGTCTATTGGGAAGATGGGCTCCTGTACACTGAGGCAAGAGATCCCAAACCTGGTGCCACTAGGAGAGTGGTAGTGCCTCAGGCGTTCAGAGAGTTCATACTGACCTTAGCCCATGATATTCCCCTTGCTGGGCATTTGGGACAAACCAAGACGTGGGAGAGACTAGTCAGCCACTTCTACTGGCCCAACATGTCCCAGAAAGTTAAGGAGTTTTGTGTCTCCTGTACCACCTGTCAAGCCAGTGGTAAGACAGGTGGACATCCAAAGGTCCCCCTCATTCCACTTCCAGTGGTGGGGGTCCCCTTTGAAAGAGTGGGTGTGGACATAGTGGGTCCACTTGAACCTCCCACAGCCTCAGGAAATATGTACATACTAGTAGTAGTGGATCATGCTACTAGGTTTCCTGAAGCTATTCCCCTTAGGTCGACTACTGCCCCTGCAGTAGCCAAGGCCCTCATTAGTATCTTTACAAGAGTGGGCTTCCCTAAGGAGGTGGTGTCTGACAGAGGTACCAACTTCATGTCAGCATACCTGTAACACATGTGGAATGAGTGTGGAGTGACTTATAAATTCACTACACCCTATCATCCACAAACTAATGGCCTTGTTGAGAGATTCAACAAGACATTAAAGGGCATGATCATGGGGCTCCCAGAAAAACTCAAAAGGAGATGGGATGTCCTCTTGCCATGTCTGCTTTTCGCTTACAGAGAGGTGCCTCAGAAGGGAGTAGGTTTCTCACCCTTTGAACTTCTGTTTGGCCACCCAGTAAGGGGACCACTAGCTCTTGTGAAAGAAGGCTGGGAGAGACCTCTTCATGAGCCTAAACAAGACATAGTGGACTATGTACTTGGCCTTCGCTCTAGAATGGCAGAGTACATGGAAAAGGCAACCAAAAACCTTGAGGCCAGCCAACAGCTCCAGAAGTTTTGGTATGACCAAAAGGCTGCACTGGTTGAGTTCCAACCAGGGCAGAAAGTCTGGGTTCTGGAGCCTGTGGCTCCCAGGGCACTCCAGGACAAATGGAGTGGCCCTTACCCAGTGCTAGAGAAGAAGAGTCAGGTCACCTACCTAGTGGACCTAGGCACTAGCAGGAGCCCCAAGAGGGTGATCCATGTGAACCGCCTCAAGCTCTTCCATGACAGGGCTGATGTGAATCTGCAGATGGTAACAGATGAGGATCAGGAAGCTGAGAGTGAACCTCTCCCTGATCTTCTCTCATCAAACCCTAAAGATGGCTCAGCTGATGGAGTGATCTCTTCAGACACCCTCTCTGACCAACAGCAATCTGATTGTAGGAAGGTTCTCCAACAGTTTGCTGAGCTCTTTTCCCTAACCCCTGGTCAAACACACCTGTGTACCCATGATGTGGACACAGGAGACAGCATGCCTGTCAAAAACAATATTTTCAGACAGTCTGACCAAGTTAAGGAAAGCATCAAGGTGGAAGTCCACAAGATGCTGGAGTTGGGAGTAATTGAGCACTCAGACAGCCCCTGGGCTAGCCCAGTGGTCTTAGTCCCCAAACCTCACACCAAAGAAGGAAAGAGAGAGATGAGGTTTTGTGTGGACTACAGAGGACTCAATTCTGTCACCAAGACAGATGCCCATCCCATTCCCAGAGCTGATGAACTGATAGACAAATTAGGTGCTGCCAAATTCTTAAGTACCTTTGACTTAACAGCAGGGTACTGGCAAATCAAAATGGCACCTGGAGCAAAAGAAAAGACAGCATTCTCCACACCTGAGGGGCATTATCAGTTTACTGTTATGCCCTTTGGTTTAAAGAATGCCCCTGCCACCTTCCAAAGGTTGGTGAATCAAGTCCTTGCTGGTTTGGAGTCCTTTAGTGCAGCTTATCTTGATGATATTGCTGTCTTTAGCTCCAGCTGGCAGGATCACCTGGTCCACCTGAAGAAGGTTTTGAAGGCTCTGCAATCAGCAGGCCTCTCTATCAAGGCATCCTAATGCCAGATAGAGCAGGGAACTGTGGTTTACTTGGGACACCTTGTAGGTGGAGGCCAAGTTCAGCCACTCCAGCCCAAGATCCAGACTATTCTGGACTGGGCAGCTCCAAAAACCCAGACTCAAGTCAGGACATTCCTTGGCTTGACTGGGTACTATAGGAGGTTTGTGAAGGGATATGGATCCATAGTGACAGCCCTCACAGAACTCACCTCCAAGAAAATGCCCAAGAAGGTAAACTGGACTGTAGAATGCCAACTGGCCTTTGACACACTGAAACAAGCAATGTGCACAGCACCAGTTCTAAAAGCTCAGATAACTCCAAGCCGTTCATTGTGCAGACAGATGCCTCTGAACATGGGATAGGGGCAGTTTTGTCCCAAACTAATGATGATGGCCTTGACCAGCCTGTTGCTTTCATTAGCAGGAGGTTTCTCCCCAGGGAGCAGCGTTGGAGTGCCATTGAGAGGGAGGCCTTTGCTGTGGTTTGGTCCCTGAAGAAGCTGAGACCATACCTCTTTGGTACTCACTTTGTAGTTCAAACTGACCACAGACCTCTCAGATGGCTGATGCAAATGAAAGGTGAAAATCCAAAACTGTTGAGGTGGTCCATCTCCCTACAGGGAATGGACTTTATAGTGGAACACAGACCTGGGACTGCCCATGCCAATGCAGATGGCCTTTCCAGGTTCTTCCACTTAGAAAATGAAGACTCTCTTGGGAAAGGTTAGTCTCATCCTCTTTCATTTGGGGGGGGGGGGGGGGGGGGGGGGGGGGGGAGGGGGTTGTGTAAGGAAATGCCTCCTTGGCATGGTTACCCCTGACTTTTTGCCTTTGCTGATGCTATGTTTGATTTGAAAATGTGCTGAGGCCTGCTAACCAGGCCCCAGCACCAGTGTTCTTTCCCTAACCTGTACTTTTGTTTTACACTATTGGCACACCCTGGCATCCAGGTAAGTCCCTTGTAACTGGTACCCCTGGTACCAAGGGCCCTGATGCCAGGGAAGGTCTCTAAGGGCTGCAGCATATCTTATGCCACCCTGGGGACCCCTCACTCAGCACAGACACCACTGCTTGCCAGCTTGTGTGTGCTGGTGAGGACAAAACGAGTAAGTCGACATGGCACTCCCCTCAGGGTGCCATGCCAACCCCACACTGCCTATGCAGTATAGATAAGTCACCCCTCTAGCAGGCATTAAGTCCGAAGGCAGGGTGCACTATACCATGGGTGAGGGCACCAGTGCATGAGCACTGTGCCCCTACAGTGTCTAAGCCAAACCTTAGACATTGTAAGTGCAGGGTAGCCATAAGAGTATATGGTCTGGGAGTCTGTCAAACACGAACTCCACAGCACCATAATGGCTACACTGAAAACTGGGAAGTTTGGTATCAAACTTCTCAGCACAATAAATGCACACTGATGCTAGTGTACATTTTATTGTGAAATACACCCCAGTGGGCACCTTAGAGGTGCCCCCTGAAACCTTAACCAACTACCTGTGTAGGCTGACTGGTTTTAGTAGCCTGCCACACTCGAGACATGTTGCTGGCCACATGGTGAGAGTGCCTTTGTCACTCTGTGGCTAGTAACAAAGCCTGCACTGAGTGGAGATGCTATCACCTACCCCTTGCAGGAGCTGTAACACCTGGCGGTGAGCCTCAAAGACTCACCCCCTTTGTTCCAGCGCCACAGGGCATTCCAGCTAGTGGAGTTGCCCGCCCCACTTTTGGCGGCAAGGCGGGAGGAGATAATGAGAAAAACAAGGAGGAGTCACTGGCCAGTCAGGACAGCCACTAAGGCAACCTGAGCTGAAGTGACTCTGACTTTTAGGAATCCTCCATCTTGGAGATGGAGGATCCCCCCCAATAGGGATAGGAATGTGACCCCCGTCCACTTGGGAGGAGGCACAAAGAGGGTGTACCCACCGTCAGGGCTAGTAGCCATTGGCTACTAACCCCCCAGATCTAAACACGCCCTTAGGTTCAGGGAATCCTTAAATACTAAATTTAAGAATTTAGATTCCTGCAACTTACGAAGAAGAGGACTGCTGAGCTGAAAAACCCCTGCAGAGAAGAAGACACCAACTGCTTTGGCCCCAGCCCTACCGGCCTGTCTCCCTCTGTAGGAAGTTGGCTCTGTATGCACTATTTCAAAGTAAGGAATAGTATGCACAGAGTCCAAGGGTTCCCCTTAGAGGTAAGATAGTGGCAAAAAGAGATAATACTAATGCTCTATTTTGTGGTAGTGTGGTAGAGCAGTAGGCTTATCAAAGGAGTAGTGTTAAGCATTTGTTGTACATACACACAGGCAATAAATGAGGAACACACACTCAGAGACAAATCCAGCCAATAGGTTTTGTTATAGAAAAATATCTTTTCTTAGTTTATTTTAAGAACCACAGGTTCAATTTCTACATGTAATATCTCATTTGAAAGGTATTGCAGGTAAGTACTTTAGGAACTTTGAATCATTAACATTAGCATGTATACTTTTTACATAAAACACAATAAGCTGTTTTAAAAGTGGACACAGTGCAATTTTCACAGTTCCTGGGGGAGGTAAGTTTTTGTTAGTTTTGTCAGGTAAGTAAATCACTTACAAGTCTCAGGTTTGGGTCCAAGGTAGCCCACCGTTGGGGGTTCAGAGCAACCCAAAAGTTACCACACCAGCAGCTCAGGGCCGGTCAGGTGCAGAGGTCAAAGAGGTGCCCAAACACATAGGCTTCAATGGAGAGAAGGGGGTGCCCCGGTTCCGGTCTGCCAGCAGGTAAGTACCCGCGTCTTCGGAGGGCAGACCAGGGGGGTTTTGTAGGGCACCGGGGGGGGTGGGGGGGGGGGGTGGGGAGACACAAGTCAGCACAAAAAGTACACCCTCAGCAGCGCGAGGGCGGCCGGGTGCAGTGTGCAAACACGCGTCGGGTTTTCAATGGTTTTCAATGAGAGACCAAGGGATCTCTTCAGCGGTGCAGGCAGGCAAGGGGGGGGGGGCTCCTCGGGGTAGCCACCACCTGGGCAAGGGAGAGGGCCTCCTGGGGGTCACTCCTGCACATGAGTTCCGTTCCTTTAGGTGCGGGGGGCTGCGGGTGCAGGGTCTTTCCAGCCGTCGGGAAATGGAGTTCAGGCAGTCGCGGTCAGGGGGAGCCTCGGGATTCCCTCTGCAGGCGTCGCTGTGGAGGCTCAGGGGGGACAACGTTGGTTACTCACAGTCTTGGAGTCGCCGGAGGGTCCTCCCTGAGGGGTTGGTTCTCCACCAGTCGAGTCGGGGTCGCCGGGTGCAGTGTTGCAAGTCTCACGCTTCTTGCGGGGAGTTGCAGGGGGGTCTTTAAATCGGCTCCTTTGAAAAAAGTTGCAGTTCTTTTGGAGCAGGGCCGCTGTCCTCGGGAGTTTCTTGTCTTTTTCGAAGCAGGGCAGTCCTCAGAGGATTCAGAGGTCGCTGGTCCCTTGGAAAGCGTCACTGGAGCAGGTTTCTTTGGAAGGCAGGAGACAGGCCGGTGAGTCTGGGGCCAAAGCAGTTGGTGTCTTCTGTTCTTCCTCTGCAGGGGTTTTTCAGCTCAGTAGTCCTCTTCTTCTTGTAGTTTCAGGAATCTAAAGTTTTAGGTTCAGGGAAGCCCTTAAATACTAAATTTAAGGGCGTGTTTAGGTCTGGGGGGTTAGTAGCCAATGGCTACTAGCCCTGAGGGTGGGTACACCCTCTTTGTGCCTCCTCCCAAGGGGAGGGGGTCACATTCCTATCCCTATTGGGGGAATCCTCCTTCTACAAGATGGAGGATTTCTAAAAGTCAGAGTCACCTCAGCTCAGGACACCTTAGGGGCTGTCCTGACTGGCCAGTGACGACTCCTTGTTTTTCTCATTATCTCTCCTGGACTTGCCGCCAAAAGTGGGGGCTGTGTCCAGGGGGCGGGCATCTCCACTAGCTGGAGTGCCCTGGGGCATTGTAACACGAAGCTTGAGCCTTTGAAGCTCACTGCTAGGTGTTACAGTTCCTGCAGGGGGGAGGTGTGAAGCACCTCCATCCAGAGCAGGCTTTGTTTCTGTCCTCAGAGAGCACAAAGGCTCTCACCGCATGAGGTCAGACACTCGTCTCTCAGCAGCAGGCTGGCACAGACCAGTCAGTCCTGCACTGAACAATTGGGTAAAATACAGGGGGTATCTCTAAGATGCCCTCTGTGTGCATTTTTTAATAAATCCAACACTGGCATCAGTGTGGGTTTATTATTCTGAGAAGTTTGATACTAAACTTCCCAGTATTCAGTGTAGCCATTATGGAGCTGTGGAGTTCGTTTTTGACAGACTCCCAGACCATATACTCTTATGGCTACCCTGCACTTACAATGTCTAAGGTTTTGCTTAGACACTGTAGGGGCATAGTGCTCATGCACTGGTGCCCTCACCTATGGTATAGTGCACCCTGCCTTAGGGCTGTAAGGCCTACTAGAGGGGTGACTTATCTATACTGCATAGGCAGTGTGAGGTTGGCATGGCACCCTGAGGGGAGTGCCATGTCGACTTACTCGTTTTGTTCTCATTAGCACACACAAGCTGGCAAGCAGTGTGTCTGTGCTGAGTGAGGGGTCCCCAGGGTGGCATAAGATATGCTGCAGCCCTTAGAGACCTTCTCTGGCATCAGGGCCCTTGGTACCAGGGGTACCAGTTATAAGGGACTTACCTGGATGCCAGGGTGTGCCAATTGTGGAATCAAAAGTACATTTTAGGTGAAAGAACACTGGTGCTGGGGCCTGGTTAGCAGGGTCCCAGCACACTTCTCAGTCAAGTCAGCATCAGTATCAGGCAAAAAGTGGGGGGTAACTGCAACAGGGAGCCATTTCTTTACACCCTCCTTCAGAAGAAAACTGCTCCAGCGACGCTTTCCCCAGGACCAGCGACCTCTGAATCCTCAGAGGACTGCCCTGCTTCCAATAGACCAAGAAACTCCCGAGAACAGCGGCCCTGTTCAACAAAGACTGCAACTTTGTTTCCAGAGGAGCAGATTTAAAGACTCCTGCAATCCCCGCACGAAGCGTGAGACTTGCAACACTGCACCCGGCGACCCCGACTCGACTGGTGGAGAAAAAACGCTACAGGGAGGACCCTCCGGCGACTCCGAGACTGTGAGTAACCAAAGTTGTCCCCCCTGAGCCCCCACAGCGACGCCTGCAGAGGGAATCCCGAGGCTCCCCCTGACCGCGACTGTCTGAATCCAAAATCCCGACGCCTGGAAAAGACCCTGCACCCGCAGCCCCCAGGACCTGAAGGATCGGAACTCCAGTGCAGGAGTGACCCCCAGGAGGCCCTCTCCCTTGCCCAGGTGGTGGCTACCCAGAGGAGCCCCCCCTTGCCTGCCTGCATCGCTAGAGAGACCCCTTGGTCTCCCATTCAAACCTATTGAAAACCCAACGCGTGTTTGCACACTTCACCCGGCCGCCCCAGTGCCGCTGAGGGTGTACTTTCTGTGCTGACTTGTGTCCCCCCCGGTGCCCTACAAAACCCCCCTGGTCTGCCCTCCTAAGACGCGGGTACTTACCTGCTGGCAGACTGGAACCGGGGCACCCCCTTCTCCATTGAAGCCTATGTGTTTTGGGCACCACTTTGAACTCTGCACCTGACCGGCCCTGAGCTGCTGGTGTGGTGACTTTGGGGTTGCTCAGAACCCCCAACGGTGGGCTACCTTGGACCCCAATTTGAACCCCGTAGGTGGTTTACTTACCTGCAAGAACTAACAATAACTTACCTCCCCCAGGAACTGTTGAAAATTGCACAGTGTCCACTTTTGAAATAGCTATTTGTGTTTTATGTAAAAAGTATATATGCTATTGTAATTATTCAAAGTTCCTAAAGTACTTACCTGCAATACCTTTCAAATGAGATATTACATGTAGAATTTGAACCTTTGAATTTGAAACCCTTACTTTGAAATAGTGCATACAGAGCCAACTTCCTACAAGTGTGCACATCTGCTTTTCCAAGGAACAAACAGGAACTCATGGCATACATTCAAATAAACTTTACTGGCCTGCACAGAGTTAAGAGACCAATAAAAGGAGATATGACCAACCACTGTGGGCGTTATATATTTGGTCTTGTAACAGGTCAAATTTGTTAATCTACGGCATTACTAAGCAAACTGTCCCAGGATCTATACTTACCCATACATGAGAAACTTCTTCACGATGTTTCTGCCATACCTAGACTTGCTCAACTCAACCAAATTGTCTGAAGAGAAAACAAAAATGAATTATTTTAACAGCCGAATCTATATATGTGACCAAGAATGGGCTACCTATTCAAGTGTCCATAGCCAGGATGTCAAAAAGTCAAAAGATTGTTGCTCATGAATTGCATTCTCTTGCAGTGCTCTGTGAACTTTGTGTGAGCCCACTGGCTTCCCTGCAAAGCTATGCTCTCTTACCTTGACAGGGCTCATTTGTGTTCCCACTTCAGCTGGTGTATTCCTTGCAATTCATTACAGATAGATATTGTTTTGCTTTCTCCAAGCATTTACCTCAGCTTTTAAATCTATATTCACTGCCCCCATTCTCTTGATATACTTGGCTTTGGGGCAACTTCTTATTTTTCTTTATCTTTCTGGTAGCCACCCTGTACCTTGGTTTCATATCCCTGTATTGCACTTTTATCATCATGTTTCGGTCTGTGCCAGTCTGATTTATTTAATGTGCCTTTGCCACCCACTCGTGCTAGTGAACAAAGCCTCTTCTCCTTCGGTCTTACCCATCTACGTCTGCTGCAAACATCCTTGTTACTCATGGGATTTCCTTTGTTAGATCAGTGCCCTTTCTATTCCTTACTCTGCGGTGTCATTTCTTCATTCAAATATATGTTGCTTGATTTCTGGTAAGCAATCTCTTACCATTCAACAGTCTCAGCTTAGTAGTAGTGGTCTTTACTGTTCTAACAGTTTACAAGCAAAAGGTGATACGTTATGAGAAGAAATCAGCCCTTCCCTCCTCAACTCATGTTGGTTTCCATCTAAACTATTTTTGTAGCATTAGGCCCAAACCCATATATACACCCCTGTTACATTGTCTATGAGCAACCACATTGATTTTGTCCAACTACTTTGTTAAATCCAAAGTGCATTACGTCAAGACCTTTAGCGGGACCTGGTGTATGTTATAGTATTAATTCAAGCTACTGACTTTGTAGTTTCTTTTTTTGCACCCTTGCTTGACTACCTTTTTTAGCAAGCCATTTACCTCAACATCTAAGTACTCAGTATAGTTCCTACTAACCCATTTTGGATACTCTTCTCAGATTTGTATTCATGCATTCACGTACCAAGATTAAAAGACAAAAAACAAGCTTGTCCCATTCACAAGATTACTCATACACCTTCTTAATTTAAACCCCAAAACATTCCTGATCAACAGTTATTACCGGTGAAGTATGATGGAATACTAGTTATGCAAATACCACAGTAATAAAAATAAAATGTGTGTGACCAACAGTGCAGGCAAAGCATTACCTTTCAATTCATCAAAGACCTCCTGACGCTGCTTCTCACTGCCAAACTGCACGTAACACTGAATAACACGGGTTGAGTCATGTGCAAATGCAATCTGCGGAAGCAAAAGTTTAATGGCTGAAAAAAAATATGTTTTTCACATTCAGGAACATCATGTATACAATGGAAACACAACAACTTGCAAAACATGAACTGTCACTTTCTACAATGTGAAACCATTTAACAACGCAGAGAGGTGGCCAGTGTCTTAAGTGGCACAAGAGAAAATCCCTTTGTAAACATGGCACAATAGGAAGAACACAACACGGTCTTCAGGGGTGTCAATAAAATAGCACAAACTATAGTAAATCCAATGTTATGGAGAGGTATGGTTTTAGAAGTGATACACATGGATGATAGAATCAGACCACAGTGAATGCACAGACAATTTGAACGTCTGCATCGTTCAGTACCATTCAAGTCTTGGGGCTTTCAATTCAGACATCCAGGACTTAATTCCACAGCTTAAAAAAATCTAAATTCTCGGTCAGGCCTCCAGTCACAGTAAAGTCTAGTTCTGCTGCTGACAATGTGGCTTGCCTGATAAATGACTGAGGGTTGGGAGGGAGCGGAGGGGAGGGAGAAGTCAGGTTCCTGAAGGCTGTGTTTGGGGATGTTACGTAAAAAATTTAAATGACCTTATTAGCGAAGGATTAACAATATTGTAGATAGTGCCCCATCAACAATCACCAGGACATCATGACTGGCCCATTGCTGACAAAACAGACCCTGCTTCAGGAATTGAACTGCTCAGCAAGGGAGGACTCTCAGATACATAGAAGTAGCATTAATGAACTGACTTACACCAGCTGATTGAAGAGACCTTCTTGCGGTAGCCTTGGAGAACCTAAGCACTAGATTTGAAAAGTCCTGCCACAGGAGAAAGCCTGTAGCCAATTTGGCCATTTGAATGACGGAAGAAAATCACCAACAACATGTATCAAGAAGACTGGGTATAACAGAGCAAACACTAGATACAGCCTGCAAGATCAACAGTTTGCAGATTACTCATGATGGTAAAGTACAGTAGATACACATATGAAGCCTTGCATTTTCCCTGACATTCCTCTACCATGAGACATTTAATGCCACATTTGCCAACACTAGTGAACTGTGATTGCCAAGGAACTAGATCCATGTACTGTAGCTGTGACAATAATAGTAAAAAACAATCCCAAAGGATCAGGTTTTGAGACATTATGCACTGCACATACGTGGGGGTGCCTGTTAGTTCACCAAGTTGTTGAATTTGTCCTATTTAACAATTAGGCCCAGATTCTGACACCTTCAGAATAGCTGGTGCCAACAGGTGTTTCTTTAATAAGAAAATGCCTACTTTTCAAAAGTTCTCCAGGAGTGGTAGATGGGTTATGGTCCTGTAGGATTAATTCACAAAGTCAAAGAGAGTGTTCTTCTTTTAGGGCGGGCTGAAAGTCTGAACATTATTGATGCATTTTTAAACATAGCATCAAGGGACCACCACTTTATGTGGTAGAATATATTTATTCAAGTGTCATCTAGATCAGGTTTTTCTTTTCTACTTCAAGCTCTGGACGGACAATTGAACAGATCTGCATTTTAGAAAAAGCATTTTAAGTTATCAGCATCTGAACATACATTAAAGGAGGCGTGTGAATCAAGTACTGGATGCTCTGGTGGGGAATGCATTATTTGCAAGCTTGTCTTCATCAGGAAGCTTTGAGACTCCATGATCGGGCAACTACATTCCAGTGTTCTTAACGTATATAAATGTAAATTTGCACAGTCAGTCAACCCTTCATTGGAAAGAAAGCCAAATTTTGTTTTCAGGACACTTTTGTACAGCTTACATTGGTCAGGAAGGTCAGCCACAATCAACAACTGCGGAGCATGAGAAACATTGATACATTCAAGCTGACAAAGGAGGATATAACTTATTAAAAATAATGATCATCGGAACCAAGCCAGGATGGTACTTTTATGTTCCAAGAGGAAGATAATTTGATAAACCCTGGATTCAAAATACTTATTCCATTGGGGTGCTTACTTTGATGTTATTTTCTAATTGATTTCAAAATAAATAAAACAAATCACTGGAGATTATAAATAATGCAGGGCAGGTGCATAATGTGGTTATTGTTAACAGTGTTTGGTCCAAGATTCAATCAGTGCCATCTCTACTTACACTCTTAATGTTACCCTGTAGCAGTTTCTGTAGGTCGTTCATGAGCTTCGCACGCTTTTCCTTGTCACAATCCTTTCTGCAAACCCAGCAGACATGAAAAAGGATGTGAAAAAACATTTTTTTAGATCAGTGACTGCTCCTGGTATAGCAACAAAAAATGGTCATGCACAATGACGGCAAGAATTTCTAACAAGCACTGGGAATGCCAATATGTATTGCTTATAACAGAAAGCTCCTCTTCAGTCAGTGATGAGTTTAGGCACTCAATAATGCAACATATATTTACTCTGTCACTCATCTTTGCACTTACACATCCATTCATCTAACAACTGACTAATTCTAGCATTTGATGATAATCGCAGGAGAAGCAAAACAGGCTTCTGTGTTACGCATTTGCCTCCACAGTTAAAACCAACACCAAAAAGAACAGCATGACCCACTCTTTAAGGTGGATAGGGCTAACCTAAATTTATTGTTCAAAATTCAGTAATCTTCCTAGGTCGTAGCTCTTATTAGGAGCATAAAAGTTAGTGGATGAGGTGGGCTCACCAACATAATATTAGCCCTCTCCATTTTAAAGACTGGTCACGCTGTTCTTATTGGTGTTAGTTTTATTCTAGCATGCACCCGTGAACCAGACGAGCATAGGCAAAAAACATAGAAGATAAATTAAAAGAATACAATTATGAAAAAGAAAACACGCCATCACCTAAAATGTGCAGGCATATGCTTTCAATACAAAAATTAAATGAAACATTGCAGCAAGGGTCATCTTGTATCGGTATTGTACATATTGTACTGCAGCTTTAAAGTTTTAAACATAATGGTCACATTTACAAGCAGTGTGTTGACCCTTGTGGAACGAAAAACCAATGCTACACTATGCCCAATACCAGTTCAAGATGGCAACTCAGTAAATAGGACACTGGGATGCGATCTTCTAGTACTAAAGTGTACTGTTTTACTGTTGAATTGATCCAGGGTGGCCAACATAATGATTCTAATCACTGTGGTTATTTTGGAATGGTAAAAAAACACAAAGATACATTATGGACAATACCATCCTACGATGGCCAGCCATTTTAGAAACAATGATCACACAGGATGTAGCACTCTGCAGCTAAATGAGCAGGCCATTGGGACTGTGTGTAGCTCCAGGATGCTCTAAAAATAAATAATCAAATGAATACACAAATAAAGGAAAAGGGAATAAATGAAACGGGACCTATAAACGGCAAAAAACATGCAAATCTATAGGACTGTGCAACCACCCCTGAAACTAAAATACACTCATGTTTTTTTTTTTATATATATATATATATATATATATATATATATATATATATATATATATATATATATATATAAAATCTGGCAAAAGCTGTTGCTCACTGGGAAATGCAGTCAATGGCAATAATGAGCTAACTCACTACCCTATGAAATGTATCATGGGAAGACGAAGCATGGGAATGATAGTGAGAGAAACAGAAAATGGCTTACTGACACAGGGAGACTCTTGGTAATATATGCATGCACATTTCTTTTTTATTACAAGGGCATGGCAGACAAATACACCCACTAGGCCCTCCTAAAAGTGTCTAGCAATCATGATTACAGTTGAAAATGATCTATATCAAGGTTTGTCAAAGTAAGAAAGCATGGAAGAGTCTATCCTTTCCAGATATATTAAAAATGCTATCCTCACATCTGAAGTATGTAAAGTCAAATCGTTCCCTGATATGGGATAGAAATGTAAACATGGACAAAGGAGGACTGGCTCATAAAAGGATCCTAATTTAAGGTTCTGAAACACCAAAATCCTTTCCTACTACAGTTAGATTCCATGTAACAAAATGTCTGTATACCTGCATTAACACAGGGTAATATAAATACATCCTTAACGGCCTATTAGACATACGATTTTCAAAATACATAAGTCAGGTCTACCGCTGATGCTGCTTTTTTCCCATACTAAACAGATATGACCTATGATAACTGAAATAACATTTCCTAATGAACCAATCAGACCTACACCATGTATCATTGGCTCCCCTTCATAATTACTCCAGGCCTATTATACAGAGCTTTTCTACAAACTACAAGGTAATTATCAACTATACAGTCATAACATTAGAAATCTATTCAAAATAGAGGCGGCAAAACAATATACAGACCCAGTCGAGAAGCAAAACACAGAATTCAAATGTTCTACCCACAAGCGTTTTGTCAGAGAGATAATCAACATTAGACACTTTGGGGGTCATTCTGAGTTTGGCTGGTGGCGGGCGCCGCCAGCCAAACGGGAACCGCCAGAATACCGCTGCGCGGTCAAAAGACCGCCGCGGTTATTCGGAGTTTCACGCTGGGCGGGCGGGCGACCGCCAGAAGGCCGCCCGCCCGCCCAGCGGGAAACCCCTTCCCACGAGGAAGCCGGCTCAGAATGGAGCCGGCGGATTGGGAAGGGTGCGACGGGTGCAGTTGCACCCGTCGCGATTTTCAGTGTCTGCTATGCAGACACTGAAAATCTTAGGGGCCCTGTTAGGGGGCCCCTGCAGTGCCCATGGCATTGGCACTGCAGGGGCCCTCAGGGGCCCTGTGACACCCGTTACCGCCAGCCAGGTTCTGGCGGTCAAGACCGCCAGGCTGGCGGTAAGGGGGTCGGAATCCCCATGGCGACGCTGCCTGCAGCGCCGCCATGGAGGATTCCCCAGGGCAGCGGGAAACCGGCGGGACACCGCCGGTTTTCCGTTTCTGACCGCGGCTGTACCGCCGCGGTCAGAATGCCCATGGGAGCACCGCCAGCCTGTTGGCGGTGCTCCCGCGGTCGTTGGCCGCCAGGGTCAGAATGACCCCCTTTGCCTATTACAGTAATCTGAGAATCCATGTAAAGCAATATCTGTCTACAAGAGTTACACTGCAACAATCGACTAAAGACCTATTGGTTGGAGCATATGCTTTCCACAGTTAATAAGTCAGTCTTAAAGCTTTGTTGTAACTCTTCACAATTAACATATCATAGCCATGGCATATGACAAAGTTTCCTTAAGAATCACAGACCCACGTCATCTGACAAAGTTTCCTTAAGAACCAGTATGGCCTAAAGCCTTTGTAATTTGCTTGCCACCATAACCAACTCAGGTCTACTGAACTCTGCATGCACTATTTCAAAGTAAGGAATAGTAGGCACAGAGTCCAAGGGTTCCCCTTAAAGGTAAGATAGTGGCAAAAAGAGATAATACTAATGCTCTATTTTGTGGTAGTGTGGTCGAGCAGTAGGCTTATCAAAGGAGTAGTGTTAAGCATTTGTTGTACATACACACAGGCAATAAATGAGGAACACACACTCGGAGACAATTCCAGGCCAATAGGTTTTTGTTATAGAAAAATATATTTTCTTAGTTTATTTTAAGAACCACAGGTTCAAATTCTACATGTAATATCTCATTTGAAAGGTATTGCAGGTAAGTACTTTAGGAACTTTGAATAATCACAATAGCATATATACTTTTTACATAAAACACATATAGCTACTTTAAAAGTGGACAGTGCAATTTTCACAGTTCCTGGGGGAGGTAAAGTAATGTAAGTTCTTGCAGGTAAGTAAGCCACCTACGGGGTTCAAATTGGGGTCCAAGGTAGCCCACCGTTGGGGGTTCAGAGCAGCCCCAAAGTCACCACACCAGCAGCTCAGGGCCGGTCAGGTGCAGAGTTCAAAGAGTGCCCAAAACACACAGGCTTCAATGGAGAAGGGGGTGCCCCGGTTCCAGTCTGCCAGCAGGTAAGTACCCGCGTCTTCGGAGGGCAGACCAGGGGGGGTTTGTAGGGCACCGGGGGGGGGGGGGGGGGGGGGAGGGGGCGGGGGGGAACACAAGCTCACACAAAAAGTACACCCTCAGCGGCACTGGGGCAGCCGGGTGCAGTGTGCAAACACACGTCGGGTTTTCAATAGGTTTCAATGAGAGACCAAGGGGTCTCTTCAGCGATGCAGGCAGGCAAGGGGGGGGCTCCTCGGGGTAGCCACCACCTGGGCAAGGGAGAGGGCCTCCTGGGGGTCACTCCTGCACTGGAGCTGGGGGCTGCGGGTGCAGGGTCTTTTCCAGCCATCGGGATTTTAGAGTCAGGCAGTCGCTGTCAGGGGGAGCCTCGGGATTCCCTCTGCAGGCGTCGCTGTGGGGGCTCAGGGGGGACAACTTTGGTTACTCACAGTCTCGGAGTCGCCGGAGGGTCCTCCCTGAGGTGTTGGTTCTCCACCAGTCGAGTCGGGGTCGCCGGGTGCAGTGTTGCAAGTCTCACGCTTCTTGCGGGGATTGCAGGGGTCTTTAAATCTGCTCCTCTGGAAACAAAGTTGCAGTCTTTGCTGAACAGGGCCGCTGTTCTCGGGAGTTTCTTGGTCTTTTGGAAGCAGGGCAGTCCTCTGAGGATTCAGAGGTCGCTGGTCCCAGGGAAAGCGTCGCTGGAGCAGTTTTCTTCTGAAGGAGGGAGACAGGCCGGTAGGGCTGGGGCCAAAGCAGTTGGTGTCTTCTTCTCTGCAGGGGTTTTTCAGCTCAGCAGTCCTCTTCTTCGAAAGTTGCAGGAATCTAAATTCTTAGGTTCAGGGAAGCCCTTAAATACTAAATTTAAGGGCGTGTTTAGGTCTGGGGGATAAGTAGCCAATGGCTACTAGCCCGGAGGGTGGGTACACCCTCTTTGTGCCTCCTCCCAAGGGGAGGGGGTCACATTCCTATCCCTATTGGGGGGATCCTCCATCTGCAAGATGGAGGATTCCTAAAAGTCAGAGTCACTTCAGCTCAGGTTGCCTTAGGGGCTGTCCTGACTGGCCAGTGACGACTCCTTGTTTTTCTCATTATCTCCTCCGGCCTTGCCGCCAAAAGTGGGGCCGTGGCCGGAGGGGGCGGGCAACTCCACTAGCTGGAATGCCCTGTGGCGCTGGAACAAAGGGGGTGAGCCTTTGAGGCTCACCGCCAGGTGTTACAGCTCCTGCAAGGGGGAGGTGATAGCATCTCCACCCAGTGCAGGCTTTGTTACTAGCCACAGAGTGACAAAGGCACTCCCCCTATGTGGCCAGCAACATGTCTCGAGTGTGGCAGGCTGCTAAAACCAGTCAGCCTACACAGGTAGTTGGTTAAGGTTTCAGGGGGCACCTCTAAGGTGCCCTCTGGGGTGTATTTCACAATAAAATGAACACTGGCATCAGTGTGCATTTATTGTGCTGAGAAGTTTGATACCAAACTTCCCAGTTTTCAGTGTAGCCATTATGGTGCTGTGGAGTTCGTGTTTGACAGACTCCCAGACCATATACTCTTATGGCTACCCTGCACTTACAATGTCTAAGGTTTGGCTTAGACACTGTAGGGGCACAGTGCTCATGCACTGATGCCCTCACCCATGGTATAGTGCACCCTGCCTTAGGGCTGTAAGGCCTGCTAGAGGGGTGACTTATCTATACTGCATAGGCAGTGTGAGGTTGGCATGGCACCCTGAGGGGAGTGCCATGTCGACTTACTCGTTTTGTCCTCACCAGCACACACAAGCTGGCAAGCAGTGTGTCTGTGCTGATTGAGGGGTCCCCAGGGTGGCATAAGATATGCTGCAGCCCTTAGAGACCTTCCCTGGCATCAGGGCCCTTGGTACCAGGGGTACCCGTTACAAGGGACTTACCTGGATGCCAGGGTGTGCCAATTGTGTAAAACAAAAGTACAGGTTAGGGAAAGAACACCGGTGCTGGGGCCTGGTTAGCAGGCCTCAGCACACTTTCAAATCAAAACATAGCATCAGCAAAGGCAAAAAGTCAGGGGGTAACCATGCCAAGGAGGCATTTCCTTACAACTGCTGCCTGGAATTAGAACTGGTCACATTTTCTTTATTAAAAAAAAATAACAAATAAAAAAATGTTTTTATTGAGATTTATAACAACACATATAAACCCCCTACATCACTTAACACATTTCGCTGCCGGGCAGAGCCCGCCATCCACACCACCCCTACAGCTTTACAACAGTATACTTCCAACCCTAAATGTATCTTCAACAATCTCCACTCCAGGCGTTCCTGCCAAGCAGTCAAGTGCCAAGGGTACCCTCCCTTCATTTCTAATAGCCCTCCCCTCGCTCAGTCCCTGCCATGGGGCCCACACTTTCTCAAATTTATTCAGGGAACCCCTGGCACGGGACACCGTCATCTATGCCTTCATGCACTTGTCCACATGCGAAACCGTAGAGCCGCTCTCCCTAACCCAGCATCAGACAATGTCTACTACTACTAACCATTGATGCCACATTGCAGAAGAGAGGCTGGTAACTTGTCACACTTTCAAGTGTTGGAAAAGAACTGCTATTCAACTTCATCTGGGTTACCCTGAAATCAATAAACACAAACTGCTTGACTATAGATAAGTGGTGTCCTATGGGATGCTGGTAGGAGTTTTGTGCCATAGATGATGGATCGTCATTTTCACTAATGCCCTTGGGTTAAAGTTTCTTAGTGGTGGTGGGTGGTGGCTACGTCTTGAAGCGCTTGTAACACTGGACAGCAGTCTCGTTTCTTGAATTGGCAGGACTTTATTCCTTTTGTTATCTCAAAGTACCTTAAATGTTAGCTTATGTCCCTTGGCTGAAGTTGGCATATTCTTTTTTTTCTTTTTTTTTTTAAAGAAAGGGTAACAGGGGTGAGGAATTCCTATAGCTCGATGCCCAGGACATATTGCATGGGATCAAGGGCAACAAACTGTCATGTTTAATTTGTCCTTGGGACAAGTAGGACCATCCCTCTGCAGCACAAACCCTTTTGCTGCCAGATTACATAACATTATGGAGCATGAAGAAAATGTTCTGCAACTGAGGTAATATTTATTTCATATGTCAATGCTGTTCGAACTTGTAGTTATGGTTCATTAATGCAAAGCCTTTATTATTAGGGTGACCTGTCTAAATAAATGTTCTAAGTTCGGACGGAACTACTGACAGTGATTCCAGTAAAATAATGTGTACACGTTTGCAAAGTTTAACAATATGAGGCTACGTATAATGCTCCCAGAATGCTCTCGGTCTATATGAAAATATTTGCAGAAGCTTAAAAGCAAGATTAATGATCCTCTGCTTTCAAAATATTATGCTCACAAAAAAATGCAATTAGAGGAAAAATAGTTTTGCTAACTTACTGTGAAATTTTAGGTACCATTTCTTTGAAGAATCATTTAGAAAAACGTGTTAATACAAGCTAGTATTTCCCAAAAATATTCATAATAAAAAATAAAATAAAATAAAAAATAAAAAAATAAAAAACGGTGTAACAAGTTTCAACAAGCTTACGATCAACATGAAAATAAACATGCAGGGGCAAATGCAATAGTTTCAACACTGGAGGTCAGCTTTTTGGTTTTGTCAATGTATGTCTTGTTTTGACATGGTTTTTGTAGCACTTTATTGCTGTGGGCTCGGATGGGGAACCAACATTGGTAAAAAGGCAAAAATATTTTTTGGGTCTCAAAAAGCACATTGCCACACTAGTTCCTGGCACAGAATAAAACGAAATGGTTATTTACCAGTAGGAGTAGTTTTGCAGCCTGAAGAGTTTTCTGTACATTATTCCGCCATCTAGTGGTTGGGTCTGGAATGGTCTCTTTTTTTTCCCGTCCTTTTGGGCGTCATTGACCACCAACCATTTGGTCTTTGGTCTGTCCCCTGCATTACGTCAGACGGCACCCCGGAAGTTCCTGTGCGTAGTAGCCATCTTCAGATTCCTTTTTTTGTTGTGTACTTCTTTCCTCTTTTTTTCTTTCCTCTCCTTTTTTTTTTGTTGCTTTTATGTACACAAGACCTCTTCCCCACCTGTTTGTCCTGTTCTCATTTCTGGGGGTGGAGTGTCCATTAGACTGTGTAGCGGTTTCACCTTTAGTTGGGTTGGTTGGGGTGAAATGATGAGCTTGCAAACAGGTGCTGTAGTACCTTCTGTCCCACTCTGTGGTTTCTTTATGCATTTGAGTGTCCACACAATGTTTTGTGAATTTGTGTGGGGATGCCCATGTTGCCTATGGGCACATTTGCCATGAATGCTAGTGTTGCGCCCTTTTTCCTCGTTGAGTGTGCTTTTGGGTGGTGAGGTAGGTGTTGCGCAGCCGATGCGTAGAAGGTATGGAGTGTCAACCATCCAACGTGCAATAGCCCCTTTGTGACAGGGATCCCTTACTGGATTCGGCATACAAAACAAACAGTTGGTTCCCTTTTGGGTTCTTCAAGAATACTGGCAACTGGATGGTCTGGTTGCTCACCACTTCAGGTAGGAATTTGGGGTTTGTTCTGAGAACTACTTTGGTCTTTGAGGATTTACATATGTGGTTCTTGTATTGTTAGTGCTTGAATCTTGCTTACTTTTCGTAGCAATGTGATAGCTATCAGAAAGGCAGTTTTCAACATGGTAAGTTGGAGTTCAGCTTTATGCTTGGGTTTAAATGGTTTTGACATCAGTTGTGACAACAATGTGTTTAAGCTCCACATCGGGCCGGTGCAGTTCATGGAGGGGTGATTCTTTTGGATGCCTCGAAGAACCTGTTTATAACAGGTGCGGTGAAAAAACATTTAAACAACGTTCCCCTGATATAGGCCACAGTTGCCACCAAGTGTACCTTGAGCGAATAGTAGTTGATTCCGTTGTACAGTAAGTACGTAAGAAAGGTTTTTACTGTTTGTCTAGATATTGCTTCTAAAGGTGTTATTTTTCTGGTGGAATACTCGCCCATTTTGCATTGTGAGTAGGTCCCATTCCACCCAGATCCTCATCATCTATACTTTGGACACTCAGAGTAGGTTTGAATACCATGCTTGTCTAGCCCACTGAGGGGCTATTAGTATGAGGTTGTTCCCTGGCCTTTTACAGTACCTTCGGGGATTACGGGTATAAGGCATAGGCAAATCTCCCTCACCAGTTTAGTGACAGGGCATTCCCCTTTGACTGGTGGTGTGGAAACCTGGAGGCGAACAGTTGGCATTTTTTGTTTTCTGATGATGCGAACAAGTCGATTGTTGGTGTGCCCCAGATTTTGAAGATTTTTTCTAGGATCCTTTGTTTTATCTCCCATTCGTGTGTGCTGCTTTCTTGTCTGCCCTAATATGTCCACCTCTATGTTGTCCCTCCCTGGTAGGTGGACTGTTTGTAAGTTGATCCCTTGTGGTATAACCCACTTCCATATCTCTTGAGATAGTTTGTTTAGGGTAAAAGATTTTGTGCCCCTTGTTTTTTCAGATAGAACATTGTTGTTGTATTGTCTGTTTGGATTAGTACTGTTTTCCCTGATACTTGTGTTTGAAATGCTTTCAGGGCCAGTAACACTGTCTTCTTCTATAAGAAACTGATGTGCTTTATCGCATCGGTCTTGTTCCATTGTCCTCAAATTCTTAAGGTGTCTGTATGTGCCCCCCATCCCTTGTGAGACCCATCTGTTGTGATGGTGATCAAGGGAATTGCCGTCTTAAAAGGTCTTTCCCTGGTTAGGTCTTTGGATGTCCACCATGGTCTCTTTCAGTACTTTCTGTTACAACCACTAGACACTTTCAACTCCCGGTGGCTTGTGACCAGTTGATGCACAACCATTCCAGAAATGGTTGCATGTGGAGTCTTGCATTGGTTATGAGGGGGATACATGATGCCACAGATGCATGATGCCATCATGCCCATTAGCTTCATGGCTGTCCTCACTGTCAGAGATTGACCCTTCTGATAAAGGCGAGTTTGCTCTGAGATTGCCTTTAATCTCCTCTTGGTAGGGTATTGTAGGAAGTTGGCTCTGTATGTGCTATTTCAAAGTAAGGAATAGCATGCACAGAGTCCAAGGGTTCCCCTTAGAGGTAAGATAGTGGCAAAAAGAGATAATACTAATGCTCTATTTTGTGGTAGTGTGGTCGAGCAGTAGGCTTATCAAAGGAGTAGTGTTAAGCATTTGTTGTACATACACACAGGCAATAAATGAGGAACACACTCAGCCAAATCCAGCCAATAGGTTTTGTTATAGAAAAATATCTTTTCTTAGTTTATTTTAAGAACCACAGGTTCAAATTCTACATGTAATATCTCATTTGAAAGGTATTGCAGGTAAGTACTTTAGGAACTTTGAATCATTACATTAGAATGTATACTTTTTACATAAAACACAATAAGCGGTTTTAAAAGTGGACACTTAGTGCAATTTTCACAGTTCCTGGGGGAGGTAAGTTTTTGTTAGTTTTGTCAGGTAAGTAAATCACTTACAAGTCTCAGGTTTGGGTCCAAGGTAGCCCACCGTTGGGGGTTCAGAGCAACCCCAAAGTTACCACACCAGCAGCTCAGGGCCGGTCAGGTGCAGAGGTCAAAGAGGTGCCCAAAACGCATAGGCTTCAATGGAGAGAAGGGGGTGCCCCGGTTCCGGTCTGCCAGCAGGTAAGTACCCGCGTCTTCGGAGGGCAGACCAGGGGGGTTTTGTAGGGCACCGGGGGGGACACAAGTTCACACAAAAAGTACACCCTCAGTGGCACTGGGGCGGCCGGGTGCAGTGTAGAAACAAGCGTCGGGTTTTCAATGGTTTCTTATGAGAGATCAAGGGATCTCTTCAGCGTTGCAGGCAGGCAAGGGGGGGGGCTCCTCGGGGTAGCCACCACCTGGGCAAGGGAGAGGGCCTCCTGGGGGTCACTCCTGCACAGGAGTTCCGTTTCTTTAGGTGCTGGGGGCTGCGGGTGCAGGGTCTTTTCCAGCCGTCGGGAAATGGAGTTCAGGCAGTCGCAGTCAGGGGGAGCCTCGGGATTCCCTCTGCAGGCGTCGCTGTGGGGGGTCAGGGGGGACAACTTTGGTTATTCACGGACTCGGAGTCGCCGGAGGGTCCTCCCTGAGGTGTTGGTTCTCCACCAGTCGAGTCGGTGTCGCCGGGTGCAGTGTTGCAAGTCTCACGCTTCTTGCGGGGAGTTGCAGGGATCTTTAAATCTGCTCCTTGAAACAAAGTCGCAGTTCTTTTGGAGCAGTGCCGCTGTCCTCGGGAGTTTCTTGGTCTCTTGGAAGCAGGACAGTCCTCTGAGGATTCAGAGGTCGCTGGTCCTGGAGAAAGCGTCGCTGGAGCAGGGTTCTTTAGAAGGCAGGAGACAGGCCGGTAGGACTGGGGCCAAAGCAGTTGGTGTCTTCTTTCTTCTTCTGCAGGGGTTTTCAGCTCAGCAGTCTTCTTCTTCGGTAAGTTGCAGGAATCTAAATTCTTAGGTTCAGGGGAGCCCTTAAATACTAAATTTAAGGGCGTGTTTAGGTCTGGGGGGTTAGTAGCCAATGGCTACTAGCCCTGAGGGTGAGTACACCCTCTTTGTGCCTCCTCCCAAGGGGAGGGGGTCACATCCCTAATCCTATTGGGGGAATCCTCCATCTGCAAGATGGAGGATTTCTAAAAGTTGGAGTCACTTCAGCTCAGGACACCTTAGGGGCTGTCCTGACTGGCCAGTGACTCCTCCTTGTTTTTCCTCATTATTTTCTCCGGCCTTGCCGCCAAAAGTGGGGGCCGGGGCCGGAGGGGGCGGGCAACTCCACTAGCTGGAGTGTCCTGCGGTGCTGGAACAAAGGGGTGAGCCTTTGAGGCTCACCGCCAGGTGTGACAGCTCCTGCCTGGGGGAGGTGTTAGCATCTCCACCCAGTGCAGGCTTTGTTACTGGCCTCAGAGTGACAAAGGCACTCTCCCCAGGGGGCCAGCAACATGTCTCTAGTGTGGCAGGCTGCAGGAACCAGTCAGCCTACACAGATAGTTGGTTAAGGTTTCAGGGGGCACCTCTAAGGTGCCCTCTGGGGTGTATTTTACAATAAAATGTACACTGGTATCAGTGTGCATTTATTGTGCTGAGAAGTTTGATACCAAACTTCCCAGTTTTCAGTGTAGCCATTATGGTGCTGTGGAGTTCGTGTAAAACAGACTCCCAGACCATATACTCTTATGGCTACCCTGCACTTACAATGTCTAAGGTATTGCTTAGACACTGTAGGGGCACAGTGCTCATGCACTGGTGCCCTCACCTATGGTATAGTGCACCCTGCCTTAGGGCTGTAAGGCCTGCTAGAGGGGTGACTTATCTATACCTGCATAGGCAGTGAGAGGCTGGCATGGCACCCTGAGGGGAGTGCCATGTCGACTTACTCGTTTTGTTCTCACCAGCACACACAAGCTGGCAAGCAGGGTGTCTGTGCTGAGTGAGGGGTCTCCAGGGTGGCATAAGATATGCTGCAGCCCTTAGAGACCTTCCTTGGCATCAGGGCCCTTGGTACCAGGGGTACCATTTACAAGGGACTTATCTGGATGCCAGGGTGTGCCAATTGTGGATACAAAAGTACAGGTTTAGGGAAAGAACACTGGTGCTGGGGCCTGGTTAGCAGGCCTTAGCACACTTTCAATTCAAAACATAGCATCAGCAAAGGCAAAAAGTCAGGGGGTAACCATGCCAAGGAGGCATATCCTTACAGGTATGCATATGCTTTTCTTGCGTCCAGTCTGGCTCCTAGAAAGATAGTTTCCTGTGGTGGTTTTGGGGATGATGTTTTGTGATTTAAGCAGAACCCTACCTCCTGTAGAGTTGTGATCAGTGTTTCGTTATCCCTTTGAATTTTTCTTTTGTATGTGCCTTTATTAGCCAGTTGTCCAGGTAGGGGTACACATGAATCCCCCTCCTTTTTAGGAATGCTGCGACTGTTGCCAGGCATTTTGTGAAAACCCTTGGTGCTGACTTTATTCCGAAGGGCTAGACTTTGAATTGGTAGTTAACCCCTTTGAGTACAAATCTGAGGTATTCTTTGTGTGCCTGGTTTACTGGTTTGTCATATATGTGTCCTGTTGATCTAGGTTTGCCGTGTAGTCTCCCTTTTGCAGGAGTGGGAGTACCTCCTGTAGGATTGTCATCTTGAAATGTGTGTGGATAAATTTGATTATGAATCTGAAGTCCAGGATTGGCCTTAGCATAAGGTCTTGTTTTGGTACCAGGAAGTAGGATGAGTAGTTTCCCCTTGTTTAATTCCTTCGTTGGTACTCTTTCTATTGCTTGTTTTTCTAGGAGTTCTTCTTTTTTTTAGTTGTACCAGTTCTGTTTTCTGAAATCTCCTCTTCTTTGGAGGGTTTAGTGGTGGTAGGGTTGAGAGTTCTATACAGCAGCTGTGGCGTACCATGTTGAAAACCCAATGGTCTGTAGCAATTTCTTCTCATTGTTGTGGGTACTGTGCTATTCTGCCACCGGTGTTGAGTTGATATGGGGGTATTTTTGAGTCACTTGGTTGCTCCTCTCCTCCTCTGGGCAGTTGGCCTCTTGTTGATCTGTTGCAAGAACTCAGAGGGTGTCCAATTCGGGTCTCCCGCCAACAAAAGCGATTCCGAGCCTGGAGAAGAGTCAGGCGGGACATTAGAAGCGGTGACACTGCCTTGCTTGCCAGTCCATACTGACTCTGACGATATAGGGGGTGCCCTACCGAATGCAGGAGAAACTGTAGGCGAAACTGTGGGGGGCCTTCTAAGTCCCTTGCGTAGGGGACATAAGTATACACCGACGCACCCGGGCCCGGGTGGATCTACGGGAGTAAGGAAAACCAGACCAAAAACAAACACTATCACTAACTATTACAACCAAGTGAACTTGAACTCAGAACAGCCGCAAACGCAAAGTCCTAAAGCCAGTGGCCTCCGATCACAGCCACCGGGGGAAGTGGGTGGCTACAACATGGGGGGGGTGAACTGGAGCTACCAGCGACCGGGCTCCAGGATACTCGCCCACTTCAGCAGCAACAGCAACCGGTTGGTTTATCGCAATTATTCTGCCCAATGAGTAATCCTCTTGGGGATGGTGATGTGGAGCTAAATAACCCCCCAAAGTGGAGCAACTTTTCGGGAGAGCAAAGAAAAAGCAACGATTCACCTTATCCTGACCCCCAAACGGGGCTATTGAACTCCGGGAATTTTTCACTAACATCCTCTCCACAATGTGAGCAAGCAGAATGCACAGCACTCCAAAATGTAATGGGTCCAGAAACAGACTGCTCACCATCTAAACAGACCCATAAAATCCCAGCGTCACAGCTTCACTGCGGAAGACAAATTGTTAAAAATAATTTAATGCTGGGCAGACTCAACAGTAGTTCTTTCAGTCTGGAGCTGTCCTCATTCGCCAACTCCGTTATTGGCAACACAGACCCTCAACTAAACAGCATAACATCAGAAGATCTAAACTTCCTGGAAGGTAGTATAATCATAGGCCACAGAGGAAAGGAAGGTAAGAAGCCAGAAGGTCAGATAACCAACGAACAAAGTGGAAATGGAGATGACCTCTCACTAGACCAACCAATTCTTAGTATCATGAAAGTCATATGTGCAACACTGGGCTCAATCGCAACAACGATCATGGCCCAGTCTCAAAAATGTGACGATCAACTTGAACTGACCAAACAACTTACATCCTCAATACAGTCTATAGATTACAGGATGGCCCTAGTAGAGGGCGTAATTAGGGAAAACCTGTTGCATCAAGCAGTGGCCGATAAAATGGACAAGTTGGATGGACAAGTTTGTGGACCACTGCTGGAAAAATTATTGGAAGTCCCAAAAGTAATCAAAGACATAATCGAAGACTGCAAACATAACCTTAAAAACACACAGGGGTGCATTCACGAGCTAGGAAAAACAGAATCTAGTTTAATTGAAGGGCCAGCAGACAAAGAAAATATAGAAAGGCACTTCGGCCCAGGACGAGAGAACTATCCAGATGCAAAAAATCAGACACCTAAGAGGGAGAGAACAAATGGAAGTCCTGAATTTGGAAGCAAAGCCCCAAACACAGTAGAAAAAAGGCCACCGGGTAAAAGGCCTCAACTAACAGGCAGATGGAAAAACACATGGAACAAAGCTAGAGGAAAAAAAAAAGCACCAGCAGGAAAAGCCTTAAATATGTTACAACAGATAGGCCTAATAGGAGAAACCAGGAACACAGGTGATGAGAGCGCCCAACATCAGTATAAAGATAAAAGCATCAAGTCAGAGAGTTTTGAGAAACCTACTGATAAAGTTTTTAACTTTATAAATAAAAATCCTGGATTATTGTGCGACAAAAGTTGCACTCACCATTCCCATATAAACCGCATACCCACTGGCCCCAGGGGACACCAAGCATCTGGGCATGACTTAGACAAAGAAAGGTGGTCCGGAAAAGACCCTGGAACAACTCATGGGATAAACGAGGCAAACGAGGTAAATGATCCTCCAGCCAACGAACAACCCAAATGGAGCCCAGGAACATCCAAACCTAGCATTTGTATCGATAAGCACCTCCCAGCTACAAAAACTGAACATTTAGTTCAGGTACACTACTCAAACATAGTAGAAGACCACCACGGAATATGCCAGCAGCCTCCGAACTCCATTAGTGAGGGGGCAGAACAAGATAATAGCCAAGGCGAAAATAGAAGGGCAGAGACCCCAGAGTACATACGAAACGAACAAAGCATAAGAACAACCATGTGCGTGGACAACACAACAGCCCCAGTTCCCGCACCCCGGACAAAGGCAAAATATTGCTCTCAGGGCAGCCCTGGAAATTATAATCTCAGCATCCAGACTGGGTGGACCACTGATTCGCCTGCACCATCGCGCCCAGCACTGGACCTGGAAACCAGGGAAATCAAAGGAAAAAGGGACAACTGGCCTCCAAAAAGGCAACCCTACGAAGAACAAAGGAACAAAGAATTGCAACTGGGGAGGGAAAAAGGCCAGGTAAATCGAACATCTACTAGTCAGGCAGCTACCACTCAAGACAGACAAAATGAGAACACCCAACTCCAAGGAAGACTGTCGCAGGAAGGTGGCGGGCACACTGTGATCCGGTCCGAAACAACTAAAAAGCCCGAAGCCACGATCTTGTTTATGCCCGAGTACTCCTCAAGAGGAAGTCACGACATCCTGAACAGGTCTAACATCTTATGTCTTGTCAACTCCCTGCCAGCCTTACAGAATGTAACAACTAAAGATCTCCTTTCAGTAAGATTCATACCAAAAAAAGAATTAGAGAACGGGGAATTAACAGAAACAGTCTGGGCCTCACCTTGGATAGCAGAACAGATCTTAAAATGTTCAAACACGATGAAGACCTGGGGAATATCCATTGCTACTCCGCAAAAAGAACTATATCCAACAATACTTCTTGAAAAAGCTACAGACCGAAACATGATGCGTAGGCAAGAGGCAAAAGGCAATTTTGTCTCGATACTTCAGGGAGCAATCAGCTCCAAACAACAACTCCCTGAACGAATAAACTTGAGTAATATGAGGTTCTGCCTGGTAGCTAATTCCCCTAGAAACAGTAGGGGTAATCCCCCACAGTTACAGAATTGCAGAGAGCAATCATTTAAAAGCTCGTAAAAATGGATAACTCGAACATAAAAAATAAAATCAGTCCCATATTAAAAATTCTAAGCTGGAACATAGCAGGTTTAAAAAACAAAATGGAAGATAAAGACTGGGTTGAATTTATTAAAAAACAAGACATCAGCTGCTTCCAAGAAACTTGGTCTACTCATGCTATTGACCTAGATGGGTTCGCCACCTTCCACTCACCTGCAATTAAGCAAAAAAAAGGAAGACCCTCGGGAGGTCTGAGTATTTGGATTAGAACTTCATTACTGAGGAACTCCGTAGTAACTCACACCGTACAAAGCAAGGGAATCCAGACGCTCGCAGTCAAATACGAGGAATGGTCACTCGAAATAGTAAATGTGTACTTCCCACCTATCAGCCGGGCTCAAGTTATGCCAGGGGTGCGGCTCCTTAAAGAACATATCCTAAACAAAAGAACCATGGATCGGAGGAACCTAGTACCAAGTCACACGACCAATCGCTCTCTCCAACCTTGTAAAACCTTTTTATTGATATGTGGTGACTTCAACACTAAACCTCATTCTATCCTCTGGGACGAACAAGTAGCAGAGGAAGATTATGCTTGGAATATCCCAACGCCTCTTATCCAACGTTGTAATGACTCCAAGAAAGGAGAATTAATCTTTGAAGCATTAATAGAAGGAGGACTTCGCACACTAAATGGGAGAACAAAGTCAGACAAAACCTTTAAATCTACCTTTCGAACTGGAAAAAGGCAAAGCATAATTGACTATATGGCAATAAACATCGAAGCCTGGCATTATGTCATCGATATGGAAATAAGGGACAGAATCGAGAGTGATCATGACCCACTGCTAATGGAGATAGTCCATCCGGACACGAGCCCAGGGAAGGCGGAGTCTCCATTCAACGGAAATAGCCTAACAATAACTATGAGACCAAACAGGAAAAACATATTAAGGTCAAATGAGGATGAACCTTATATGATTGTTCCCAGCCAAACCTGGTTGTCATTACTTAGCACGTTCTTAAACCCATCAGATAACGACGCTATACCCCTCCTGCATAACTTTAATAATTTGCTACTGCAAACAAAAAAGGAAAAGATCAAGCATCCTCAAATCAATCCTAAAATGATGGAGGGCTGGTTCGATGAAGAGTGTTTAAAGCTAAAAAAGACCTTATCACAAGCACTGAAGAACCGGCACTTGAATGATTCCAACGAGCAACATTTTCATGGATGTAGGCAACAGTACAAAAAATTATTAAGATACAAAAGGAAGATATTTCCACATAAACTTTGGAAAACTTTACTGCAAGCAATAACGGCAGGGAACTCCAAAAAGTTTTGGGAGATAGTCAGGTGGGGATGCGAAGGCCCCCCGAAAAACCTAGAACTGAATATTAACCCTCAACTTTGGGTAAAGCACTTTACTGCCTTGTATCAGGAAGTGGCCAAGACAGAACCAGGGATGACCATTAACCCAAACATCCTCACTCAAGGGCTGGGAGGCAGAAATCAAAGATTAAGCAATGTACTTCCTCTTCAAAAGACCCATGCAGCATCTCCAAATTGTCTTTTTAGATCGGTAAACGGAACCCAGAATGTACTAGTCTCTAACGAATTTTCCAGCACAAATTCCACGCAAGTAGCCCACGTCATTCCACGTGCAATGAAGTTAATACCGGAATTCAGTGATAAAGAGATTAAACAAGTTATCCTCCTTCAAAAGCCGCATAAGGCTGCAGGCCCAGATGGCATCCCTTCAGATGCTTACCGTAACCAGCTAACGTTATGGTTACCTGCTCTAGCCCGTCTATTCAACAGTGTCTGGCATTACGAGGTAATCCCTCCTTCTTGGAAGGAATCAATAATCGTTCCAATTCACAAAAAAGGGCCTCGGGACATGGTGAGCAATTATAGACCTATCTCACTGCTTGATAGTGTTGGAAAGATTTTTGCCAAACTGATTCAGTCGCGTCTAGACCAATGGCTAGAGGACGGAGATTTAATATCAACACACCAAGCTGGTTTTAGGAGAGGCCAAAGTACAACAGACCAACTTTTTAAGCTAAACATGATCTGTGCTAAATACGCCACCCTTAAAAACTGTCCATTATACCTGGTCTTTGTGGATCTCCAAACAGCCTTCGACAGCGTAAATCGCCAAACATTATGGCAGCTATTGTCGGACATGGGCATACAGGGAAAAATCTTAAGGCTGCTAATTCTATTGCATACAGGAAACACTGCCAGGGTCAGATATTCTACGAGAAATGATTACACGGCCAAAATTCCAATTGAGCGAGGTGTAAAACAAGGCTGCGTTTTGGCCCCAACCTTATTTAATTGTTATATAAATAAAGTAAGTCAAGTTTTGAAGGAATTAAATCTGGACGTGCCAAAACTAGCCAATGAAAGTATACCTATCTTGCTCTTTGCTGATGACGCCGTATTACTGGCAAGAACAGAGATAGCAATGCATGGTCTACTTAGGGGCTTCGAATCTTTCTGTACCTCAAGGAGCATGGTAATCAATGAGGGGAAAACAAAGTTTATGATTCTCAACCAAAAACAGACGTTGCAATCGACCTTTAGGGTAAATAATAAGCCTTTGGCCCGAGTGGCCACCTATGATTACCTGGGCTGCAGATTAGATGAAAAACAGACATGGAAACCACAAATCTACAAAAGCAGAATTTCCTTGGCCCAACAAGCCGGAGCAGTACTCAGATTTGCAAAGGCTACAGGCAATCACTCCGTGAGCTCCGCACTGCTTGCATACAAAACAAAAGCAAGAGCCGCAGCACTTTACAGCGCAGAGATCTGGGGATTCAGAAAGATTCCATCAATACAAGTAACCGAGAACAAATTTTTACGCCAATTACTTTGTCTAGGTAATGCTACACCAATGAACGCAATAAGAATTGATCTACAGATGAGAAAGGTTGAGGACTACATCGCTCTGGCTCCAGTAAGATACTGGATCCGTATTTGGACAAAAGAGGCTCTCAAACCATTCAGAGACGTACTTAAGGATATCATGAAGCTGCAAAACCATCGGAAACTGCCCTAGTTCAAACATATCTCAACTATCCTGGCTGCTATCGGCCAGGAAGACGTTTGGCTCAATCCAGAAAAAATCGGAAGGCCTAGTCTAGCTGTCATAAAAAAGGCATATTGGGAGCGAAAGACAGAGACTATGTGCGAGTCATTTAGCCCTTTATTCAAGCGGTATATTTTGTTTAACCAAGAGCTTAAACCAGCAATATTCATAGACAGTATTTATCCGGAGGAAAAAAGGGCTCTCTACTTTAAATTCCGTATGGGCACACTACCAGTGACAGCGGTGGTCAACAGATGGCAATCCGCTCCTCCGGGTAGTTTAGAATGTTGTCCATGCCTTCATGGTGGTCCGGAAACACTTTCCCACTTCCTTTTACTATGCCACTTTACGCTCAGACTTCGTAAATTGTACCTTCGTCCACTTTTCAGAACTTCCGGAGTTAGGAAGTGCAAGGAGGCGGAAGCGCTATGTATGCGTTCAGATGAGAAATACATTGTGACAAAAGTCTCAACTTATATCTTGGAAGCATGGAAATTACGTCTATCAATGCACCTACAGTTGGCACAGGCACAATAGCCTATGTTATCCCGTAGCTATTTAGCTTGGGAAATCGGTGCAGGGTAGTGTAAACTGGGTTAGGCCTCGGGCTTTTTTTATTAAACGGCTGGAAGGCAATGCAAGGCCCCAAATGACTCGTCCCATAATAAGACATTTTAAATATTAGACTCAATGTTTTTCTAGAATAAGTTACGTTTTTATGTAAATTATGGTCAAATCAGGTTTTACGATAATGCATGGTAAATTGGATAAATTTTGGCACATGTTAAATCAAAAATTCAAGCATAGTTCCTTTTATTGAGATGTTTTATTTAATGTGATTTTTATTGAGTTCGAGGGATTGATATCTATTGTGTGATTATTGTTAAGGCCGGATAGGCTAATAACAATTAAATAAATGGTTAAATAAATGGTTGCAAGAACTCGGCCACTTTGTGGCCGAATAAAGCCTCTCCAGTGTAGGGCTTATTTATGATGGAGGCCTCTATCTCGGCTTGAAACTCGATATTCTGAGCCAAGCATGTTTCCTTAGGGTTGTCCCTGAGCACATTTGCCTGCTGGCTGTATTTCGGTGGCATCTAGCGCTAATTTTAGGCAGGCGTCGGCAATGGTTATGCCTTCCTGGATGATTGCCTTTTTCTTGTCCCGTTCCGGAAGCTTTTTCATTAGCGCATCAATTTCGTCCCACTGCTGGTGGCCATATCTATTGTCAAGGGTGTTTGAGTTTGCTATACGCCATTGTGTTACTGCTTCCCTCTCCATCTTTCTCCCCACGATGTCCAGCCTCTTGCTTTCTCTTTCGGGGGAGGGGGCTTACGGAGGCATGTGCACTGCTCCTCCTTTTTGCTGCTGTGTCAATGATAAAGTCCACCACTGTGTTCCCTTTGATGTACTTGGGGTCTTTTAGGGAGGGTTTTAATTTTTTTCTCCACCCTTAGCGTCACCCCCTTAGCTGCAGCAGGTTCTTTGAAAGCTTCCTTGCCCTGGTCCAGAATTTGGGTAACATGGGGAGATAAAGGTTTCCCTTGCTTGACGGCATGAGGGTTTCTAAAAGGGAACCAGAAGTCTCCCTTTTCTTTTAAGGGTACTTCATATGTGTCTGCTTCCCTCTTCACCAGGCAGTTGTAGCATGTGATGTCATCATGGGGAGAAGGCTTTGAGGGGTAGTTGTCGACCTCCTCTTCTGGGCTCTCTGTTTCAAGATCATTCCAGTCATCCTTGAAACTCCTTGTTGCTTCCTCCCCCTTGGGATTGTAAAACTCCTCTTCCTTGTGAGGCTCAGGGGTTGCCGGTGCCTCGAGTGCAGTTTCCTCTTTGATGTCAATGGTTGTCAAGGGTTTTGGTACAATTCGGAACTGTTTCAGTGTGTTGTCGAACTCCTTTTCTCGCTGCAGGAGCGCTGTCATTTCAGCCTCTATTTGACGCCTTTTCTTCTCCACCACCGATGCCTTTACGACATCTTGTTTCGTTGATGGCTGTTTTTTCAGCGTTGCTTGTTCTTCCTCCAATGGCCTCAGGGTTCTTTCTGCATGGAGGGTTTTGCCTGTTTCGTTGCCCGGCCTTCTTTGGTATCTCTGGTCTGGTCTGGGATCCGTGGGGCTCTGGTTCGTGGCTTGCCTTCGATCGCTATTTTTGGGTTTTTTGGACATCGGGGCTGCCTTGTGGTACTTCTTCTCTGGGTTTTTTCTCCTCAGAGTATTTCGGTGGTCTCTTTACCTTTTCAGGCTTTCTTTTGACATCCTTTGTCGATTTCTTCTGCAGGTGTTTTTTTCTTGGCATCCTCTTCAGAAGTTTGATGACCGACCCCCAGTGGGTTGACTCTGCGCCTTCGTCACTGGTTAGACCTAGTTACCTCAGCGACTCCTCATGCTTTTGGACCGGTTTTGGACCACCTTAAGAGTTTTGGGTACAAAAGCGGCACAGGCCTCGCAGCCCTCATCTCTGTTGTCTTTCGGTAGGCAGAGGGTGTGGATTTTGTGTGGGTTGCGCTGCGCAAATTTGTGGTGGCAGTTTGGGCAGAATTTAAATGGGGTGTATTCCATGACCCCTTCCTTGATTCATTTTCCTGCCACGTGCGGATTCTGCTAGCGTTTGCAATCAGGGCATGCGCTCTCCTTCTCCTGGTCGCTGTTCTCTTTCCTCGTTCGGCAATATCTTCTCGCAAATAAACCTCGATTCCTCTAAGTTTTTCAACGTTGTCTAAAAAAACTTCAGAGATCCTACTTTTGCTTCCAGATCCAACAACGGGGAAAAAAAAATCTGAAGATGGCTACTATGCACAGGAACGTCCGGCGCGCCGTCCGACGTCATGCAGGGGATGGACTAAACACCAAATGGTGGTCGATGATGCCCAAAAGGGGGGCAAGGAGGAAAGAGGAAGAGAAAGAGAATTCTGGACCCAACCACTAGATTGCATCCTTGGTGCGGTCTCCCCTAACTTTTTGCCTATGCTTTCCAGGTTGTTGATGTGTGCTGGACTCTGTTTTTGGTACTCTGGGCACTTTACCACTGCTATCCAGTAATAAAGTGCAAGTGCTCCCATGTAAAATGTTTGTGTAATTGGCTTATCCATAACTGGCATATCTGATTTACTACTAAGTCCCTTGTAAAGTGCACTAGAGGTATCCAGGGTCTGTAAATCAAATGCTACTCGTGGGACTGCAGCACTGGTTGTGCCACCCACATGAGCAGCCCTGTAAACATGGCTCAGACCTGCCACTGCAGTGTCTGTGTGTGCAGTTTTAAACTATCAATTCGACTTGGTAAGTTTACCCACTTGCCAGACTTAAACCTTCCCTTTTCATACATGTAAGGCACCACAAAGGAAGGCCTTAGGTAGCCCCATGGGCAAGGTGCAGTGTATGTTAAAGGTGAAACATGCCCTGATGTGTGTTACATGCCCTAACAGTGAAATACTGCTAAATTCAGTCTTCACTGTTGCAAGGCCTATACCTCTGAAAGGTTAACATGGGGGCTGCCTTTAAATAACTTTAAAGTGCAGATTTCTTTTGAGAGCGAATAGAAATATGGAGTTTAGGGTCTCTGAGCTCACAATTTAAAAATACATCTTTTAGTGAAATTGGTTTTAGATTGTTAGTTTGAAAATGCCACTTTTAGAAAGTAGGCATTTTCTTGCTTAAACCATTCTGTGACTCTGCCTGTTTGTGGACTCCCTGTCTGGGTCAGTTTGACAGTTGGGCTGTTTGTGAATCCCCTCTAGACAGTGACACAAAGGGAGCGGGGGTACAGCCTGAATATCCTGATGAGCCATCTGTGCTAGAGTGGAGGGATGGGCTGTGCTTGCCCCCACACAATGCAGGCTCCAATCCCCTGGTGTGTGTCTGGGGCTTTGCCTGGGCCAGGCAGGATCTTGTGAACAACAGAGACTTTCCTTTGACGTATGCATACTTCAAAGGCAGAAAGGGGTACAAGTATTAGACCCAAAACCCCTGAAAATTAGATCACTTCAGGAACCAAGCGGAATCTCTGCCAAGGAGAACAGCTGAAGAGCTGAGGAGAAGTACTGCCCTGCTGGTGACTGTGCTTTTTTGGGCTATCCTGCAGTTGCTGCTCCTGCCTATGAGAGGGGGACAAAGACTGGACTTTGTGGTATATTCCGGCTTGTGAAGAATCTCAAAGGGCTTGAACTGATCTTGCCTCCTGTTTTGAACTCTCAGGTCCATCAAAGACTTGTTCTGCCAGCCGCTGGACTCTCTGCTGAGACTACTGCCCTGCAAAGTGGTGCCCTAGCCAATCCCTGGGCCCTTGAAAGGTGAAGTTGGCAGAACAAGAGCTGAAAATCTACACACAGAACGCCATGCAGGGAAATTTGACGCACCATCTGCAACGCAGCTGGGAGATCGACGCATCATGGTTGGAGAAACGACATGCAACACCCGCTTGCAGCTGCTGATAACGCAAACCCTACGCAGCACGGTTTTCTAACACCGTGCAACCAGATTTTCCATGTATCGTCCCTGGAAAGTCAACCTGACTGCGCGGATCAGAGGTGCCCCGTCCAGAAATCGATGCATTGCTCTCTTGCGAGGGAGAAAAACAACGCATCGCCAACCCAACCGGAGAAAAAAAGCATCACACGGCCTCCCTTGCAACTTTATTTTTTATGATAACCAGGTACTTTGTGCAAAAGCAATGTTTTCATTGTTTTCAATGGAGTAAGACTTATTCTTTTGAAAATTCATATTTTAACATGTGTGTAAGGAAATGCCTCCTTGGCATGGTTACCCCCTGACGTTTTGCCTTTGCTGATGCTATGTTTTGAATTGAAAGTGTGCTGAGGCCTGCTAACCAGGCCCCAGCACCAGTGTTCTTTCCCTAACCTGTACTTTTGTATCCACAATTGGCACACCCTGGCATCCAGATAAGTCCCTTGTAAATGGTACCCCTGGTACCAAGAGCCCTGATGCCAAGGAAGGTCTCTAAGGGCTGAAGCATGTCTTAAGCCACCCTGGAGACCCCTCACTCTGCACAGACACACTGCTTGCCAGCTTGTGTGTGCTGGTGAGAACAAAACGAGTAAGTCGACATGGCACTCCCCTCAGGGTGCCATGCCAGCCTCTCACTGCCTATGCAAGTATAGATAAGTCACCCCTCTAGCAGGCCTTACAGCCCTAAGGCAGGGTGCACTATACCATAGGTGAGGACACCAGTGCATGAGCACTGTGCCCCTACAGTGTCTAAGCAAAACCTTAGACATTGTAAGTGCAGGGTAGCCATAAGAGTATATAGTCTGGAAGTCTGTTTTACACGAACTCCACAGCACCATAATGGCTACACTGAAAACTGGGAAGTTTGGTATCAAACTTCTCAGCACAATAAATGCACACTGATGCCAGTGTACATTTTAGTGTAAAATACACCCCAGAGGGCACCTTAGAGGTGCCCCCTGAAACCTTAACCGACTATCTGTGTAGGCTGACTGGTTCCAGCAGCCTGCCACAACCGAGACATGTTGCTGGCTCCATGGGGAGAGTGCCTTTGTCACTCTGAGGCCAGTAACAAAGCCTGCACTGGGTGGAGATGCTAACACCTCCCCCAGGCAGGAGCTGTAACACCTGGCGGTGAGCCTCAAAGGCTCACCCCCTTTGTTCCAGCACCACAGGGCACTCCAGCTAGTGGAGTTGCCCGCCCCCTCCGGCCACGGCCCCACTTTTGGCGGCAAGGCCGGGGAAAATAATGAGAATAACAAGGAGGAGTCACTGGCCAGTCAGGACAGCCCCTAAGGTGTCCTGAGCTGAAGTGAGTCTAACTTTTAGAAATCCTCCATCTTGCAGTTGGAGGATTCCCCAATAGGATTAGGGATGTGACCCCCTCCCCTTGGGAGGAGGCACAAAGAGGGTGTACCCACCCTCAGGGCTAGTAGCCATTGGCTACTAACCCCCCAGACCTAAACACGCCCTTAAATTTAGTATTTAAGGGCCTCCCTGAACCTAAGAATTTAGATTCCTGAAACTACAAGAAGAAGACGACTGCTGAGCTGAAAAACCCTGCAGAGGAAGAACAGAAGACACCAACTGCTTTGGCCCCAGACTTACCGGCCTGTCTCCTGCCTTCCAAAGAAACCTGCTCCAGCTACGCTTTCCAAGGGACCAGCGACCTCTGAATCCTCTGAGGACTGCCCTGCTTCAAGAAAGACAAGAAACTCCCGAGGACAGCGGCACTGCTTGTAAAGAAATGGCTCCCTGTTGCAGTTACCCCCCACTTTTTGCCTGATACTGATGCTGACTTGACTGAGAAGTGTGCTGGGACCCTGCTAATCAGGCCCCAGCACCAGTGTTCTTTCACCTAAAATGTACCATTGATTCCACAATTGGCACACCCTGGCACCCAGATAAGTCCCTTGTAACTGGTACCTCTGGTACCAAGGGCCCTGATGCCAGGGAAGGTCTCTAAGGGCTGCAGCATGTATTATGCCACCCTAGAGACCCCTCACCCAGCACAGACACACTGCTTACCAGCTTGTGTGTGCTAGTGAGAACAAAATGAGTAAGTCGACATGGCACTCCCCTCAGGGTGCCATGCCAGCCTCTCACTGCCTATGCAGTATAGGTAAGACACCCCTCTAGCAGGTCTTACAGCCCTAAGGCAGGGTGCACTATACCATAGGTGAGGGCAACAGTGCATGAGCACTGTGCCCCTACAGTGTCTAAGCAAAACCTTAGACATTGTAAGTGCAGGGTAGCCATAAGAGTATATGGTCTGGGAGTCTGTCAAACACGAACTCCACAGCACCATAATGGCTACACTGAAAACTGAGAAGTTTGGTATCAAACTTCTCAGCACAATAAATGCACACTGATGCCAGTGTACATTTTATTGTAAAATACACCACAGAGGGCACCTTAGAGGTGCCCCCTGAAACTTAACCGACTATCTGTGTAGGCTGACTGGTTCCAGCAGCCTGCCACACTAGAGACATGTTGCTGGCCCCATGGGGAGAGTGCCTTTGTCACTCTGAGGCCAGTAACAAAGCCTGCACTGGGTGGAGATGCTAACACCTCCCCCAGGCAGGAGCTGTAACACCTGGCGGTGAGCCTCAAAGGCTCACCCCTTTGTCACAGCCCAGCAGGGCACTCCAGCTTAGTGGAGTTGCCCGCCCCCTCCGGCCCCGGCCCCCACTTTTGGCGGCAAGGCTGGAGGGAACAAAGAAAGCAACAAGGAGGAGTCACTGGCCAGTCAGGACAGCCCCTAAGGTGTCCTGAGCTGAGGTGACTCTGACTTTTAGAAATCCTCCATCTTGCAGATGGAGGATTCCCCCAATAGGATTAGGGATGTGACCCCCTCCCCTTGGGAGGAGGCACAAAGAGGGTGTACCCACCCTCAGGGCTAGTAGCCATTGGCTACTAACCCCCCAGACCTAAACACGCCCTTAAATTTAGTATTTAAGGGCTACCCTGAACCCTAGAAAATTAGATTCCTGCAACAACAAGAAGAAGGACTGCCTAGCTGAAAACCCCTGTAGAGGAAGACCAGAAGACAACAACTGCCTTGGCTCCAGAAACTCACCGGCCTGTCTCCTGCCTTCCAAAGAACTCTGCTCCAGCGACGCCTTCCAAAGGGACCAGCGACCTCTGCATCCTCTGAGGACTGCCCTGCTTCGACGACGACAAGAAACTCCCGAGGACAGCGGACCTGCTCCAAAAAGACTGCAACTTTATCCAAAGGAGCAGCTTTAAAGAACCCTGCAATCTCCCCGCAAGAAGCGTGAGACTTGCAACACTGCACCCGGCTACCCCGACTCGGCTGGTGGAGAACCAACACCTCAGGGAGGACCCCCGGACTACTCTACGACTGTGAGTACCAAAACCTGTCCCCCCTGAGCCCCCACAGCGCCGCCTGCAGAGGGAATCCCGAGGCTTCCCCTGACCGCGACTCTCTGAAACCTAAGTCCCGACGCCTGGAAAAGACCCTGCACCCGCAGCCCCCAGGACCTGAAGGACCGGACTTTCACTGCAGAAGTGACCCCCAGGAGTCCCTCTCCCTTGCCCAAGTGGAGGTTTCCCCGAGGAAGGCCCCCCTTGCCTGCCTGCAGCGCTGAAGAGATCCCTTGATCTCTCATTGACTTCCATTGCGAACCCGACGCTTGTTCTAACACAGCACCCGGCCGCCCCCGCGCCGCTGAGGGTGAAATTTCTGTGTGGGCTTGTGTCCCCCCCGGTGCCCTACAAAACCCCCCTGGTCTGCCCTCCGAAGACGCGGGTACTTACCTGCTGGCAGACTGGAACCGGGGCACCCCCTTCTCTCCATTGGAGCCTATGCGTTTTGGGCACCACTTTGAACTCTGCACCTGACCGGCCCTGAGCTGCTGGTGTGGTAACTTTGGGGTTGCTCTGAACCCCCAACGGTGGGCTACCTTGGACCAAGAACTGAACCCTGTAAGTGTCTTACTTACCTGGTAAAACTAACAAAAACTTACCTCCCCCAGGAACTGTGAAAATTGCACTAAGTGTCCACTTTTAAAATAGCTATTTGTGAATAACTTGAAAAGTATACATGCAATTGAAATGATTCAAAGTTCCTAATGTACTTACCTGCAATACCTTTCAAACAAGATATTACATGTTAAATTTGAACCTGTGGTTCTTAAAATAAACTAAGAAAATATATTTTTCTATACAAAACCTATTGGCTGGATTTGTCTCTGAGTGTGTGCACCTCATTTATTGTCTATGTGTATGTACAACAAATGCTTAACACTACTCCTTGGATAAGCCTACTGCTCGACCACACTACCACAAAATAGAGCATTAGTATTATCTATTTTTACCACTATTTTACCTCTAAGGGGAACCCTTGGACTCTGTGCATGCTATTCCTTACTTTGAAATAGCACATACAGAGCCAACTTCCTACACTGCTCCAAAAGAACTGCAACTTTGTTACAGAGGAGCAGATTTAAAGACCCCTGCAACTCCCCGCAAGAAGCGTGAGACTTGCAACACTGCACCCGGCGACCCCGACTCGACTGGTGGAGAACCAACACCTCAGGGAGGACCCTCCGGCGACTCCAAGACCGTGAGTAACCAAAGTTGTCCCCCCTGAGCCCCCACAGCGACGCCTGCAGAGATAATCCCGAGGCTCCCCCTGACCGCGACTGCCTGAACCTAAAGTCCCGACGGCTGAAAAAGACCCTGTACCCGCAGCCCCCAGCGCCTGAAGGAACGGAACTTCTGTGCAGGAGTGACCCCCAGGAGGCCCTCTCCCGTGCCCAAGTGGTGGCTACCCCGAGGAGCCCCCCCCCCTTGCCTGCCTGCACCGCTGAAGAGATCCCTTGGTCTCTCATTGAACATCATTGAAAACCCGACGCGTGTTTGCACACTGCACCCGGCCGCCCCCGTGCTGCTGAGGGTGTACTTTTTGTGATGACTTGTGTCCCCCCCGGTGCCCTACAAAACCCCCCTGGTCTGCCCTCCGAAGACGCGGGTACTTACCTGCTGGCAGACCAGAACCGGGGCACCCCCTTCTCTCCATTGAAGCCTATGTGTTTTGGGCACCTCTTTGACCTCTGCACCCGACCGGCCCTGAGCTGCTGGTGTGGTAACTTTGGGGTTGCTCTGAACCCCCAACGGTGGGCTACCTTGGACCCAAACCTGAGACTTGTAAGTGATTTACTTACCTGACAAAACTAACAATAACTTACCTCCCCCAGGAACTGTGAAAATTGCAGTGTGTCACCTTTAAAAACAGCTATTTGTGTTTTATTTGAAAAGCATATATGCTATTGTAATTATTCAAAGTTCCAAAAGTACTTACCTGCAATACCTTTCAAATGAGATATTACATGTAGAATTTGAACCTGTGGTTCTTAAAATAAACTAAGAAAAGATATATTTCTATAACAAAACCTATTGGCTGGATTTGTCTCTGAGTGTGTGTTCCTCATTTATTGCCTGTGTGTATGTACAACAAATGCTTAACACTACTCCTTTGATAAGCCTACTGCTCGACCACACTACCACAAAATAGAGCATTAGTATTATCTCTTTTTGCCACTATCTTACCTCTAAGGGGAACCCTTGGACTCTGTGCATGCTATTCTTACTTTGAAATAGCACATACAGAGCCAACTTCCTACAATGTGTGTGTTAGATTTTTGTTGCTTTGGTCTTGTTTGATTTAGATAAATATTGCCTATTTTTCTAAACTGGTGTGGTTTCCATTTTGTAGTCTTTTCACTGTATTACTGTGTGTGTTGGTACAAATACTTTACACATTGCTTCTGAGTTAAGCCTGCCTGCTCGTGCAAAGCTACCAAGGAGGTGAGTGGGGATTTTTTTTGTTGCCCTGACTAGAGTGAGGGTCCTTGTTTGGACAAGGGGGTAACCTGACTGCCGACCAAAGTCTCCATTTCTATTAGCAGAATAATGCACAGCATGCGAGTCCAGAAAAGGATTCATGCTGCAAAACTACTTTGTTTGCAGATATGCTCCTTGTGAAACAGCAGATTGTCATCACTCGCGGTGAAGCCAGCCAACAGGTGGCCAGAGAGAAAAACAGAACTTTAATAAAAAAACAAAAGGTCTTGTTTAACAGCAGACCTAATGAGGGGCCCCGTTCTTAAAGTCACAAAAGAGGACCCATGGTATATGTCCTTGCATTAGTGCATATTTACGTATTTCATGAATTCACAGGAATTAACAGAAGTAAACCAGGAAATCGTACTCTTAGAACATACTTGTGACCTGTATTATTAACGAGCAAGTATGCATGTGTAGATTTACTCATGCGAAAATCTGCAGAACGTTTAAAAGTTCAGTTTTCCCTCCAACCACTTTTTTCCACAACCCTGGAAGAAGGACATTTCCAACCTCTCTCAGTATGGTAAAAAGTTAGATAAGAGCTGGCAGAAATACTTAAGACATGCAAGTTAGTAGGTTTGCTAGGACTCAAAAGGGCATTCCATCCCTTGAACTACTGTTTACCACTGCCTCCAGCCCCAGTATGTAGATCTGCAGAAAGGTGGCAAAATAAGAAATTGCTAGTATTCAAGCCCTACTATAGTATTAGCCTGGCATAATCAAAGTGGCTGTGATCAGTGCTCTTTTGTAATGAGATTGCTGCCATAATTTGTTGCCGCACTACATGGCACCAAAGGGACAAGTAGATTTGTTTTACAGGACAAGTAGATTTATGAAGCAAACTGTCCCATGGACAAGTAGATATCTTATTAAAATCCACACCCCTGCAGGACAGATCTAGAGGGTGATGTCCTTGAACAACTGGATTGATAAATCTGGCCTGAGGATAGTCTAGGCAATCCACAAAGAGAGACAAAATCACTTTGTGGTCTACATTGCCCAACACTGCAGAGAAAGCTAGAACTTACCATGTCTGTGACACAGGGCTATTCCCTGACATCAGTTTGACTTGATTCTATAAAGCTCCTAAGTAATAAGCCAGTCTGGTTGTTGAGGGCAGTAAAAAAGGCTGACAGACAAGTCTTATCAAACTGTCTTATCAATGGTTAACATACAGTTACCCAGAACAAATCGTGCAAAATTACCCATTCCACCCTGCTATACAACCCAAACAGAAACACCTTCCCTACACCATCATATTCACATGCTGTCTTAGGTGTGAGGCCTTTTCTTGAAGACCAGGGGAGCTAAATGGTTACAAGGCAGTAACCAGTGTAAGTACTGTCATTTCCCACCAGTGTCTATACATGGCAATACAATTACACTCCTATTGACCCTTCTAGGTAGCAAAGTAGTACAGTCAAGGATTACTATGTAATGGCAGGAGTTAGACATTAAATAATTACCACTGAAGTATTCTTCCAGTACACTAAATCTTCTTGGTGTTTCATGTTAGCGCACACAACACTGAGAAGAAAGTTACAGTTCACAAAAGAAAGACTAGCGAATAAAAGGCCTGGTTTTGATTTTCATGTTAAAACTTTCAGCAGGCAGGATTCATGCCACAAACTTGAGGATGGAGATGCATGCTTTAGTACACCAAGGAGAAAACACTGCCCTCAGATGCTTTTAAGTTTGGTAGCACAAGAAAATGCTAATTCGCAGAGCAACCAAACTGAAATGTAGCTGTGGGATTTAGAGTTGTATGGGGCTTTCTGGGTTGCTTTGCAATGGATGAGTTCCCAGATGGGCAACCATGCACAGTATGGCAGAGACATGATCTTGATTCAATAGTCCAGTAACTTGCTAGACTACTGCATTGTGCATCAGTTAAAGATGCTTCAATAACTGTTCGGGGGATGCAAGAAGAATACCATTGGCATTGTCCAGTCACGACTGAACTAGAGCATTCACCATTGGAACCCAGAACTGGGGCTCAAAATAAGGAATAATTCTTTACAGAGATTATTTTTTGGAAATGGGCATGTTAGCCATTTAGGCTTTTAGAAACAGACGAGTGCTGCTCTGGATTCTTGGATGTCACACTGATTTTACACAGAAAGTGGCTGACCCATTACCCATAGCCACAGATATCTGTTCTATTTAGAAATGTAAGATGAGGTGCTAGGCACCTGTCTTTTACTGCATCTAGTTTGAGAAAATTGGTGGAAATCCATCAACAAGTAATGTAAAAGCATGTTAGTTATAATACGTCCCTATCTCTCAGAGGACCACATATTGTGTTATACACCAGTACATGAAAAAGTGGGCACCTGTGAGATGGAGCAGTTTAGCCGCGAGGTCACATACACAGTGAAATATTAACTGAAATGTAATTGTATTCTTTTTATGCCGCTGTGCAGCACCACAGTTACATTTCCAACCCTTGGAACAAAAACGCAAAGAGAGAGTACACGTAAGGAATATCTTTCAACAGGTATTTTCAAAGGCAACAGGTTTTGCCTTTAAGACATCTACTGGCTTTGTCAATGTTTTTAGACATGTTTCACAATAGTGTATGCAGCTGCTCAACATGGCTTGATGTAAAACAAAAAAAAACAAAAGTTTTTAAAGCACTAGAAAGCGGCTAGCGCTTTTTTCTCTTTAAGCCATGTTGCACAGCAGCCCATGTTGCCATGTAATGTGTTTAAAAACATTAAAGAAAGCTAAGAGCCATTTGCCTTTGGTTACTGTTTTTGTGGGGGACAGTAGGGCTGGAGGGGGCAGGGGCAACTGATGTGGCGATTTAGCAGTGGACAAGGGGAGGGAGTGCGTGGGAGGTGTCAAGCAACATGTAGGAAGTTGGCTCTGTATGTGCTATTTCAAAGTAAGGAATAGCATGCACAGAGTCCAAGGGTTCCCCTTAGAGGTAAAATAGTGGTAAAAAGAGATAATACTAATGCTCTATTTTGTGGTAGTGTGGTCGAGCAGTAGGCTTATCCAAGGAGTAGTGTTAAGCATTTGTTGTACATACACATAGACAATAAATGAGGTACACACACTCAGAGACAAATCCAGCCAATAGGTTTTGTATAGAAAAATATCTTTTCTTAGTTTATTTTAAGAACCACAGGTTCAAATTCTACATGTAATATCTCATTTGAAAGGTATTGCAGGTAAGTACTTTAGGAACTTTGAATCATTTCAATTGCATGTATACTTTTCAAGTTATTCACAAATAGCTATTTTAAAAGTGGACACTTAGTGCAATTTTCACAGTTCCTGGGGGGAGGTAAGTTTTTGTTAGTTTTACCAGGTAAGTAAGACACTTACAGGGTTCAGTTCTTGGTCCAAGGTAGCCCACCGTTGGGGGTTCAGAGCAACCCCAAAGTTACCACACCAGCAGCTCAGGGCCGGTCAGGTGCAGAGTTCAAAGTGGTGCCCAAAACGCATAGGCTTCAATGGAGAGAAGGGGGTGCCCCGGTTCCAGTCTGCCAGCAGGTAAGTACCCGCGTCTTCGGAGGGCAGACCAGGGGGGTTTTTTAGGGCACCGGGGGGGGACACAAGCCCACACAGAAATTTCACCCTCAGCGGCGCGGGGCGGCCGGGTGCAGTGTTAGAACAAGCGTCGGGTTCGCAATGGAAGTCAATGAGAGATCAAGGGATCTCTTCAGCGCTGCAGGCAGGCAAGGGGGGGCTTCCTCGGGGAAACCTCCACTTGGGCAAGGGAGAGGGACTCCTGGGGGTCACTTCTGCAGTGAAAGTCCGGTCCTTCAGGTCCTGGGGCTGCGGGTGCAGGGTCTTTTCCAGGCGTCGGGACTTAGGTTTCAGAGAGTCGCGGTCAGGGGAAGCCTCGGGATTCCCTCTGCAGGCGGCGCTGTGGGGGCTCAGGGGGGACAGGTTTTGGTACTCACAGTCGTAGAGTAGTCCGGGGGTCCTCCCTGAGGTGTTGGTTCTCCACCAGCCGAGTCGGGGTCGCCGGGTGCAGTGTTGCAAGTCTCACGCTTCTTGCGGGGAGATTGCAGGGTTCTTTAAAGCTGCTCCTTTGGATAAAGTTGCAGTCTTTTTGGAGCAGGTCCGCTGTCCTCGGGAGTTTCTTGTCGTCGTCGAAGCAGGGCAGTCCTCAGAGGATGCAGAGGTCGCTGGTCCCTTTGGAAGGCGTCGCTGGAGCAGAGTTCTTTGGAAGGCAGGAGACAGGCCGGTGAGTTTCTGGAGCCAAGGCAGTTGTTGTCTTCTGGTCTTCCTCTGCAGCGGTTTTCAGCTAGGCAGTCCTTCTTCTTGTAGTTGCAGGAATCTAATTTTCTAGGGTTCAGGGTAGCCCTTAAATACTAAATTTAAGGGCGTGTTTAGGTCTGGGGGGTTAGTAGCCAATGGCTACTAGCCCTGAGGGTGGGTACACCCTCTTTGTGCCTCCTCCCAAGGGGAGGGGGTCACAATCCTAACCCTATTGGGGGAATCCTCCATCTGCAAGATGGAGGATTTCTAAAAGTTAGAGTCACCTCAGCTCAGGACACCTTAGGGGCTGTCCTGACTGGCCAGTGACTCCTCCTTGTTATTCTCATTATTTTCTCCGGCCTTGCCGCCAAAAGTGGGGGCCGGGGCCGGAGGGGGCGGGCAACTCCACTAGCTGGAGTGTCCTGCGGTGCTGTGACAAAGGGGTGAGCCTTTGAGGCTCACCGCCAGGTGTTACAGCTCCTGCCTGGGGGAGGGGTCAGCATCTCCACCCAGTGCAGGCTTTGTTACTGGCCTCAGAGTGACAAAGGCACTCTCCCCATGGGGCCAGCAACATGTCTCTAGTGTGGCAGGCTGCTGGAACTAGTCAGCCTACACAGATAGTCGGTTAAGTTTCAGGGGGCACCTCTAAGGTGCCCTCTGGGGTGTATTTTGCAATAAAATGTACACTGGCATCAGTGTGCATTTATTGTGCTGAGAAGTTTGATACCAAACTTCCCAGTTTTCAGTGTAGCCATTATGGTGCTGTGGAGTTCGTGTAAAACAGACTCCCAGACCATATACTCTTATGGCTACCCTGCACTTACAATGTCTAAGGTTTTGCTTAGACACTGTAGGGGTACAGTGCTCATGCACTGGCACCCTCACCTATGGTATAGTGCACCCTGCCTTAGGGCTGTAAGGCCTGCTAGAGGGGTGTCTTACCTATACTGCATAGGCAGTGAGAGGCTGGCATGGCACCCTGAGGGGAGTGCCATGTCGACTTACTCGTTTTGTCCTCACTAGCACACACAAGCTGGCAAGCAGTGTGTCTGTGCTGAGTGAGAGGTCTCCAGGGTGGCATAAGACATGCTGCAGCCCTTAGAGACCTTCCTTGGCATCAGGGCCCTTGGTACTAGAAGTACCAGTTACAAGGGACTTATCTGGATGCCAGGGTCTGCCAATTGTGGATACAAAAGTACAGGTTAGGGAAAGAACACTGGTGCTGGGGCCTGGTTAGCAGGCCTCAGCACACTTTCAATTGTAAACATAGCATCAGCAAAGGCAAAAAGTCAGGGGGCAACCATGCCAAGGAGGCATTTCCTTACACAACACATGAGAGGTGTTGGGGAGGGAGGGAGCAGAACAAACAGAGGGCCAGGGGGCAAGAGAACAGATGATGGGAGGAGGTGGGGGAGGTTCTGGAGTCACATGAACTCAGAGTGTATGTAAAAATAATTATAAAAAGTACCTGTGGAGCATGCAGCCAGTGGAAGGACACGCAGAGTAGACAGGACACTCTACTTGTTGTATGCTCCACTGCAGGGACAAACTCTTGAAAACCCAAAAGGAAGTAGGAGGTAAGCAAGAGGCAGTGACCAATAGGCAGCAAGGAAACCCAAGAGTGTTAAAGTCAACCAACGGTAACAATTGAGCAAGCTCTAAGCCAGTTTTTTTTTTTTTTTTTTTTTTAATATTTTGCTGAGGTTAAACCTAAAACAGTTTGCAGAACCCCCGGCAGACCGGAGGGCTCTGGAGGCATCGCCCGACGGGCCTCTGGTTCGGAAAGCCCGGACTGGAGATCGCATGGTACTGGGCGGCTGGTGGAGTCTTGCCACAGGGTTGAGATACAGCGTGATGGAACAATGGCGGTGGTGCCTGCTGACTCGGTTGGGGGCACAGCTTCAGAGCAGAACTTGGAGGTGGGTGGGGATGCCAAGATGACCTAACTGTTATTCTTGCTGTGTGCTGTTTGTTGTCAGTCCTGAAGAGGTGATGCGGGACTGGGCGGGGGCTGGCCCTCTGGGGCGCTTCTGGCGTCTTGGTTCTCAGGTTCTGGGTTTTTGTGATCGAACGCTGGGGGAGGGGGGATGGGGGAGTGGTCACTCCACAGTTGTGGTAGGCCATTTGTTGTGTTCGGGTTGGGTTTAGGCTGCAGTCCTGGCAGCGTTTACGGACTGGACTTACAGTATAGTCTGTTTTGGTTGTTTTACTGTATTTCCGAGGAGGGGTTGGGGGTGGTGGGGATGTATGTTCATATTTACAGTTTATTCAATAGTGCAGGTATTGGAGCGGGGTGTGCAGGCTGTCCTTCTCTGGTTCGTCATGAAGGGGGGGGTAGCGCAAAGTGTGCTGTGTCCTCTGGGTGGGGGCATCATGTTCTACTGCCATGGGTCGTCTTATTAATATGCTGACTTGGAATGTCCGGTGCTTGAAAAGTTATACAAAACTCTATAGGATGCACTCGTTCCTTTGTAGGCACAAGGTTCATATTGCTTGTCTTCAGGAGACTCGCATGACAGACGAGGAAGCGCAGAAATTGGCTAAGAAGTGGCGGGGACAGATGTTTTTGTCCTCCTTTTCTTCCTATGCATGGGGGTTATCTGTGTGGGTGGCCCCCGGGGTTCCCTTTACCCACATATATATAGTGAGGTGGATGTGGAGGGTCGCTATGTTCTGGTGGAGGGCATGTTGGTTGGTTTACCCATTGTGATCCTTAATATATATGCTCCCAACACGGATGATTACTCCTTCTACTCCAGAATACCGGAGATCTTAGGGGACAGTGGTTAAGCCCTTGGTTTGGGCGGGGGACTATAATTGTGTGATAAATGGGGAGTTGGATCGCCACCCGCCGAAATTGGGAACCAAACCACTAACGGACAATCTCTTAGGGATGTGATGGTGCACTTGGGTCTCTGGGACGGATGGAGGGAACGGCACCCTGACGGTAAGGAATATACTTGCCATTCCAGAACACGTGATACTAAACTAGACTTGACAGGTTCCTGTTGGGTGGCCTCGACAGCTTGCAGGTCCTGGATTTGACTCATCTGGGTTGTTTTTTGTCAGATCACGTGCCAGTTCAGCTTCAGTTGCAGTGGGGAGAGACAGTCCCCCGTGCAGCTCGAGGTTGGCATATGCCTGCAGACTTGTTGACTGATCAGGGTTGTCGGGAATGAGTAGATACTGCCATAAAGCAGTATCTGGACTTAAACTGGAATAGGACTGCGTCTCGCGCCTTGGAATGGGAGGCTATGAAGACAGTCATTCGTGTAGAGTGCATAAGCATGGTGGGAGGGGTACGCAGACAGTTGGAGCAGGATCTTACAGCCCTAGAGGTGTCATTGGGGGAGATACAGAGGCAGCCGCCCGAATCGAGCACGGAAGGGGCTCAGGTTACACAAGGAGGTGAATGCATGCTGGGACACAATAAGCAGAACAACTTTGAGAGGGTATAGGCAGTGGTTGCATCGAGAAGGCGACAAATCAGGCAAACTCCTAGCGTGGATCCTGAAAAGGGAGGTGGAGGCTCCGCCCATATTGGGTATTAGGAATACTGAGGGTGTGCTCCTTACGGGCGTAGGGACATTCTGTGGGAATTGGCGTCCCACTTCCAAAAAGTATCTAGGGCTGGCACTGTGTCACCGGAGGGGGGGTGTGGAGCAGTTTCTGCAGCAGTTGCCGAGGCTGGACCCGGAGAGTAGGGACGTGCTTGGACTCCCGCTCACTGTGGAGGAGGTGGGAGAGGCAGTGACGGCAATGACAAAATCCAAATTCCCCGGTAGTGCCGGTTTTCCTGTGGAGCTGTATCAGGTTTTTACTCCACACTTAGGGAAAGATTGCTGGAAGTTTTTGGGACGGCGCAGGCGTGATAAGTTACCAAACACCATGTGCCACAGTGTGTTTGTTGCTCAAACCAGTGGGGGGATGCCAAGGATCCCCCTTTGTATCAACCGCTAACCATGTTAAACAGCGATGACAAGATACTCTATGAGATTTTGGCCAATTGGCTCCGGGGAGTGATTCAGGGCCTGGTGCATTAAGACCAATGTGGGTTCGTACCGGGTCATAGTACGTCCTTTAATCTGAGTCGATTGGTGCATGTTCTGCATGAATCTAGGGGAATGGAGTCGGAGTTGGCGCTGGTGTTGGAGGTGTTGCGGGCATGGGCTTTGGCTTTTGCGCCTGGGTTCGACTACTGTACACTGCCCGACAGCTCGTGTGCATGTTGGGGGAGAGACATCGACTGTCTCGGAGATCGGTAAGGGTACATGTAAGGAAATGCCTCCTTGGCATGGTTGCCCCCTGACTTTTTGCCTTTGCTGATGCTATGTTTACAATTGAAAGTGTGCTGAGGCCTGCTAACCAGGCCCCAGCCCCAGTGTTCTTTCCCTAACCTGTACTTTTGTATCCACAATTGGCAGACCCTGGCATCCAGATAAGTCCCTTGTAACTGGTACTTCTAGTACCAAGGGCCCTGATGCCAAGGAAGGTCTCTAAGGGATGCAGCATGTCTTATGCCACCCTGGAGACCTCTCACTCAGCACAGACACACTGCTTGCCAGCTTGTGTGTGCTAGTGAGGACAAAACGAGTAAGTCGACATGGCACTCCCCTCAGGGTGCCATGCCAGCCTCTCACTGCCTATGCAGTATAGGTAAGACACCCCTCTAGCAGGCCTTACAGCCCTAAGGCAGGGTGCACTATACCATAGGTGAGGGTACCAGTGCATGAGCATGGTACCCCTACAGTGTCTAAACAAAACCTTAGACATTGTAAGTGCAGGGTAGCCATAAGAGTATATGGTCTGGGAGTCTGTCAAACACGAACTCCACAGCACCATAATGGCTACACTGAAAACTGGGAAGTTTGGTATCAAACTTCTCAGCACAATAAATGCACACTGATGCCAGTGTACATTTTATTGTAAAATACACCACAGAGGGCACCTTAGAGGTGCCCCCTGAAACTTAACCGACTATCTGTGTAGGCTGACTAGTTTTAGCAGCCTGCCACAAACCGAGACATGTGGCTGGCCCCATGGGGAGAGTGCCTTTGTCACTCTGAGGCCAGTAACAAAGCCTGCACTGGGTGGAGATGCTAACACCTCTCCCAGGCAGGAATTGTCACACCTGGCGGTGAGCCTCAAAGGCTCACCTCCTTTGTGCCAACCCAGCAGGACACTCCAGCTAGTGGAGTTGCCCGCCCCCTCCGGCCAGGCCCCACTTTTGGCGGCAAGGCCGGAGAAAATAATGAGAATAACAAGGAGGAGTCACTGGCCAGTCAGGACAGCCCCTAAGGTGTCCTGAGCTGAGGTGACTCTAACTTTTAGAAATCCTCCATCTTGCAGATGGAGGATTCCCCCAATAGGGTTAGGATTGTGACCCCCTCCCCTTGGGAGGAGGCACAAAGAGGGTGTACCCACCCTCAGGGCTAGTAGCCATTGGCTACTAACCCCCCAGACCTAAACACGCCCTTAAATTTAGTATTTAAGGGCTACCCTGAACCCTAGAAAATTAGATTCCTGCAACAAGAAGAAGGACTGCCCAGCTGAAAACCCCTGCAGCGGAAGACCAGAAGACGACAACTGCCTTGGCTCCAGAAACTCACCGGCCTGTCTCCTGCCTTCCAAAGATCCTGCTCCAGCGACGCCTTCCGAAGGGACCAGCGACCTCGACATCCTCTGAGGACTGCCCCTGCTTCGAAAAGACAAGAAACTCCCGAGGACAGCGGACCTGCTCCAAGAAAAGCTGCAACTTTGTTTCCAGCAGCTTTAAAGAACCCTGCAAGCTCCCCGCAAGAAGCGTGAGACTCGCCACACTGCACCCGGCGACCCCGACTCGGCTGGTGGCGATCCAACACCTCAGGAGGGACCCCAGGACTACTCTGATACTGTGAGTACCAAAACCTGTCCCCCCTGAGCCCCCACAGCGCCGCCTGCAGAGGGAATCCCGAGGCTCCCCCTGACCGCGACTCTTTGAACCTAAAGTCCCGACGCCTGGGAGAGACCCTGCACCCGCAGCCCCCAGGACCTGAAGGACCGGACTTTCACTGGAGGAGTGACCCCCAGGAGTCCCTCTCCCTCGCCCAAGTGGAGGTTTCCCCGAGGAATCCCCCCCTTGCCTGCCTGCAGCGCTGAAGAGATCCCGAGATCTCTCATAGACTAACATTGAAAACCCGACGCTTGTTTCTACACTGCACCCGGCCGCCCCCGCGCTGCTGAGGGTGAAATTTCTGTGTGGACTTGTGTCCCCCCCGGTGCCCTACAAAACCCCCCTGGTCTGCCCTCCGAAGACGCGGGTACTTACCTGCAAGCAGACCGGAACCGGGGCACCCCCTTCTCTCCATTCTAGCCTATGTGTTTTGGGCACCACTTTGAACTCTGCACCTGACCGGCCCTGAGCTGCTGGTGTGGTGACTTTGGGGTTGCCCTGAACCCCCAACGGTGGGCTACCTTGGACCAAGAACTGAACCCTGTAAGTGTCTTACTTACCTGGTAAAACTAATCAAAACTTACCTCCCCTAGGAACTGTGAAAATTGCACTAAGTGTCCACTTTTAAAACAGCTATTTGTCAATAACTTGAAAAGTATACATGCAATTTTGATGATTTGAAGTTCCTAAAATACTTACCTGCAATACCTTTCGAATGAGATATTACATGTAGAATTTGAACCTGTGGTTCTTAAAATAAACTAAGAAAAGATATTTTTCTATATAAAAACCTATTGGCTGGATTTGTTTCTGAGTGTGTGTACCTCATTTATTGGCTATGTGTATGTACAACAAATGCTTAACACTACTCCTTGGATAAGCCTACTGCTCGACCACACTACCACAAAATAGAGCATTAGTATTATCTCTTTTTACCACTATTTTACCTCTAAGGGGAACCCTTGGACTCTGTGCATGCTATTCCTTACTTTGAAATAGCACATACAGAGCCAACTTCCTACATTGGTGGATCAGCGGTGGGGTACAAGACTTTGCATTTGCTGGACTACTCAGCCAGTACCTGATCACACGACAAATTCCAAAATTGTCATTAGAAATTGATTTTTGCAATTTGAAAAGTTTTCTAAATTCTTAAAAGACCTGCTAGGGCCTTGTGTTAGATCCTGTTTAGCATTTCTTTTAGAGTTTAAAAGTTTGTTAAAAGTTTGAATTAGATTCTAGAACCAGTTTTAGTTTCTTAAAAAGTATTCCAACTTTTAGAAGCATAATGTCTAGCACAGATGTGAATGTGGTGGAACTCGACACCACACCTTACCTCCATCTACAGATGAGAGAGCTAAGGTCACTCTGTAAACTAAAGAAAATAGCAATGGGCCCCAAACCTACCAAAGTACAGCTCCAGGAGCTTTTGGCAGAGTTTGAAAAGGCCAACCCCTCTGAGGATGGCAACTCAGAGGATGAAGATAGTGACTTGGAGGGAAATTCCCCCCCTCCAGTCCTACTTAGGGAGAGCAGGGCTTCTCAAGCCCTGACTCCACAAATAATAGTCAGAGATGCTGGTTCCCTCACAGGAGGGACCAACAACTCTGAAATCACTGAGGATAACTCCAGTGAAGAGGACATCCAGTTAGCCAGGATGGCCAAAAGATTGGCTTTGGAAAGACAGATCCTAGCCATAGAGAGGGAAAGACAAGAGATGGGCCTAGGACCCATCAATGGTGGCAGCAACATAAATAGGGTCAGAGATTCTCCTGACATGTTGAAAATCCCTAAAGGGATTGTAACTAAATATGAAGATGGTGATGACATCACCAAATGGTTCACAGCTTTTGAGAGGGCTTGTGTAACCAGAAAAGTGAACAGATCTCACTGGGGTGCTCTCCTTTGGGAAATGTTCACAGGAAAGTGTAGGGATAGACTCCTCACACTCTCTGGACAAGATGCAGAATCTTATGACCTCATGAAGGGTACCCTGATTGAGGGCTTTGGATTCTCCACTGAGGAGTACAGGATTAGGTTCAGGGGGGCTCAAAAATCCTCGAGCCAGACCTGGGTTGACTTTGTTGACTACTCAGTGAAAACACTAGATGGTTGGATTCAAGGCAGTGGTGTAAGTAATTATGATGGGCTGTACAATTTATTTGTGAAAGAACACCTGTAAGGAAATGCCTCCTTGGCATGGTTGCCCCCTGACTTTTTGCCTTTGCTGATGCTATGTTTACAATTGAAAGTGTGCTGAGGCCTGCTAACCAGGCCCCAGCACCAGTGTTCTTTCCCTAACCTGTACTTTTGTATCCACAATTGGCAGACCCTGGCATCCAGATAAGTCCCTTGTAACTGGTACTTCTAGTACCAAGGGCCCTGATGCCAAGGAAGGTCTCTAAGGGATGCAGCATGTCTTATGCCACCCTGGAGACCTCTCACTCAGCACAGACACACTGCTTGCCAGCTTGTGTGTGCTAGTGAGGACAAAACGAGTAAGTCGACATGGCACTCCCCTCAGGGTGCCATGCCAGCCTCTCACTGCCTATGCAGTATAGGTAAGACACCCCTCTAGCAGGCCTTACAGCCCTAAGGCAGGGTGCACTATACCATAGGTGAGGGTACCAGTGCATGAGCATGGTACCCCTACAGTGTCTAAACAAAACCTTAGACATTGTAAGTGCAGGGTAGCCATAAGAGTATATGGTCTGGGAGTCTGTCAAACACGAACTCCACAGCACCATAATGGCTACACTGAAAACTGGGAAGTTTGGTATCAAACTTCTCAGCACAATAAATGCACACTGATGCCAGTGTACATTTTATTGTAAAATACACCACAGAGGGCACCTTAGAGGTGCCCCCTGAAACTTAACCGACTGTCTGTGTAGGCTGACTAGTTCCAGCAGCCTGCCACACCAGAGACATGTTGCTGGCCCCATGGGGAGAGTGCCTTTGTCACTCTGAGGCCAGTAACAAAGCCTGCACTGGGTGGAGATGCTAACACCTCCCCCAGGCAGGAGCTGTGACACCTGGCGGTGAGCCTCAAAGGCTCACCCCTTTGTCACAGCCCAGCAGGGCACTCCAGCTTAGTGGAGTTGCCCGCCCCCTCCGGCCACGGCCCCCACTTTTGGCGGCAAGGCTGGAGGGAACAAAGAAAGCAACAAGGAGGAGTCACTGGCCAGTCAGGACAGCCCCTAAGGTGTCCTGAGCTGAGGTGACTCTAACTTTTAGAAATCCTCCATCTTGCAGATGGAGGATTCCCCCAATAGGGTTAGGATTGTGACCCCCTCCCCTTGGGAGGAGGCACAAAGAGGGTGTACCCACCCTCAGGGCTAGTAGCCATTGGCTACTAACCCCCCAGACCTAAACACGCCCTTAAATTTAGTATTTAAGGGCTACCCTGAACCCTAGAAAATTAGATTCCTGCAACTACAAGAAGAAGGACTGCCTAGCTGAAAAACCCCTGCAGAGGAAGACCAGAAGACGACAACTGCCTTGGCTCCAGAAACTCACCGGCCTGTCTCCTGCCTTCCAAAGATCCTGCTCCAGCGACGCCTTCCAAAGGGACCAGCGACCTCGACATCCTCTGAGGACTGCCCCTGCTTCGAAAAGACAAGAAACTCCCGAGGACAGCGGACCTGCTCCAAGAAAGGCTGCAACTTTGTTTCCAGCAGCTTTAAAGAACCCTGCAAGCTCCCCGCAAAAGGCGTGAGACTTGCAACACTGCACCCGGCGACCCCGACTCGGCTGGTGGCGATCCAACACCTCAGGAGGGACCCCAGGACTACTCTAAGACTGTGAGTACAAAAACCTGTCCCCCCTGAGCCCCCACAGCGCCGCCTGCAGAGGGAATCCCGAGGCTTCCCCTGACCGCGACTCTTTGAATCCTAAGTCCCGACACCTGGGAGAGACCCTGCACCCGCAGCCCCCAGGACCTGAAGGACCGGACTTTCACTGGAGGAGTGACCCCCAGGAGTCCCTCTCCCTTGCCCAAGTGGAGGTTTCCCCGAGGAACCCCCCCCTTGCCTGCCTGCAGCGCTGAAGAGATCCCTAGATCTCCCATTGACTTCCATTACAAACCCGACGCTTGTTTCTACACTGCACCCGGCCGCCCCCGCGCTGCTGAGGGTGAAATTTCTGTGTGGACTTGTGTCCCCCCCGGTGCCCTACAAAACCCCCCTGGTCTGCCCTCCGAAGACGCGGGTACTTACCTGCAAGCAGACCGGAACCGGGGCACCCCCTTCTCTCCATTCTAGCCTATGTGTTTTGGGCACCACTTTGAACTCTGCACCTGACCGGCCCTGAGCTGCTGGTGTGGTGACTTTGGGGTTGCTCTGAACCCCCAACGGTGGGCTACCTTGGACCAAGAACTGAACCCTGTAAGTGTCTTACTTACCTGGTAAAACCAACAAATACTTACCTCCCCTAGGAACTGTGAAAATTGCACTAAGTGTCCACTTTTAAAACAGCTATTTGTGAATAACTTGAAAAGTATACATGCAATTTTGATGATTTGAAGTTCCTAAAGTACTTACCTGCAATACCTTTCGAATGAGCTATTACATGTAGAATTTGAACCTGTGGTTCTTAAAATAAACTAAGAAAAGATATTTTTCTATACAAAAACCTATTGGCTGGATTTGTCTCTGAGTGTGTGTACCTCATTTATTGTCTATGTGTATGTACAACAAATGCTTAACACTACTCCTTGGATAAGCCTACTGCTCGACCACACTACCACAAAATAGAGCATTAGTATTATCTATTTTTACCACTATTTTACCTCTAAGGGGAACCCTTGGACTCTGTGCATGCTATTCCTTACTTTGAAATAGCACATACAGAGCCAACTTCCTACATTGGTGGATCAGCGGTGGGGTACAAGACTTTGCATTTGCTGGACTACTCAGCCAATACCTGATCACACGACAAATTCCAAAATTGTCATTAGAAATTGATTTTTGCAATTTGAAAAGTTTTCTAAATTCTTAAAAGACCTGCTAGGGCCTTGTGTTAGATCCTGTTTAGCATTTCTTTTAGAGTTTAAAAGTTTGGTAAAAGTTTGAATTAGATTGTAGAACCAGTTGTAGATTCTTAAAAAAGTATTCCAACTTTTAGAAGCAAAATGTCTAGCACAGATGTGAATGTGGTGGAACTCGACACCACACCTTACCTCCATCTACAGATGAGAGAGCTAAGGTCACTCTGTAAACTAAAGAAAATAGCAATGGGCCCCAAACCTACCAAAGTACAGCTCCAGGAGCTTTTGGCAGAGTTTGAAAAGGCCAACCCCTCTGAGGATGGCAACTCAGAGGATGAAGATAGTGACTTGGAGGGAAATTCCCCCCCTCCAGTCCTACTTAGGGAGAGCAGGGCTTCTCAAGCCCTGACTCCACAAATAATAGTCAGAGATGCTGGTTCCCTCACAGGAGGGACCAACAACTCTGAAATCACTGAGGATAACTCCAGTGAAGAGGACATCCAGTTAGCCAGGATGGCCAAAAGATTGGCTTTGGAAAGACAGATCCTAGCCATAGAGAGGGAAAGACAAGAGATGGGCCTAGGACCCATCAATGGTGGCAGCAACATAAATAGGGTCAGAGATTCTCCTGACATGTTGAAAATCCCCAAAGGGATTGTAACTAAATATGAAGATGGTGATGACATCACCAAATGGTTCACAGCTTTTGAGAGGGCTTGTGTAACCAGAAAAGTGAACAGATCTCACTGGGGTGCTCTCCTTTGGGAAATGTTCACAGGAAAGTGTAGGGATAGACTCCTCACACTCTCTGGACAAGATGCAGAATCTTATGACCTCATGAAGGGTACCCTGATTGAGGGCTTTGGATTCTCCACTGAGGAGTACAGGATTAGGTTCAGGGGGGCTCAAAAATCCTCGAGCCAGACCTGGGTTGACTTTGTTGACTACTCAGTGAAAACACTAGATGGTTGGATTCAAGGCAGTGGTGTAAATAATTATGATGGGCTGTACAATTTATTTGTGAAAGAACACCTGTTAAGTAATTGTTTCAATGATAAACTGCATCAGCATCTGGTAGACCTAGGACCAATTTCTCCCCAAGAATTGGGAAAGAAGGCGGACCATTGGGTCAAGACAAGGGTGTCCAAGACTTCAACAGGGGGTGACCAAAAGAAAGGGGTCACAAAGACTCCCCAGCAGAAGGGTGATGAGACAACCAAAACTAAAAATAGTAAAGAGTCTTCTACAGGCCCCCAAAAACCTGCACAGGAGGGTGGGCCCAGAGCCTCTTCACAAAACAATGGGTACAAGGGTAAAAACTTTGATCCCAAAAAGGCCTGGTGTCATAGCTGTAAACAGCATGGACACCAAACTGGAGACAAGGCCTGTCCCAAGAAAGGTTCCACTCCAAACTCCCATCCAGGTAACACTGGTATGGCTAGTCTCCAAGTGGGATCAACAGTGTGCCCAGAGCAAATCAGGGTCCACACTGAAGCTACTCTAGTTTCTGAGGGTGGGGTGGATTTAGCCACACTAGCTGTCTGGCCGCCTAACATGCAAAAATACAGACAGCAACTCTTAATTAATGGGACTAGAATAGAGGGCCTGAGGGATACAGGTGCCAGTGTCACCATGGTGACAGAGAAACTGGTTTCCCCTGGCCAATACCTGACTGGAAAAACTTACACAGTCACCAACGCTGACAATCAGAGAAAAGTACATCCCATGGCAATGGTTACTTTAGAATGGGGAGGGGTCAATGGCCTGAAGCAGGTGGTGGTCTCCTCAAATATCCCAGTGGACTGTCTGCTTGGAAATGACCTGGAGTCCTCAGCATGGGCTGAGGTAGAGCTAAAAACCCATGCAGCAATGCTGGGTATCCCTGAACTGGTGTGTGTGAAAACAAGAGCACAGTGCAAGGCACAGGGTGAAAAAGTAGAGCTGGAGTCTGGAAAAATGGCCCAGCCTACCAAGAGAACAAGAAAGTCAGTTGGGAAACCAACTGCAACACAGCAAAAGAAAGGGAACCTCTCTTCTCAGGAAGAAGTTCTGCCCTCTGAGGGAACTGAGCCTTTGGAGCTTGAACCTTATCAGGTTGAGCTCTTAGGCCCAGGGGGACCCTCAAGGGAGGAGCTGTGTAAGGGACAAGAAACCTGTCCCTCTCTTGAAGGCCTTAGGCAGCAAGCTGCTGAAGAGTCCAAAGGCAAGAAAAATGGAACACATAGGGTCTATTGGGAAGATGGGCTCCTGTACACTGAGGCCAGAGACCCCAAACCTGGTGCCACTAGGAGAGTGGTAGTGCCTCAGCTGTTCAGAGAGTTCATCCTAACATTGGCCCATGACATTCCCCTTGCTGGACATTTGGGACAAACCAAGACGTGGGAGAGGTTAGTCAACCACTTCTACTGGCCCAATATGTCCAACATGGTTAAGGAGTTTTGCCTCTCCTGCCCCACCTGTCAAGCCAGTGGTAAGACAGGTGGGCATCCAAAGGCCCCCCTCATTCCACTTCCTGTGGTGGGGGTGCCCTTTGAAAGAGTGGGCGTGGACATAGTTGGTCCACTGGAACCTCCCACAGCCTCAGGAAATATGTATATCCTGGTAGTAGTGGATCATGCTACCAGGTATCCTGAAGCTATTCCCCTTAGGTCGACTACTGCCCCTGCAGTAGCCAAGGCCCTCATTGGTATCTTTACCAGAGTGGGTTTCCCTAAGGAGGTGGTGTCTGACAGAGGTACCAACTTCATGTCAGCATACCTAAAGCACATGTGGAATGAGTGTGGAGTGACTTATAAATTCACTACACCGTACCATCCACAAACTAATGGCTTAGTTGAGAGATTCAACAAGACATTAAAGGGCATGATCATGGGGCTCCCAGAAAAACTCAAAAGGAGATGGGATGTCCTCCTGCCATGTCTGCTTTTCGCTTACAGGGAGGTACCACAGAAGGGAGTAGGGTTCTCACCCTTTGAACTTCTGTTTGGTCATCCTGTAAGGGGACCACTTGCCCTTGTTAAAGAAGGCTGGGAGAGACCTCTCCATGAGCCTAAACAGGACATAGTGGACTATGTACTTGGCCTTCGCTCTAGAATGGCAGAGTACATGGAAAAGGCAACCAAAAACCTTGAGGCCAGCCAACAGCTCCAGAAGTTTTGGTATGACCAAAAGGCTGCACTGGTTGAGTTCCAACCAGGGCAGAAAGTCTGGGTTCTGGAGCCTGTGGCTCCCAGGGCACTCCAGGACAAATGGAGTGGCCCTTACCCAGTGCTAGAGAGGAAGAGTCAGGTCACCTACCTGGTGGACCTGGGCACAAGCAGGAGCCCCAAGAGGGTGATCCATGTGAACCGCCTTAAGCTCTTCCATGACAGGGCTGATGTGAATCTGTTAATGGTAACAGATGAGGATCAGGAGGCAGAGAGTGAACCTCTCCCTGATCTTCTGTCATCAGACCCAAAAGATGGCACAGTAGATGGAGTGATCTACTCAGACACCCTCTCTGGCCAACAGCAGGCTGATTGTAGGAGAGTCCTACAACAGTTTCCTGAGCTTTTCTCCCTAACCCCTGGTCAGACACACCTGTGTACCCATGATGTGGACACAGGAGACAGCATGCCTGTCAAGAACAAAATCTTTAGACAGTCTGACCATGTTAAGGAAAGCATCAAGGTGGAAGTCCACAAGATGCTGGAATTGGGAGTCATTGAGCGCTCTGACAGCCCCTGGGCTAGCCCAGTGGTCTTAGTCCCCAAACCTCACACCACAGATGGAAAGAAAGAGATGAGGTTTTGTGTGGACTACAGAGGGCTCAATTCTGTCACCAAGACAGATGCTCATCCAATTCCAAGAGCTGATGAGCTCATTGATAAATTAGGTGCTGCCAAATTCCTAAGTACCTTTGACTTGACAGCAGGGTACTGGCAAATAAAAATGGCACCTGGAGCAAAAGAAAAGACAGCATTCTCCACACCTGATGGGCATTATCAGTTTACTGTTATGCCCTTTGGTTTAAAGAATGCCCCTGCCACCTTCCAAAGGTTGGTGAATCAAGTCCTTGCTGGCTTGGAGTCCTTTAGCACAGCTTATCTTGATGATATTGCTGTCTTTAGCTCCACCTGGCAGGATCACCTGGTCCACCTGAGGAAGGTTTTGAAGGCTCTGCAATCTGCAGGCCTCTCTATCAAGGCATCCAAATGCCAGATAGGGCAGGGAACTGTGGTTTACTTGGGCCACCTTGTAGGTGGAGGCCAAGTTCAGCCACTCCAACCCAAGATCCAGACCATTCTGGACTGGGTAGCTCCAAAAACCCAGACTCAAGTCAGGGCATTCCTTGGCTTGACTGGGTACTACAGGAGGTTTGTGAAGGGATATGGATCCATTGTGACAGCCCTCACTGAGCTCACCTCCAAGAAAATGCCCAAGAAAGTGAACTGGACTGTGGACTGCCAACAGGCCTTTGACACCCTGAAACAAGCAATGTGCTCAGCACCAGTTCTCAAAGCTCCAGATTATTCTAAGCAGTTCATTGTGCAGACTGATGCCTCTGAACATGGGATAGGGGCAGTTTTGTCCCAAACAAATGATGATGGCCTTGACCAGCCTGTTGCTTTCATTAGCAGGAGGTTACTCCCCAGGGAGCAGCGTTGGAGTGCCATTGAGAGGGAGGCCTTTGCTGTGGTTTGGTCCCTGAAGAAGCTGAGACCATACCTCTTTGGGACTCACTTCCTAGTTCAAACTGACCACAGACCTCTCAAATGGCTGATGCAAATGAAAGGTGAAAATCCTAAACTGTTGAGGTGGTCCATCTCCCTACAGGGAATGGACTTTATAGTGGAACACAGACCTGGGACTGCCCATGCCAATGCAGATGGCCTTTCCAGGTTCTTCCACTTAGAAAATGAAGACTCTCTTGGGAAAGGTTAGTCTCATCCTCTTTCGTTTGGGGGGGGGTTGTGTAAGGAAATGCCTCCTTGGCATGGTTGCCCCCTGACTTTTTGCCTTTGCTGATGCTATGTTTACAATTGAAAGTGTGCTGAGGCCTGCTAACCAGGCCCCAGCACCAGTGTTCTTTCCCTAACCTGTACTTTTGTATCCACAATTGGCAGACCCTGGCATCCAGATAAGTCCCTTGTAACTGGTACTTCTAGTACCAAGGGCCCTGATGCCAAGGAAGGTCTCTAAGGGATGCAGCATGTCTTATGCCACCCTGGAGACCTCTCACTCAGCACAGACACACTGCTTGCCAGCTTGTGTGTGCTAGTGAGGACAAAACGAGTAAGTCGACATGGCACTCCCCTCAGGGTGCCATGCCAGCCTCTCACTGCCTATGCAGTATAGGTAAGACACCCCTCTAGCAGGCCTTACAGCCCTAAGGCAGGGTGCACTATACCATAGGTGAGGGTACCAGTGCATGAGCATGGTACCCCTACAGTGTCTAAACAAAACCTTAGACATTGTAAGTGCAGGGTAGCCATAAGAGTATATGGTCTGGGAGTCTGTCAAACACGAACTCCACAGCACCATAATGGCTACACTGAAAACTGGGAAGTTTGGTATCAAACTTCTCAGCACAATAAATGCACACTGATGCCAGTGTACATTTTATTGTAAAATACACCACAGAGGGCACCTTAGAGGTGCCCCCTGAAACTTAACCGACTGTCTGTGTAGGCTGACTAGTTCCAGCAGCCTGCCACACCAGAGACATGTTGCTGGCCCCATGGGGAGAGTGCCTTTGTCACTCTGAGGCCAGTAACAAAGCCTGCACTGGGTGGAGATGCTAACACCTCCCCCAGGCAGGAGCTGTGACACCTGGCGGTGAGCCTCAAAGGCTCACCCCTTTGTCACAGCCCAGCAGGGCACTCCAGCTTAGTGGAGTTGCCCGCCCCCTCCGGCCACGGCCCCCACTTTTGGCGGCAAGGCTGGAGGGAACAAAGAAAGCAACAAGGAGGAGTCACTGGCCAGTCAGGACAGCCCCTAAGGTGTCCTGAGCTGAGGTGACTCTAACTTTTAGAAATCCTCCATCTTGCAGATGGAGGATTCCCCCAATAGGGTTAGGATTGTGACCCCCTCCCCTTGGGAGGAGGCACAAAGAGGGTGTACCCACCCTCAGGGCTAGTAGCCATTGGCTACTAACCCCCCAGACCTAAACACGCCCTTAAATTTAGTATTTAAGGGCTACCCTGAACCCTAGAAAATTAGATTCCTGCAACTACAAGAAGAAGGACTGCCTAGCTGAAAAACCCCTGCAGAGGAAGACCAGAAGACGACAACTGCCTTGGCTCCAGAAACTCACCGGCCTGTCTCCTGCCTTCCAAAGATCCTGCTCCAGCGACGCCTTCCAAAGGGACCAGCGACCTCGACATCCTCTGAGGACTGCCCCTGCTTCGAAAAGACAAGAAACTCCCGAGGACAGCGGACCTGCTCCAAGAAAGGCTGCAACTTTGTTTCCAGCAGCTTTAAAGAACCCTGCAAGCTCCCCGCAAAAGGCGTGAGACTTGCAACACTGCACCCGGCGACCCCGACTCGGCTGGTGGCGATCCAACACCTCAGGAGGGACCCCAGGACTACTCTAAGACTGTGAGTACAAAAACCTGTCCCCCCTGAGCCCCCACAGCGCCGCCTGCAGAGGGAATCCCGAGGCTTCCCCTGACCGCGACTCTTTGAATCCTAAGTCCCGACACCTGGGAGAGACCCTGCACCCGCAGCCCCCAGGACCTGAAGGACCGGACTTTCACTGGAGGAGTGACCCCCAGGAGTCCCTCTCCCTTGCCCAAGTGGAGGTTTCCCCGAGGAACCCCCCCCTTGCCTGCCTGCAGCGCTGAAGAGATCCCTAGATCTCCCATTGACTTCCATTACAAACCCGACGCTTGTTTCTACACTGCACCCGGCCGCCCCCGCGCTGCTGAGGGTGAAATTTCTGTGTGGACTTGTGTCCCCCCCGGTGCCCTACAAAACCCCCCTGGTCTGCCCTCCGAAGACGCGGGTACTTACCTGCAAGCAGACCGGAACCGGGGCACCCCCTTCTCTCCATTCTAGCCTATGTGTTTTGGGCACCACTTTGAACTCTGCACCTGACCGGCCCTGAGCTGCTGGTGTGGTGACTTTGGGGTTGCTCTGAACCCCCAACGGTGGGCTACCTTGGACCAAGAACTGAACCCTGTAAGTGTCTTACTTACCTGGTAAAACCAACAAATACTTACCTCCCCTAGGAACTGTGAAAATTGCACTAAGTGTCCACTTTTAAAACAGCTATTTGTGAATAACTTGAAAAGTATACATGCAATTTTGATGATTTGAAGTTCCTAAAGTACTTACCTGCAATACCTTTCGAATGAGCTATTACATGTAGAATTTGAACCTGTGGTTCTTAAAATAAACTAAGAAAAGATATTTTTCTATACAAAAACCTATTGGCTGGATTTGTCTCTGAGTGTGTGTACCTCATTTATTGTCTATGTGTATGTACAACAAATGCTTAACACTACTCCTTGGATAAGCCTACTGCTCGACCACACTACCACAAAATAGAGCATTAGTATTATCTATTTTTACCACTATTTTACCTCTAAGGGGAACCCTTGGACTCTGTGCATGCTATTCCTTACTTTGAAATAGCACATACAGAGCCAACTTCCTACAACACCTGTTAAGTAATTGTTTCAATGATAAACTGCATCAGCATCTGGTAGACCTAGGACCAATTTCTCCCCAAGAATTGGGAAAGAAGGCGGACCATTGGGTCAAGACAAGGGTGTCCAAGACTTCAACAGGGGGTGACCAAAAGAAAGGGGTCACAAAGACTCCCCAGCAGAAGGGTGATGAGACAACCAAAACTAAAAATAGTAAAGAGTCTTCTACAGGCCCCCAAAAACCTGCACAGGAGGGTGGGCCCAGAGCCTCTTCACAAAACAATGGGTACAAGGGTAAAAACTTTGATCCCAAAAAGGCCTGGTGTCATAGCTGTAAACAGCATGGACACCAAACTGGAGACAAGGCCTGTCCCAAGAAAGGTTCCACTCCAAACTCCCATCCAGGTAACACTGGTATGGCTAGTCTCCAAGTGGGATCAACAGTGTGCCCAGAGCAAATCAGGGTCCACACTGAAGCTACTCTAGTTTCTGAGGGTGGGGTGGATTTAGCCACACTAGCTGTCTGGCCGCCTAACATGCAAAAATACAGACAGAAACTCTTAATTAATGGGACTAGAATAGAGGGCCTGAGGGATACAGGTGCCAGTGTCACCATGGTGACAGAGAAACTGGTTTCCCCTGGCCAATACCTGACTGGAAAAACTTACACAGTCACCAACGCTGACAATCAGAGAAAAGTACATCCCATGGCAATGGTTACTTTAGAATGGGGAGGGGTCAATGGCCTGAAACAGGTGGTGGTCTCCTCAAATATCCCAGTGGACTGTCTGCTTGGAAATGACCTGGAGTCCTCAGCATGGGCTGAGGTAGAGCTAAAAACCCATGCAGCCATGCTGGGTATCCCTGAACTGGTGTGTGTGAAAACGAGAGCACAATGCAAGGCACAGGGTGAAAAAGTAGAGCTGGAGTCTGGAAAAATGGCCCAGCCTACCAAGAGAACAGGAAAGTCAGTTGGGAAACCAACTGCAACACAGCAAAAGAAAGGGAACCTCTCTTCTCAGGAAGAAGTTCTGCCCTCTGAGGGAACTGAGCCTTTGGAACTTGAACCTTATCAGGTTGAGCTCTTAGGCCCAGGGGGACCCTCAAGGGAAGAGCTGTGTAAGGGACAAGAAACCTGTCCCTCTCTTGAAGGCCTTAGGCAGCAAGCTGCTGAAGAGTCCAAAGGCAAGAAAAATGGAACACATAGGGTCTATTGGGAAGATGGGCTCCTGTACACTGAGGCCAGAGACCCCAAACCTGGTACCACTAGGAGAGTGGTAGTGCCTCAGCTGTTCAGAGAGTTCATCCTAACATTGGCCCATGACATTCCCCTTGCTGGACATTTGGGACAAACCAAGACGTGGGAGAGGTTAGTCAACCACTTCTACTGGCCCAATATGTCCAACATGGTTAAGGAGTTTTGCCTCTCCTGCCCCACCTGTCAAGCCAGTGGTAAGACAGGTGGGCACCCAAAGGCCCCCCTCATTCCACTTCCAGTGGTGGGGGTGCCCTTTGAAAGAGTGGGTGTGGACATAGTTGGTCCACTGGAACCTCCCACAGCCTCAGGAAATATGTATATCCTGGTAGTAGTGGATCATGCTACCAGGTATCCTGAAGCTATTCCCCTTAGGTCGACTACTGCCCCTGCAGTAGCCAAGGCCCTCATTGGTATCTTTACCAGAGTGGGTTTCCCTAAGGAGGTGGTGTCTGACAGAGGTACCAACTTCATGTCAGCATACCTAAAGCACATGTGGAATGAGTGTGGAGTGACTTATAAATTCACTACACCTTACCATCCACAAACTAATGGCTTAGTTGAGAGATTCAACAAGACATTAAAAGGCATGATCATGGGGCTCCCAGAAAAACTCAAAAGGAGATGGGATGTCCTCCTGCCATGTCTGCTTTTCGCTTACAGGGAGGTACCACAGAAGGGAGTAGGGTTCTCACCCTTTGAACTTCTGTTTGGTCATCCTGTAAGGGGACCACTTGCCCTTGTTAAAGAAGGCTGGGAGAGACCTCTCCATGAGCCTAAACAGGACATAGTGGACTATGTACTTGGCCTTCGCTCTAGAATGGCAGAGTACATGGAAAAGGCAACCAAAAACCTTGAGGCCAGCCAACAGCTCCAGAAGTTTTGGTATGACCAAAAGGCTGCACTGGTTGAGTTCCAACCAGGGCAGAAAGTCTGGGTTCTGGAACCTGTGGCTCCCCGGGCACTCCAGGACAAATGGAGTGGCCCTTACCCAGTACTAGAGAGGAAGAGTCAGGTCACCTACTTGGTGGACCTGGGCACAAGCAGGAGCCCCAAAAGGGTGATCCATGTAAACCGCCTTAAGCTCTTCCACGACAGGGCTGATGTCAATCTGTTGATGGTAACAGATGAGGATCAGGAGGCAGAGAGTGAGCCTCTCCCTGATCTTCTGTCATCAGACCCAAAAGATGGTACAGTAGATGGAGTGATCTACTCAGACACCCTCTCTGGCCAACAGCAAGCTGATTGTAGGAGAGTCCTACAACAGTTTCCTGAACTCTTCTCCTTAACCCCTGGTCAGACACACCTGTGTACCCATGATGTGGACACAGGAGACAGCATGCCTGTCAAGAACAAAATCTTTAGACAGTCTGACCATGTTAAGGAAAGCATCAAGGTGGAAGTCCACAAGATGCTGGAATTGGGAGTCATTGAGCGCTCTGACAGCCCCTGGGCTAGCCCAGTGGTCTTAGTCCCCAAACCTCACACCACAGATGGAAAGAAAGAGATGAGGTTTTGTGTGGACTACAGAGGGCTCAATTCTGTCACCAAGACAGATGCTCATCCAATTCCAAGAGCTGATGAGCTCATTGATAAATTAGGTGCTGCCAAATTTCTAAGTACCTTTGACTTGACAGCAGGGTACTGGCAAATAAAAATGGCACCTGGAGCAAAAGAAAAGACAGCATTCTCCACACCTGATGGGCATTATCAGTTTACTGTTATGCCCTTTGGTTTAAAGAATGCCCCTGCCACCTTCCAAAGGTTGGTGAATCAAGTCCTTGCTGGCTTGGAGTCCTTTAGCACAGCTTATCTTGATGATATTGCTGTCTTTAGCTCCACCTGGCAGGATCACCTGGTCCACCTGAGGAAGGTTTTGAAGGCTCTGCAATCTGCAGGCCTCTCTATCAAGGCATCCAAATGCCAGATAGGGCAGGGAACTGTGGTTTACTTGGGACACCTTGTAGGTGGAGGCCAAGTTCAGCCACTCCAACCCAAGATCCAGACTATTCTGGACTGGGTAGCTCCAAAAACCCAGACTCAAGTCAGGGCATTCCTTGGCTTGACTGGGTACTACAGGAGGTTTGTGAAGGGATATGGATCCATTGTGACAGCCCTCACTGAGCTCACCTCCAAGAAAATGCCCAAGAAAGTGAACTGGACTGTGGACTGCCAACAGGCCTTTGACACCCTGAAACAGGCAATGTGCTCAGCACCAGTTCTCAAAGCTCCAGATTATTCTAAGCAGTTCATTGTGCAGACTGATGCCTCTGAACATGGGATAGGGGCAGTTTTGTCCCAAACAAATGATGATGGCCTTGACCAGCCTGTTGCTTTCATTAGCAGGAGGTTACTCCCCAGGGAGCAGCGTTGGAGTGCCATTGAGAGGGAGGCCTTTGCTGTGGTTTGGTCCCTGAAGAAGCTGAGACCATACCTCTTTGGGACTCACTTCCTAGTTCAAACTGACCACAGACCTCTCAAATGGCTGATGCAAATGAAAGGTGAAAATCCTAAACTGTTGAGGTGGTCCATCTCCCTACAGGGAATGGACTTTATAGTGGAACACAGACCTGGGACTGCCCATGCCAATGCAGATGGCCTTTCCAGGTTCTTCCACTTAGAAAATGAAGACTCTCTTGGGAAAGGTTAGTCTCATCCTCTTTCGTTTGGGGGGGGGTTGTGTAAGGAAATGCCTCCTTGGCATGGTTGCCCCCTGACTTTTTGCCTTTGCTGATGCTATGTTTACAATTGAAAGTGTGCTGAGGCCTGCTAACCAGGCCCCAGCCCCAGTGTTCTTTCCCTAACCTGTACTTTTGTATCCACAATTGGCAGACCCTGGCATCCAGATAAGTCCCTTGTAACTGGTACTTCTAGTACCAAGGGCCCTGATGCCAAGGAAGGTCTCTAAGGGATGCAGCATGTCTTATGCCACCCTGGAGACCTCTCACTCAGCACAGACACACTGCTTGCCAGCTTGTGTGTGCTAGTGAGGACAAAACGAGTAAGTCGACATGGCACTCCCCTCAGGGTGCCATGCCAGCCTCTCACTGCCTATGCAGTATAGGTAAGACACCCCTCTAGCAGGCCTTACAGCCCTAAGGCAGGGTGCACTATACCATAGGTGAGGGTACCAGTGCTTGAGCATGGTACCCCTACAGTGTCTAAACAAAACCTTAGACATTGTAAGTGCAGGGTAGCCATAAGAGTATATGGTCTGGGAGTCTGTCAAACACGAACTCCACAGCACCATAATGGCTACACTGAAAACTGGGAAGTTTGGTATCAAACTTCTCAGCACAATAAATGCACACTGATGCCAGTGTACATTTTATTGTAAAATACACCACAGAGGGCACCTTAGAGGTGCCCCCTGAAACTTAACCGACTATCTGTGTAGGCTGACTAGTTTTAGCAGCCTGCCACAAACCGAGACATGTGGCTGGCCCCATGGGGAGAGTGCCTTTGTCACTCTGAGGCCAGTAACAAAGCCTGCACTGGGTGGAGATGCTAACACCTCTCCCAGGCAGGAATTGTCACACCTGGCGGTGAGCCTCAAAGGCTCACCTCCTTTGTGCCAACCCAGCAGGACACTCCAGCTAGTGGAGTTGCCCGCCCCCTCCGGCCAGGCCCCACTTTTGGCGGCAAGGCCGGAGAAAATAATGAGAATAACAAGGAGGAGTCACTGGCCAGTCAGGACAGCCCCTAAGGTGTCCTGAGCTGAGGTGACTCTAACTTTTAGAAATCCTCCATCTTGCAGATGGAGGATTCCCCCAATAGGGTTAGGATTGTGACCCCCTCCCCTTGGGAGGAGGCACAAAGAGGGTGTACCCACCCTCAGGGCTAGTAGCCATTGGCTACTAACCCCCCAGACCTAAACACGCCCTTAAATTTAGTATTTAAGGGCTACCCTGAACCCTAGAAAATTAGATTCCTGCAACAAGAAGAAGGACTGCCCAGCTGAAAACCCCTGCAGCGGAAGACCAGAAGACGACAACTGCCTTGGCTCCAGAAACTCACCGGCCTGTCTCCTGCCTTCCAAAGATCCTGCTCCAGCGACGCCTTCCGAAGGGACCAGCGACCTCGACATCCTCTGAGGACTGCCCCTGCTTCGAAAAGACAAGAAACTCCCGAGGACAGCGGACCTGCTCCAAGAAAAGCTGCAACTTTGTTTCCAGCAGCTTTAAAGAACCCTGCAAGCTCCCCGCAAGAAGCGTGAGACTCGCCACACTGCACCCGGCGACCCCGACTCGGCTGGTGGCGATCCAACACCTCAGGAGGGACCCCAGGACTACTCTGATACTGTGAGTACCAAAACCTGTCCCCCCTGAGCCCCCACAGCGCCGCCTGCAGAGGGAATCCCGAGGCTCCCCCTGACCGCGACTCTTTGAACCTAAAGTCCCGACGCCTGGGAGAGACCCTGCACCCGCAGCCCCCAGGACCTGAAGGACCGGACTTTCACTGGAGGAGTGACCCCCAGGAGTCCCTCTCCCTCGCCCAAGTGGAGGTTTCCCCGAGGAATCCCCCCCTTGCCTGCCTGCAGCGCTGAAGAGATCCCGAGATCTCTCATAGACTAACATTGAAAACCCGACGCTTGTTTCTACACTGCACCCGGCCGCCCCCGCGCTGCTGAGGGTGAAATTTCTGTGTGGACTTGTGTCCCCCCCGGTGCCCTACAAAACCCCCCTGGTCTGCCCTCCGAAGACGCGGGTACTTACCTGCAAGCAGACCGGAACCGGGGCACCCCCTTCTCTCCATTCTAGCCTATGTGTTTTGGGCACCACTTTGAACTCTGCACCTGACCGGCCCTGAGCTGCTGGTGTGGTGACTTTGGGGTTGCCCTGAACCCCCAACGGTGGGCTACCTTGGACCAAGAACTGAACCCTGTAAGTGTCTTACTTACCTGGTAAAACTAATCAAAACTTACCTCCCCTAGGAACTGTGAAAATTGCACTAAGTGTCCACTTTTAAAACAGCTATTTGTCAATAACTTGAAAAGTATACATGCAATTTTGATGATTTGAAGTTCCTAAAATACTTACCTGCAATACCTTTCGAATGAGATATTACATGTAGAATTTGAACCTGTGGTTCTTAAAATAAACTAAGAAAAGATATTTTTCTATATAAAAACCTATTGGCTGGATTTGTTTCTGAGTGTGTGTACCTCATTTATTGGCTATGTGTATGTACAACAAATGCTTAACACTACTCCTTGGATAAGCCTACTGCTCGACCACACTACCACAAAATAGAGCATTAGTATTATCTCTTTTTACCACTATTTTACCTCTAAGGGGAACCCTTGGACTCTGTGCATGCTATTCCTTACTTTGAAATAGCACATACAGAGCCAACTTCCTACAGTACACGACAGGGATGCCCGCTCTCGCCTCTCCTGTTTGCCCTGGCGGTGGAGCCTTTGGCAATTTGGCTTTGTGAGGAGTGGGTGTAGTGGGGGATCCCGGTGGGTCAGACCACACATGTAATTTCCATGTATGCGGATGAAGCATTGGTCTATATGCGGGATCCTCGTGTGTCGGTGGTGGAGATGTTGCAGAGGATGAAGGTATTTGAGGCTGTTTCTGGTCTCAAGATCAATATGAAAAAATCACTTCTGTTCCCTCTTGGGTCTCTTGTTGGGGTTCCTCAGATCGGGGTCCTTGGGGTGGGGCTGCGTTGGGAAGTTGAGTGCTTACGGTACCTGGGTATCTGGGTCGCCAACTCTGTGGATGTGTACACTAAAAATAATGCTGAGCAGGTGGTAGCGGGCCTGGGGCGCTCAGTTACTTTCTGGAATAAGTTGCCTTTCTACGTTATGGGTCTGGCCACAGTAGCAAAGATGGTGTTTTTGCCCCAGTGTCTTTATCTGGTACAGAACTCCTTGTATCAGCTTTTATGTCACTTGGATAGCCTGTTGATTTCCCTAGTATGGGCGGGCAGGCGAAGTAGGTTGGCCCTGTCTGTCGGGGGTTTGTCTGGCGATCCCCAATAACAAATATTATTGTTATGCAGCGCAACTACAGAGTGCAGCGAAATAGATGTCAGAGGTTGATCATTGGGAAAAGAGGTTGTATGCCGGTATGTGTGATGGGCGGTCTCTGGCACACATTCTCATGTCTGGGGGCAGATCTGATCCAGCAGCACCTTATCTGGAGAGGACCACTGCTATGATCTGGGAACAGGTGGTTAAACAGGTGCTCAGACGGGCTCCCTTTGATAGGGAATTAAGGCTATGGGATATGTCTCCGTTCCAGGATATGGCTAGGACAATGGAGGCCTGGCGGTTGGGTGGTTGTGAGGTGGTCTGTGATCTGTACCCTAATGGTGAATTTCTTTCATTCCCTGATACTCAGGATCTGTTTGAGTAGGGCTCTGGCCAGATTCTGCTATATGCAAAAATTGAAAGTCTGACCCGCAAAATCTGTGACTGTTTCCCGATGGCCCTTAGGGCCTCCTCGGTTTTGAATGGTCGTCTTAATTGGGGCAAGGATACGCACCTGATCGCTCGGTTCTATAAGGCTCTGCGGGAGGATCAACCGGGTGTGATTAGCGTGGGACGTAAGGCATGGGAAGTTGATTTGGGGCTGCCCATTGAGGACACTGATTGGGATGCGGCCTTATCATTGGTCCGAATGGTTTCTGTAATCACAGGTTTAAACTATTGCATTTCAACATTGTGCACATAACTTATATCACCTCTCGTAAGCTAAATAAGATAGACCCAGGTCGAGGTGCTTGTTATCCTCAATGTGGTGAGCTTGGTGCTTCATTTCTACATATGGCTTGGTCCTGTAGTGCTGTTCATGTATTCTGGCAGGAAGTGATGGCAGTGGCTACTGGGTTTGAATTGGAGGTGTAAGGAAATGCCTCCTTGGCATGGTTACCCCCTGACTTTTTGCCTTTGCTGATGCCATGTTATGATTTGAAAGTGTGCTGAGGCCTGCTAATCAGGCCCCAGCACCAGTGTTCTTTCCCTAACCTGTACTTTTGGTTCCACAATTGGCACACCCTGGCATCCAGGTAAGTCCCTTGTAACTGGTACCCCTGGTACCAAGGGCCCTGATGCCAGGAAAGGTCTCTAAGGGCTGCAGCATGTCTTATGCCAACCTGGGGACCCCTCACTCAGCACAGACACACTGCTTGCCAGCGTGTGTGTGCTAGTGGGGCAAATGACCAAGTCGATATGGCACTCCCCTCAGCGTGCCATGCCAACCTCACACTGCCTATGGCATAGGTAAGTCACCCCTCTAGCAGGCCTTACAGCCCTAAGGCAGGGTGCACTATACCACAGGTGAGGGCATAGGTGCAATGGCACTATGCCCCTACAGTGTCTAAGCAAAACCTTAGACCTTGTAAGTGCAGGGTAGCCATAAGAGTATATGGTCTGGGAGTCTGTCATGCACGAACTCCACAGCACCATAATGGCTACACTGAGAACTGGGAAGTTTGGTATCAAACTTCTCAGCACAATAAATGCACACTGATGCCAGTGTACATTTTATTGTAACATACACCCCAGAGGGCACCTTAGAGGTGCCCCCTGAAACCTTAACCGACTACCCGTGTAGGCTGACTGGTTTTAACAGCCTGCCACACACCAGACATGTTGCTGGCCACACGGGGAGAGTGCCTTTGTCACCCTGTGGCTAGTAACAAAGCCTGTACTGGGTGGAGGTGCTTCTCACCTCCCCTTACAGGAACTGTAACACCTGGCGGTGAGCCTCAAAGGCTCACCCCCTTTGTTACAGCACCCCAGGGCACTCCAGCTAGTGGAGCTGCCCGCCACCTCCGGCCACGGCCCCACTTTTGGCTGCAAGGCCGGAGGAGATAATGAGAAAAACAAGGAGGAGTCACTGGCCAGTCAGGAGAGCCCCTAAGGTGTCCTGAGCTGAGGTGACTCTGACTTTTAGAAATCCTCCATCTTGCAGATAGGGATAGGAATGTGCCCCCCTCCCCCAGGGAGGAGGCACAAAGAGGGTGTAGCCACCCTCAGGGCTAGTAGATATTGGCTACTAACCCCCCAGACCTAAACACCCCCCGAAATTCAGTATTTAGGAGCTCCCCAGAACCTAGGAACTCAGATTCCTGCAACCTAAGAAGAGGAGGACTGCTGAACTGAAAAACCTGCAGAGAAGACGGAGACACCAACTGCTTTGGCCCCAGCTCTAGCGGCCTGTCTCCCCCCTTCTAAAGACACTGCTCCAGCGACGCGTTCCCAGGGTCGAGCAACCTCTGAAGCCTCAGAGGACTACCCTGCATCTAGAAGGACCAAGAACTCCCGAGGACAGCGGCTCTGTTCCCCAAAGACTGCAACTTTGCAACAAAGAAGCAACTTTGAAACAATACACGTTTCCCGCCGGAAGCGTGAGACTTTGCACTCTGCACCCGACGCCCCCGGCTCGACTTGTGGAGAACAAACACCACAGGGAGGACTCCCCGGCGACTACGAGACCGTGAGTAGCCAGAGTTGTCCCCCCCCCTGAGCCCCCACAGCGACGCCTGCAGAGGGAATCCCGAGGCTCCCCCTGACCGCGACTGCCTGCTTCAAAGACGCGACGCCTGGTAAAGACTCTGCACCCGCAGCCCCCAGGACCTGAAGGATCCGACCTCCAGTGCAGGAGTGACCCCCAGTTGGCCCTCTCCCTTGCCCAGGTGGTGGCTACCCCGAGGAGCTCCCCCCTTGCCTGCCTGCATCGCTGAAGAGACCCCTCGGTTTGTACACTGCATCCGGCCGCCCCCGTGCCGCTGAGGGTGTACTTTCTGTGCTGACTTGTGTCCCCCCCAGTGCCCTACAAAACCCCCCTGATCTGCCCTCCGAAGACGCGGGTACTTACCTGCTGGCAGACCGGAACCAGGGCACCCCCTTCTCCATTGAAGCCTATGCGTTTTGGGCACCTCTTTGACCTCTGCACCTGACCGGCCCTGAGCTGCTGGTGTGGTGACTTTGGGGTTGCTCTGAACCCCCAACGGTGGGCTACCTTGGACCCAAAACTGAAACCTGTAAGTGACTTTCTTACCTGCGAAAACTAACAATACTTTACCTCCCCCAGGAACTGTGAAAATTGCACTGTGTCCACTTTTAAAACAGCTTATTGGGTTTTATGTAAAAAGTATATACGCTACTGTGATTATTCAAAGTTCCTAAAATACTTACCTGCAATACCTTTCAAATGAGATATTACATGTAGAATTTGAACCTGTGGTTCTTAAAATAAACTAAGAAATGAAAATGTCACTTACCCAGTGTACATCTGTTCGTGGCATCAGTCGCTGAAGATTCACATGTTGTGCATAGCATAGCCCGCCATCTGGTGTTGGGTCGGAGTGTTACAAGTTGTTTTTCTTCGAAGAAGTCTTTCGAGTCACGGGACCGAGGGACTCCTCCTCTTTGTCTCCATTGCGCATGGGCGTCGACTCCATCTTCGATTGTTTTCCCCGCAGAGGGTGAGGTAGGAGTTGTTTGTTAGTAATAGTGCCCATGCAATGGAGTGAATAAGTATGTACCTATTTAAGATTTAATATATTTACAAATGTACAAAGTTGAAGCTAACTTCCAAACGGCTACAGGCTCCCGGGGAGGTTGGTGGGCACATGTGAATCTTCAGCGACTGATGCCACGAACAGATGTACACTGGGTAAGTGACATTTTCAGTTCGATGGCATCTGTCGCTGTAGATACACATGTTGTGCATAGACTAGTAAGCAGTTATCTCCCCAAAAGCGGTGGCTCAGCCTGTAGGAGTAGAAGTAGTCTGAAATAAGGTTCTTAGTACGGCTTGACCTACTGTGGCTTGTTGTGCTGATAGCACGTCTACACAGTAGTGCTTGGTAAATGTGTGAGGCGTAGACCATGTGGCTGCCTTACATATTTCGTGCATTGGAATATTCCCTAGGAAGGCCATGGTAGCGCCTTTCTTTCTGGTTGAGTGTGCCCTTGGTGTAATGGGCAGTTGTCTTTTTGCTTTAAGGTAGCAGATTTGGATGCACTTAACTATCCATCTGGCTATACCCTGTTTCTATATTGGGTTTCCTGCGTGAGGTTTTTGAAATGCAATAAACAGTTGTTTAGTTTTTCTGATGTTTTTAGTTCTGTCGATGTAGTACATTAGTGCTCTTTTGACGTCTAATGTATGTAGTGCCCTTTCAGCTATGGAATCTGGCTGTGGGAAGAACACTGGTAGCTCTACCGTTTGATTTAGGTGGAACGGTGAAATAACCTTTGGCAAAAATTTAGGATTGGTCCTTAGGACTACTTTATTTTTGTGTAGTTGGATAAAAGGTTCTTGTATTGTAAACGCCTGAATTTCACTTACTCTTCTTAGAGATGTGATGGCGATGAGAAATGCAACTTTCCAGGTTAGGAATTGTATTTCGCAAGAGTGCATAGGTTCAAAGGGTGGACCCATGAGTCTTGTTAAGACGATGTTGAGGTTCCATGAAGGAACAGGTGGTGTCCTTGGTGTATAATTCTTTTGAGGCCTTCCATAAACGCTTTAATGACAGGTATCCTAAATAGTGAAGTTGAATGGGTAATCTGCAGGTATGCAGATATTGCTGCGAGGTGTATCTTAATGGAAGAGAAGGCCAGGTTCGATTTTTGTAAGTGTAGTAAGTAACCCACTACAACCTTTGGAGATGCGTGTAATGGTTGAATTTGATTATGATGAAAGTAGCAAACAAACCTTTTCCATGTGCTTGCATAGCAGTGTCTAGTGGATGGTCTTCTAGCTTGCTTTATGACTTCCATACATTCTTGTGTGAGGTTTAAGTGTCCGAATTCTAGGATTTCAGGAGCCAGATTGCTAGATTCAGCGATGCTGGATTTGGATGCCTGATCTGTTGTTTGTGTTGTGTTAACAGATCTGGCCTGTTGGGCAACTTGACGTGGGGTACTACTGATAGGTCTAGCAGTGTTGTGTACCATGGTTGCCTTGCCCATGTTGGTGCTATCAGTATGAGTTTGAGTTTGTTTTGACTCAATTTGTTTACTAGATATGGAAGGAGAGGGAGAGGGGGAAAAGCGTACGCAAATATCCCTGACCAGTTCATCCATAGGGCATTGCCTTGAGACTGCCTGTGTGGGTATCTGAATGCGAAGTTTTGGCATTTTGCGTTCTCCTTTGTTCAAATAAGTCTATTTGAGGTGTTCCCCAACGTTTGAAGTAAGTGTTTAGAATTTGGGGGTGAATTTCCCATTCGTGGACCTGTTGGTGATCTCGAGAGAGATTGTCTGCAAGTTGATTCTGGATCCCTGGAATAAACTGTGCTATTAGGCGAATGTGGTTGTGAATTGCCCATTGCCATATTTTTTGTGCCAGAAGGCACAGCTGTGTCGAGTGTGTCCCCCCCTGTTTGTTTAGATAATACATTGTTGTCATGTTGTCCGTTTTGACAAGAATGTATTTGTGAGTTATGATTGGTTGAAATGCTTTTAATGCTTGGAAAACTGCTAGTAGTTCGAGGTGATTTATATGCAGCTTTCTTTGATGTACGTCCCATTGTCCTTGTATGCTGTGTTGATTGAGGTGTGCTCCCCACCCTGTCATGGAAGCATCTGTTATCATCACGTATTGTGGCACTGGGTCTTGGAAAGGCCGCCCTTTGTTTAAATTTATATTTTTCCACCATAGAAGCGAGAGGTATGTTAGGCGGTCTATCAACACCAGATCTAGAAGCTGACCCTGTTCTTGTGACCATTGTGATGCTAGGCACTGTTGTAAGGGCCGCATGTGCAACCTTGCGTTTGGGACAATGGCTATGCATGAGGACATCATGCCTAGGAGTTGTAATATCATCTTCGCCTGTATTCTTTGTGTTGGATACATGCGTTGTATAATCTTTTGGAAATTTCAAACCCTTTGTGGACTTGGAGTGGCTATTCCCCTCGTTGTGTCTATTGTCGCTCCTAGGTATTGTTGCACTTTGCACGGCAGAATGTGTGATTTCGCATAGTTGATGGTGAAACCGAGTTTGTAGAGGGTTTGTATGACCTGATCTGTGTGGTGTGAGCACCTTGTCAGTGAGTCGGTCTTGATTAGCCAGTCGTCTAGATACGGGAATACGTGTATTTGCTGCCTTCTGATGTGTGCAGCCACTACTGCTAGGCATTTTGTGAAGACTCTTGGTGCAGTTGTTAAACCGAACGGCAATTCTTTGAATTGGTAATGTATTCCTTTGAATATGAACCTTAGGTATTTTCTGTGCGACGGATGTATTGGTATGTGGAAATACGCGTCTTTGAGATCTAAGGTTGTCATGTAATCTTGTTGCTTTAGCAATGGTAACACTTCCTGTAGCGTGACCATGTGAAAGTGTTCTGATTTGATGTATGTGTTTAGTGTTCTGAGGTCTAGGATTGGTCTCAGTGTTTTGTCCTTCTTTGGTATTAGAAAGTACAGTGAGTAAACCCCTGTATTTGTTTGTGTATCTGGTACCAGTTCTATTGCGTTCTTTTGCAGTAATGCTTGAACTTCTATTTCTAGGAGGTCCGAATGTTGTTTTGATATATTCTGTGGTTTTGGTGGTATGTTTGGAGGGATTTGTAGAAATTCTATGCAATAACCATGTTGGATAATTGCTAAGACCCAAGTGTCTGTTGTTATTTTCTCCCACGCTTGGTAATACTGACTTATTCTTCCCCCCACTAGTGTTGTGTGGAGGGGATGAGTGACGTGTGAGTCACTGTTTGGTTGTAGGTGTTTTGGGGCTTGTAAATTTTCCCCTGCCTCTAGGGAATTGTCCTCCTCTGTATTGGCCCCGAAAGCCTCCCCTTTGGTACTGTCCCTGGTAGGTGGACGGTGTTGAATGTGAGGTACTGGCTTGTGTGGCTTGACCCCGAAACCCCCCTCTAAAGGTCGTCTTGCGGAAGGTGTTTAAAGTGCCTCTGCTCTGCGGGGAGTAGAGCGTGCCCATGGCTTTTGCAGTGTCAGTGTCCTTTTTTAGCTTCTCAATTGCCGTGTCCACTTCAGGTCCGAACAATTGTTGCTCATTGAATGGCATATTGAGCACCGCCTGCTGTATCTCTGGTTTAAAACCAGATGTTCGTAGCCACGCGTGCCTTCGTATGGTTACTGCTGTGTTAATTGTTCTTGCTGCTGTGTCCGCTGCGTCCATAGCGGAGTGTATCTGGTTATTGGAGATGTTTTGGCCCTCCTCAACCACTTGTTTCGCCCTCTTTTGTAGTTCTGTGGGTAGATGCTCAATGAGGTGTTGCATCTCGTCCCAGTGGGCTCTGTCATATCGCGCTAGGAGCGCTTGAGAGTTAGCGATGCGCCACTGGTTTGCAGCCTGTGCTGCGACCCTTTTACCGGCTGCATCGAACTTGCGGCTCTCCTTATCCGGGGGTGGTGCATCGCCCAATGTGTGAGAGTTTGCTCTCTTGCGAGCTGCCCCTACCACAACCGAATCTGGTGGCAGTTGTGAGGTGATGAAAGCTGGGTCTGTGGGAGGTGCTTTATATTACTTTTCCACCCTTGGTGTTATTGCCCTACTCTTGACAGGCTCTTTGAATATGTCCTTTGCGTGCCTTAGCATTCCTGGGAGCATAGGCAGGCTTTGGTAGGTGCTATGTGTGGAAGAGAGGGTGTTGAAGAGGAAGTCATCCTCGACAGGCTCCGAGTGTAGAGACACGTTATGGAACTCCGCTGCTCTAGCCACCACTTGTGAATATGCTGTGCTGTCTTCTGGTGGTGAGGGCTTTGTAGGATACGCCTCTGGACTGTTGTCTGACACTGGGGCGTCGTATAAGTCCCAAGCATCTTGGTCCTGGTCACCTTGGCTTAAGGTGGTGTGAGCCGGTGAATGAGACGGAGTCTGTGCCGGTGAAAAGTGAGCTACAGGTGGAGGAGAGGGTGGCGGAGTTACCTTCTTAACCAGTTTGGTTTGTGGTGCTTGTTCTTGTTGGAATTCAAGTCTCCTCTTCCTCCTAATAGGGGGAAGGGTGCTTATTTTCCCTGTCCCACTCTGTATAAAAATCAGTTTTTGAGTGTGGTCCACCTCGGTGGATTGTAATTCCTCCTCGAATCTATGCTTTCGCATTTGAGAGGACAGTGATTCTTCCTCTGAATAGGAACCGGTAGTTGGCTCGGTTGCGGGTCGTTTTGGCACCGAAACTATGTCCACGCTCTTTTTCGGCTCCGAGGCGACTTTTCTCTTTTTCGGAGTCGAACCCTCTCGGCGTCGATCCTCCTCGGTGCCGCTGTCTCTGCGTCGAGCAGCTTCGGCTCCGCTATCTCGGCGTCGATCTTTGCCGGCAGCACTATCTCGGTCCCGAGATGGCTGGGTGCCTGTGTCTCGACCCGAGTCGGACGATCTCGGCACTATTTCGCCCTTCTTCGGTGCCGATGGTCGGTCACCGATTTTATGGGTTGAGCCATGGCCTGATGGCAGTGGCGTCCCCTGGGCCTTGTCAGTTTTCTTATTTGCTATCTTCGACGTCTTACTCACTGTTTCATGGTCGTCTAATTCGTCCGAGTCCGATTCATGGATCGAGAAGGCTTCTATTTCTTCTTGTTCCTCGAATTCTCGGTGTCCTGTCGGCGTGGACGCCATTTGCAGTCTTCTGGCTCGTCGGTCACGGAGCGTTTTTCGGGACCGGAACGCACGACAGGCCTTGCAAGTTTCTTCCCTGTGCTCGGGCGACAGGCACAGGTTACAGACCGAATGTTGGTCTGTATATGGGTATTTGTTGTGGCATTTAGGACAGAATCGGAACGGGGTCCGTTCCATCAGCGTCGATGTCACACGCGGTCGGGCCGACCAGGCCCCGACGGGGGATCGAAAACTACCCCGAAGGGCAACGGAGATGTTATCGTTTGGATTCGATGTCGATGATATCTAACCCGATCCCGAACGCAACAATACCGACGTAATTTTCTGATTTTGAGCTAACTTTCCGTTCCGAAACCCGGAGCGAAAGGAACACGTCCGAACCCGATGGCGGAAAGAAAACAATCGAAGATGGAGTCGACACCCATGCGCAATGGAGACAAAGAGGAGGAGTCCCTCGGTCCCGTGACTCGAAAGACTTCTTCGAAGAAAAACAACTTGTAACACTCCGACCCAACACCAGATGGCGGGCTATGCTATGCACAACATGTGTATCTACAGCGACAGATGCCATCGAACATATATTTTTCTATAACAAAACCTATTGGCTGGATTTGTCTCTGAGTGTGTGTTCCTCATTTATTGCATGTGTGTATGTACAACAAATGCTTAACACTACTCCTATGATAAGCCTACTGCTCGACCACACTACCACAAAATAGAGCATTAGTATTATCTCTTTTTGCCACTATCTTACCTCTAAGGGGAACCCTTGGACTCTGTGCATACTATTCCTTACTTTGAAATAGTGCATACAGAGCCAACTTCCTACAGGAGGGCAGACCAGAGGGGTTTTGTAGGGCACCGGGGGTGGGGGGGGGGGGGGGGGGGGGACAAGTCCACACAGAAAGTACACTCTCAGCGGCACGGGGGCGGCCGGGTGCAGTGTCCAAACAAGAGTCAGGTTTTCAATAGAAAGCAATGGGAGACCAAGGGGTCTCTTCAGCGATGCAGGCAGGCAAGAGGGGGGGCTCCTCGGGGTAGCCACCACCTGGGCAAGGGAGAGGGCCACCTGGGGGTCGCTCCTGCACTGGAGGTCGGATCCTTCAGGTCCTGGGGGCTGCGGATGCAGTGCTTTTACCAGGTGTCGGGTCTTTGAAGCAGGCAGTCGCGGTCAGGGGGAGCCTCGGGATTCCCTCTGCAGGCGCCGCTGTGGGGGCTCAGGGGGGTCAACTCTGGCTACTCACGGTCTCGCAGTCGCCGGGGAGTCCTCCCTGAAGTGATTGTTCTCCACAAGTCGAGCCGGGGGCGTCGGGTGCAGAGTGCCAAGTCTCACGCTTCCGGCAGGAAGCGCGTGTTTTCAAAGTTGCTTTTTTGTTGCAAAGTTGCAGTCTTTGGTGAACAGAGCCGCTGTCCTCAGGAGTTCTTGGTCCTTCATGATGCAGGGCAGTCTTCTGCGGCTTCAGAGGTCGTTGGTCCCTGTGGAAAGCGTCGCTGGAGCAGTGTCTTTAGAAGTGGGGAGACAGGCCAGTAGAGCTGGGGCCAAAGCAGTTGGTGTCTCCGTCTTCTCTGCAGGGTTTTTCAGCTCAGCAGTCCTCTTCCTCTTAGGTTGCAGGAATCTCAGTTCCAAGGTTCTGGGGAGCCCCTAAATACTCGATTTAGGGGTGTGTTTAGGTCTGAGGGGTTAGTAGCCAATGGCTACTAGCCCTGAGGGTGGCTACACCCTCTTTGTGCCTCCTCCCTGAGAGGAGGGGGGGGCACATCCCTAATCCTATTGGGGGAATCCTCCATCTGCAAGATGGAGGATTTCTAAAAGTTAGTCACCTCAGCTCAGGACACCTTAGGGGCTGTCCTGACTGGCCAGTGACTCCTCCTTGTTTTTCTCATTATCTCCTCCGGCCTTGCCGCCAAAAGTGGGGCCGTGGCCGGAGGGGGCGGGCAACTCCACTAGCTGGAGTGCCCTGGGGTGCTGTAACAAAGGGGGTGAGCCTTTGAGGCTCACCGCCAGGTGTTACAGTTCCTGCAGGGGGAGGTGAGAAGCACCTCCACCCAGTACAGGCTTTGTTACTAGCCACAGAGTGACAAAGGCACTCTCCCCATGTGGCCAGCAACATGTCTGGTGTGTGGCAGGCTGCTAAAACCAGTCAGCCTACACGGGTAGTCGGTTAAGGTTTCAGGGGGCACCTCTAAGGTGCCCTCTGGGGTGTATGTTACAATAAAATGTACACTGGCATCAGTGTGCATTTATTGTGCTGAGAAGTTTGATACCAAACTTCCCAGTGTAGCCATTATGGTGCTGTGGAGTTCGTGCATGACAGACTCCCAGACCATATACTCTTATGGCTACCCTGCACTTACAATGTCTAAGGTTTTGCTTAGACACTATAGGGGCACAGTGCTCATGCACTTGTGCCCTCACCTATGGTATAGTGCACCCTGCCTTAGGACTGTAAGGCCTGCTAGAGGGGTGACTTATCTATACTTCATAGGCAGTGTGGGGTTGGCATGGCACCCTGAGGGGAGTGCCATGTCGACTTACTCGTTTTTGTCCTCATCAGCACACACAAGCTGGCAAGCAGTGTGTCTGTGCTGAGTGAGGGGTCCCCAGAGTGGCATAAGACATGCTGCAGCCCTTAGAGACCTTCCCTGGCATCAGGGCCCTTGGTACCAGGGGTACCAGTTACAAGGGACTTACCTGGATGCCAGGTTGTGCCAATTGTGGAAACAAAAGTACAGGTTAGGGAAAGAACAATGGTGCGGGGGCCTGGTTAGCAGGCCTCAGCACACTTTCAAATCAAAACCTAGCATCAGCAAAGGCAAAAAGTCAGGGGGTAACCATGCCAAGGATGCATTTTCTTACACACCCTATCATCAGACAGCCTGGAGCCAGGGCTGGGGAGTCAGGAAATTCCAAGGACTAGAAAGGAAACCTCTACAACCGTCTTGTACTTAAAAGGAGGCACAAGGTATAAAAACAGGGCCCTCAGACCCACTTTCCAGTTCACTATTTGGACCTGAGGAAGGACTCTGTAGACTACCTTCTGCTATGGCCTGCTGCGCACTCCACAACACTGCTTTTTGCACACTGAAAGGGCTGCTTTGTTGCCTAGAGCCTCCGCCTTGAACCCTCAGAGGCCTCTCCTGCAGCATGAGCGCTACTTCTTTAAGTGAACCCGGGACAACCAGAGTGACTCCAAGGGCTAGTGTGCTGACCTCAAGTTCTGTGCCACATGGACTTAACAGGCTCCCACCATCTTGCACTCATAGCTAGATCCAACCTGAGCGAGTCCTACACCTCTAAGTGGTGCCCTCCAGTCTTGGACCCTTAGTAGTGATGCTAAATGGTCGCTGTAAGGAAATGCCTCCTTGGCATGGTTGCCCCCTGACTTTTTGCCTTTGCTGATGCTATGTTTACAATTGAAAGTGTGCTGAGGCCTGCTAACCAGGCCCCAGCACCAGTGTTCTTTCCCTAACCTGTACTTTTGTATCCACAATTGGCAGACCCTGGCATCCAGATAAGTCCCTTGTAACTGGTACTTCTAGTACCAAGGGCCCTGATGCCAAGGAAGGTCTCTAAGGGCTGCAGCATGTCTTATGCCACCCTGGAGACCTCTCACTCAGCACAGACACACTGCTTGCCAGCTTGTGTGTGCTAGTGAGAACAAAACGAGTAAGTCGACATGGCACTCCCCTCAGGGTGCCATGCCAGCCTCTCACTGCCTATGCAAGTATAGGTCAGCCACCCCTCTAGCAGGCCTTACAGCCCTAAGGCAGGGTGCACTATACCATAGGTGAGGGTACCAGTGCATGAGCATGGTACCCCTACAGTGTCTAAACAAAACCTTAGACATTGTAAGTGCAGGGTAGCCATAAGAGTATATGGTCTGGGAGTCTGTTTTGCACGAACTCCACAGCACCATAATGGCTACACTGAAAACTGAGAAGTTTGGTATCAAACTTCTCAGCACAATAAATGCACACTGATGCCAGTGTACATTTTATTGCAAAATACACCCCAGAGGGCACCTTAGAGGTGCCCCCTGAAACTTAACCGACTATCTGTGTAGGCTGACTAGTTCCAGCAGCCTGCCACACTAGAGACATGTTGCTGGCCCCATGGGGAGAGTGCCTTTGTCACTCTGAGGCCAGTAACAAAGCCTGCACTGGGTGGAGATGCTAACACCTCCCCCAGGCAGGAGCTGTAACACCTGGCGGTGAGCCTCAAAGGCTCACCCCTTTGTCACAGCACCGCAGGACACTCCAGCTAGTGGAGTTGCCCGCCCCTCCGGCCCCGGCCCCCACTTTTGGCGGCAAGGCCGGAGAAAATAATGAGAATAACAAGGAGGAGTCACTGGCCAGTCAGGACAGCCCCTAAGGTGTCCTGAGCTGAGGTGACTCTAACTTTTAGAAATCCTCCATCTTGCAGATGGAGGATTCCCCCAATAGGGTTAGGATTGTGACCCCCTCCCCTTGGGAGGAGGCACACAGAGGGTGTACCCACCCTCAGGGCTAGTAGCCATTGGCTACTAACCCCCCAGACCTAAACACGCCCTTAAATTTAGTATTTAAGGGCTACCCTGAACCCTAGAAAATTAGATTCCTGCAACCACAAGAAGAAGGACTGCCTAGCTGAAACCCCTGCAGAGGAAGACCAGAAGACAACAACTGCCTTGGCTCCAGAAACTCACCGGCCTGTCTCCTGCCTTCCAAGGAACTCTGCTCCAGCGACGCCTTCCAAAGGGACCAGCGACCTCTGAATCCTCTGAGGACTGCCCTGCTTCAACGACGACAAGAAACTCCCGAGGATAGCGGACCTGCTCCAAAAAGACTGCAACTTTATCCAAAGAAGCAGCTTTAAAGAACCCTGCAATCTCCCCGCAAGAAGCGTGAGACTTGCAACACTGCACCCGGCGACCCCGACTCGGCTGGTGGAGAACCAACACCTCAGGGAGGACCCCCGGACTACTCTACGACTGTGAGTACCAAAACCTGTCCCCCCTGAGTCCCCACAGCGCCGCCTGCAGAGGGAATCCCGAGGCTTCCCCTGACCGCGACTCTCTGAAACCTAAGTCCCGACGCCTGGAAAAGACCCTGCACCCGCAGACCCCAGGACCTGAAGGACCAGACTTTCACTGCAGAAGTGACCCCCAGGAGTCCCTCTCCCAAGTGGAGGTTTCCCCGAGGAAGCCCCCCCTTGCCTGCCTGCAGCGCTGAAGAGATCCCTTGATCTCTCATTGACTTCCATTGCGAACCCGACGCTTGTTCTAACACTGCACCCGGCCGCCCCGCGCCGCTGAGGGTGAAATTTCTGTGTGGGCTTGTGTCCCCCCCGGTGCCCTACAAAACCCCCCTGGTCTGCCCTCCGAAGACGCGGGTACTTACCTGCTGGCAGACTGGAACCGGGGCACCCCCTTCTCTCCATTGAAGCCTATGCGTTTTGGGCACCACTTTGAACTCTGCACCTGACCGGCCCTGAGCTGCTGGTGTGGTAACTTTGGGGTTGCTCTGAACCCCCAACGGTGGGCTACCTTGGACCAAGAACTGAACCCTGTAAGTGTCTTACTTACCTGGTAAAACTAACAAAAACTTACCTCCCCCAGGAACTGTGAAAATTGCACTAAGTGTCCACTTTTAAAATAGCTATTTGTGAATAACTTAAAAGTATACATGCAATTGAAATGATTCAAAGTTCCTAATGTACTTACCTGCAATACCTTTCAAACAAGATATTACATGTTAAATTTGAACCTGTGGTTCTTAAAATAAACTAAGAAAATATATTTTTCTATACAAAACCTATTGGCTGGATTTGTCTCCGAGTGTGTGTACCTCATTTATTGTCTATGTGTATGTACAACAAATGCTTAACACTACTCCTTGGATAAGCCTACTGCTCGACCACACTACCACAAAATAGAGCATTAGTATTATCTCTTTTTACCACTATTTTACCTCTAAGGGGAACCCTTGGACTCTGTGCATGCTATTCCTTACTTTGAAATAGCACATACAGAGCCAACTTCCTACAGTCGCAGATAGCGAAAAGCAAATCTTGGGGCTTTGAAAAACTGTTCGCTAAAAATGCTCTGAGAACAGATGAAAGACCGGGTACCAGCCTGCTCATCGATGCACCCAAGGTGCATCGCCGGTCGGCCTCACTTCGTGGTATCTCCCGCTACGTTCTTCGCAGCAGCAAATCCTGCTCAGCGGTCCTTCGCCAAATGGGTATCTGGCCTCCTGGAACTCTTGTCAGCTACAGCCGCCTGCCTCATCCTGCTGCATATTTAGAAATCTTCCCCACAACTTTCTCCAGCAGCTCCACGGCGACTACGCTTCTTCCTTCGACACCATCTGCACCTTGCCCCTCTGAACTTCACCTTTTCCAAAGGCAAGTGTTGACTGGGCCTATTCCACTTCTTGTAACCGACCCGCACTTCATCGCAGTCTGCCATATTTCTCGACTTTGACCTGGCCTCACATGACTAGATGTTAACGAATGGTGCTTTGATTCTCTAGGCACTAGTTTTTACTTTAAAAAAAAAATATCATAACTCTGGTTCTACTGATTGGATTTTGTTGTTTTAGTGTCAAGTAACTTTTTTTAAATTTACTCTTTTTTAAGGCCCAGCTTGGCAGCACGCGGTGCTTTCTGCAAGACATGTTGTATTGAATATATTGAATATAGGCTTTTAACCACGCCCTCTCTTGCCATTTGTTCTTTGTTGTGCGTGTCTTAAATTCTTCCTTTTTATTGGAGCATTTTGCTAAATGTTCCCTCCTTTGTGTGCTAAGTTCCTGCCCAGGAGATTTCCATAAGAGAATATTTTTGTTGGCCATCATACTACTACATGCTTTCTCCTGTTACAGCTGTGAATGCCCTTTCTCCCTCCTCCAGTCTGGTTCTCTTTCAAGTCAGTATGACGCAGCACAGCATGGCACCTCGGTAGAGCAATGGTTCTCAAACAGAGCAGGGCACTAGACGAAAGAAGCTATTTTAGATACATGAGAGGGGCACTGGTCAATAAAAGTTCTCCAGCTACAGGATGGCTTCTCTGAACATAGTGATGTTTGGTATCAAACATCTTGTGTAGGAAGTTGGCTCTGTATGCACTATTTCAAAGTAAGGAATAGTATGCACAGAGTCCAAGGGTTCCCCTTAGAGGTAAGATAGTGGCAAAAAGAGATAATACTAATGCTCTATTTTGTGGCAGTGTGGTCGAGCAGTAGGCTTATCCAAGGAGTAGTGTTAAGCATTTGTTGTACATACACACAGGCAATAAATGAGGAACACACACTCAGAGACAATTCCAGCCAATAGGTTTTTGTATAGAAAAATATATTTTCTTAGTTTATTTTAAGAACCACAGGTTCAAATTCTACATGTAATATCTCATTTGAAAGGTATTGCAGGTAAGTACTTTAGGAACTTTGAATAATCACAATAGCATATATACTTTTTACATAAAACACATATAGCTACTTTAGAAGTGGACAGTGCAATTTTCACAGTTCCTGGGGGAGGTAAAGTAATGTTAGTTCTTGCAGGTAAGTAAACCACCTACGGGGTTCAAATTGGGATCCAAGGTAGCCCACCGTTGGGGGTTCAGAGCAACCCCAAAGTTACCACACCAGCAGCTCAGGGCCGGTCAGGTGCACAGTTCAAAGTGGTGCCCAAAACACATAGGCTTCAATGGAGAAGGGGGTGCCCCGGTTCCAGTCTGCCAGCAGGTAAGTACCTGCGTCTTCGGAGGGCAGACCAGGGGGGGTTTTGTAGGGCACCGGGGGGACACAAGCTCACACAAAAAGTACACCCTCGGCGGCACTGGGGCCGCCGGGTGCAGTGTGCAAACACGCGTCGGGTTTTCAATAGGTTTCAATGAGAGACCAAGGGGTCTCTTCAGCGATGCAGGCAGGCAAGGGGGGGGCTCCTCGGGGTAGCCACCACCTGGGCAAGGGAGAGGGCCTCCTGGGGGTCACTCCTGCACTGGAGTTCCGATCCTTCAGGTGCTGAGGGCTGCGGGTGCAGGGTCTTTTCCAGCCATCGGGATTTTAGAGTCAGGCAGTCGCGGTCAGGGGGAGCCTCGGGATTCCCTCTGCAGGCGTCGCTGTGGGGGCTCAGGGGGGACAACTTTGGTTACTCACAGTCTCGGAGTCGCCGGAGGGTCCTCCCTGGAGGTGTTGGTTCTCCACCAGTCGAGTCGGGGTCTCCGGGTGCAATGTTGCAAGTCTCACGCTTCTTGCGGGGATTGCAGGGGTCTTTAAATCTGCTCCTCTGGAAACAAAGTTGCAGTCTTTGTTGAACAGGGCTGCTGTTCTCTGGAGTTCTTGGTCTTTTGGAAGCAGGGCAGTCCTCTGAGGATTCAGAGGTCGCTGGTCCTGGGGAAAGCGTCGCTGGAGCAGTTTTCTTCTGAAGGAGGGAGACAGGCCGGTAGGGCTGGGGCCAAAGCAGTTGGTGTCTTCTTCTCTGCAGGGGTTTTTCAGCTCAGCAGTCCTCTTCTTCGTAAGTTGCAGGAATCTAAATTCTTAGGTTCAGGGAAGCCCTTAAATACTAAATTTAAGGGCGTGTTTAGGTCTGGGGGGTTAGTAGCCAATGGCTACTAGACCTGAGCATGGGTACACTCTCTTTGTGCCTCCTCCCAAGGGGAGGGGGTCACATTCCTATCCCTATTGGGGGAATCCTCCATCTGCAAGATGGAGGATTTCTAAAAGTTAGAGTCACTTCAGCTCAGGGCACCTTAGGGGCTGTCCTGACTGGCCAGTTACTCCTCCTTGGTTTTCTCATTAATTCCTCCGGCCTTGCCGCCAAAAGTGGGGCCGGGGCCGGAGGGGGCGGGCAATTCCACTAGCTGGAGTGCCCTGTGGTGCTGGAACAAAGGGGGTGAGCCTTTGAGGCTCACCGCCAGGTGTTACAGCTCCTGCCTGGGGGAGGTGATAGCATCTCCACCCAGTGCAGGCTTTGTTACTGGCCACAGAGTGACAAAGGCACTCTCCCCATGTGGCCAGCAACATGTCTCGAGTGTGGCAGGCTGCTAAAACCAGTCAGCCTACACAGGTAGTTGGTTAAGGTTTCAGGGGGCACCTCTAAGGTGCCCTCTGGGGTGTATTTCACAATAAAATGTACACTGGCATCAGTGTGCATTTATTGTGCTGAGAAGTTTGATACCAAACTTCCCAGTTTTCAGTGTAGCCATTATGGTGCTGTGGAGTTCGTGTTTGACAGACTCCCAGACCATATACTCTTATGGCTACCCTGCACTTACAATGTTTAAGGTTTTGCTTAGACACTGTAGGGGCACAGTGCTCATGCACTGGTGCCCTCACCTATGGTATAGTGCACCCTGCCTTAGGGCTGTAAGGCCTCCTAGAGGGGTGACTTATCTATACTGCATAGGCAGTGTGAGGCTGGCATGGCACCCTGAGGGGAGTGCCATGTCGACTTACTCGTTTTGTCCTCACCAGCACACACAAGCTGGCAAGCAGTGTGTCTGTGCTGAGTGAGGGGTCCCCAGGGTGGCATAAGATATGCTGCAGCCCTTAGAGACCTTCCCTGGCATCAGGGCCCTTGGTACCAGGGGTACCAGTTACAAAGGACTTACCTGGATGCCAGGGTGTGCCAATTGTGTAAAACAAAAGTACAGATTAGAGAAAGAACACTGGTGCTGGGGCCTGGTTAGCAGGCCTCAGCACACTTTCAAATCAAAACATAGCATCAGCAAAGGCAAAAAGTCAGGGGGTAACCATGCCAAGGAGGCATTTCCTTACATCTTGTATTAATAAACCCTCACTGAATCCAGTAGTGGATTTACTAATACATGCACCCAGAGAGTACCTTTGAGGTGCCCCCTAAAAACCTACCCGACTGCTAGTGTGTTGACCGACTGGTCTAAACCAGCACAGCCACCCTAGGCAGATTTCTGAGGGCAGAAACAAAGCCTGCTCTGGGCAGAGGCGTTATCGCCTCTTCCAGGTGGGATGGACATTACACGGTGGGATGCTCCAAAGGACCAGCCGCCTTTATTATGCAAACCAGGTATCTCCAGATGGTAGAGAGGACCTGTCCTGACCCCACTTCTTGGTGGCAAGACAAATAGGAAAATTAGTAAGATTAGGAGATCTGCCCCCATTGTGTCATTTCCAACCCTATGGTAGACCAGCTGACGTGGACACCACTTTGCAAATTCCTCCATCTTGTTTTGGATGGAATTAGCCTTCTAGGGTCAGGGTTATGCCCACTACCCAGCGGAAGTGGTGATATAGAGGGTGTGGTCACCCTACAGGCAGGCAATCCATTGGCTGCTACCTGGCACTCTCCTTAGTACCCTTGAATTGAGTATTTAGGTGACACCACTGAACCCAAGAACTCAGGATTTGATGGATCTAGAGAAGAAGGATGAAGAAGGGTCACTGCCTGGCGAGAACAGCAGAAGAAATGTGGGCCCTGCCTACCCACACCTCTCTCGACAATTGCAACAGAGTTACTCCTGCAAAGCTGGAGAACTACCAACAGCGCTGGTAGCCTGCCAGCACCTGGCAAATTGCCACCAGTCTTCCTTGAAGTAGAGGAGTTACTTCCCTGCAGCCACCGAAAAGCGGATTCCGGTCCTCCATCTGCAACTCCCCAGCCCGACCGACACCACAGATGACCAGGAGGAGGGTACCCATGCTCTGGAGGACCAGGACTGTCTCCCCACCAAGTGTGACAACATCAGGACCAACCGGAGACATGCAGCACCAATCCCTAGGGTACCAGACACCCTGCACCAAGCACCAATAGTAAGAATCCATTGCGGATTCCCACTACACCAGGACCAAGCAGCTGTCAAAAGACATCAGCATCACTGAGACCCACTTTGTGAGTGCTCCAGCAGTCTTGATTTTGCCCCTGCCAGGTGTTGGCTCCTAACCACAAGTAGCATCTTTGCGCACAGAGCCCAGCCACCCTATTCACTCTGCATCCACGTCTGGATCCAGAAGAACCAGCTGTGCCTGCTTGCTTTAAGGCCCCTTGCGAACTCAAACTTGTCCCAAAGTCCCCCTTTGCAGCATGTTTCCAGGTGGCCCCCCCTTCACCACGGTGCGCCCAGCTACAACCTCACCAGCACCTTGCACCCGGTGGAATTCGGGAAGCTACTGATGAACTGCTGGTAGTACTTTGGACCTTGGGCCCCTACATCTCTAAACCCAGAAGGTGAAACCCTGAAACCTACTGTACTTACTTTCATGCATTGGTGACACTTCCATCCGTAGGACTGCATTGTTCGCAAAGGACACAGGTTTGAACTCTTTACTTACCTGTAAGAAATAATAACGAAAGCAGTACTTACTCTTTTACAAAGTTCACAACATATATAAAACGAAGTGTTATTTTTTTCTCTATTGGTCTTGGATTTATTCTTTGAGTGTGAGTCTTGTTTATTGCCTCTCGAGTACAACAAATGTTTTGCACTGCCCTCTAAGCCTAACTGCTCACCCACACTACCACAAAAAAGAGCGTTAGCATTATTTACTTATGCCTCTGTCAACCAATTGAGGATCCACTGGACTCTCTGCGTTGTATACTTCTTTTTAGTGCACCGTATAGAAAGCCAGCATCCTACACTGGTGGCAGAGTTGGGATCTGCGACTTTGCGTTTGCAGATACCACTTGGTCAATAAGTGACTACACGAGTAACTCCAAAATTGCCTTTAGTTAAAATTCAATTTTTCCAATTGGTCATTTATCTAAATTCTTAAAAATAACAGTTAGGGTCTTGGTTAAGTCCCTATAGTTATAGAATTAAATTTTTTTACTGAAGTTAGGACTTGTGTCAGGATTTTTCTTTCCTAGTCCTTCCCCAAAAAAAGTCCCTACATTAGTGCAATATTGAGTACCTCAGAGGTTGTGGCTAAGGAGCTCGACCTTACCCTTTATCTGCAGCTTTCTTTCAAGCAGTTAAGGACTTTCCGCAAAGTATCCTACGTTTGCTCACAATAATATCACAATTATTTGAAGCGGTCAAGTATTTTGATGTGCTCTGTGTTGCCAATGGATCTTTGGCACTACATAAATCTTCCTGATGAGAAGTACTTTCTTTATAGAATGCATGAAATAAAATTACGACTATTTCCAAAATCTGTACTAAAAAGAGAAAGGTTATTGAGAAAAAAGAGAAATAGTTTTTTTTTTCTTTCTTTCTGAAATCTCACCTCAAGTTAGATTAAAATTTGTAAAGGTGGGCCAGAGGATTAGATAGAAACACATTCTACAATATGTTTTTATGATTTTGTCAACCTTTAACATGGCTTACCGTCTGACGTTCTCCCAAATTTGTTTGGATTTAATGATCACATCATAATTGCTTTTCTCATGCAACTGTCTGGTCGTTTTTAATTCCTTCTTTTTCTTTTTCACATCCTCCCGCTTTGCTTTCTTGGATTCGGAGCCTGGAGATTCAAAAAGTGTCATTGGGATCAATGTCAGTGTCACATTATGTCAATGGTTTGAAATCCTCTAATGTGTGCAACCTTCTATACACCACACATACCTGTAAAGCAGGGCTTTCGTTAATAGCAAACAGAAATATCTTTTCTTCTGGATTATTCACTAGCTTAACCATTACTACAGAGTCGTTATGGTTAAGCTAGTTAACAATCCAGAAGAAAAAATATTTCTATTTGCTAATAACTTAAGCCCTGGTTTATGGGCAGTGGTGGTCCCAAAAGTTGCACAGCATTGTTTTTCTTTTTTTAAATGCACAGCAAAAACTACTGGATTTACATGAATTATAATCCAGAGAAGAGTATTTATTTAAACCTGGTTTCCAGAACTAATTTTGAATAACTTCAAAGCAATTTCAATTAGACTAGTAAAGAAAAGTGAGAACAATTAATGATATCTGCACAGACAGTTTGCAAACAGACTCATTAACCACCAGTGCTTGAAAAAGCAAATCTGATTTAACAAGACAATTGATCTCCACAGACAACCTTGTACCAATCCATGAAAAAGAAAGAAGGAGTGTAAAGAAATGGCTCCCTGTTGCAGTTACCCCCCACTTTTTGCCTGATACTGATGCTGACTTGACTGAGAAGTGTGCTGGGACCCTGCTAACCAGGCCCCAGCACCAGTGTTCTTTCACCTAAAATGTACCATTGTCTCCACAATTGCCACAACCCTGGCACCTAGGTAAGTCCCTTGTAACTGGTACCCCTGGTACCAAGGGCCCTGATGCCAGGGAAGGTCTCTAAGGGCTGCAGCAGGTCTTATGCCACCCTAGGGACCCCTCACTCAGCACAGACACACTGCTTGCCAGCTTGTGTGTGCTGATGGGGAGAAAATGACTAAGTCGACATGGCACTCCCCTCAGGGTGCCATGCCAACCTCCCACTGCCTGTGGCATAGGTAAGTCACCCCTCTAGTAGGCCTTACAGCCCTAAGGCAGGGTGCACTATACCACAGGTGAGGGCATATGTGCATGAGCACTATGCCCCTACAGTGTCTAAGCAAAACCTTAGACATTGTAAGTGCAGGGTAGCCATAAGAGTATATGGGCTGGGAGTCTGTCAAAAACGAACTCCACAGCTCCATAATAGCTACACTGAATACTGGGAAGTTTAGTATCAAACTTCTCAGAATAATAAACCCACACTGATGCCAGTGTTGGATTTATTAAAAAATGCACACAGAGGGCATCTTAGAGATACCCCCTGTATTTTACCCAATTGTTCAGTGCAGGACTGACTGGTCTGTGCCAGCCTGCTGCTGAGAGACGAGTGTCTGACCTCATGCGGTGAGAGCCTTTGTGCTCTCGGAGGACAGAAACAAAGCCTGCTCTGGGTGGAGGTGCTTCACACCTCCCCCCTGCAGGAACTGTAACACCTAGCAGTGAGCTTCAAAGGCTCAAGCTTCGTGTTACAATGCCCCAGGGCACTCCAGCTAGTGGAGATGCCCGCCTCCTGGACCCAGCCCCCACTTTTGGCGGCAAGTCCAGGAGAGATAATGAGAAAAACAAGGAGGAGTCACTGGCCAGTCAGGACAGCCCCTAAGGTGTCCTGAGCTGAGGTGCCTCTGACTTTTAGAAATCCTCCATCTTGAAGAAGGAGGATTCCCCCAATAGGGATAGGAATGTGACCCCCCTCCCCTTGGGAGGAGGCACAAAGAGGGTGTACCCACCCTCAGGGCTAGTAGCCATTGGCTACTAACCCCCCAGACCTAAACACGCCCTTAAATTTAGTATTTAAGGGCTTCCCTGAACCTAAGAATTTAGATTCCTGCAACAACAAGAAGAAGGACTGACTAGCTGAAAACCCCTGCAGAGGAAGACCAGAAGACAACAACTGCCTTGGCTCCAGAAACTCACCGGCCTGTCTCCTGCCTTCGTAAGAACTCTGCTCCAGCGACGCCTTCCAAAGGGACCAGCGACCTCTGAATCCTCTGAGGACTGCCCTGCTTCGACGACGACAAGAAACTCCCGAGGACAGCGGACCTGCTCCAAAAAGACTGCTACTTTATCCAAAGAAGCAGCTTTAAAGAACCCTGCAATCTCCCCGCAAGAAGCGTAAGACTTGCAACACTGCACCCGGCGACCCCGACTCGGCTGGTGGAGAACCAACACCTCAGGGAGGACCCCCGGACTACTCTACGACTGTGAGTACCAAAACCTGTCCCCCCTGAGCCCCCACAGCGCCGCCTGCAGAGGGAATCCCGAGGCTTCCCCTGACCGCGACTCTCTGAAACCTAAGTCCCGACGCCTGGAAAAGACCCTGCAACCGCAGCCCCCAGGACCTGAAGGACCGGACTTTCACTGCAGAAGTGACCCCCAGGAGTCCCTCTCCCTTGCCCAAGTGGAGGTTTCCCCGAGGAAGCCCCCCCTTACCTGCCTGCAGCGCTGAAGAGATCCCTTGATCTCTCATTGGCTTCCATTGCGTACCCGACGCTTGTTCTAACACTGCACCCGGCCGCCCCCGCGCCGCTGAGGGTGAAATTTCTGTGTGGGCTTGTGTCCCCCCCGGTGCCCTACAAAACCCCCCTGGTCTGCCCTCCGAAGACGCGGGTACTTACCTGCTGGCAGACTGGAACAGGGGCACCCCCTTCTCTCCATTGAAGCCTATGCGTTTTGGGCACCACTTTGAACTCTGCACCTGACCGGCCCTGAGCTGCTGGTGTGGTAACTTTGGGGTTGCTCTGAACCCCCAACGGTGGGCTACCTTGGACCAAGAACTGAACCCTGTGTCGTACTTACCTAGTAAAACTAACAAAAACTTACCTCCCCCAGGAACTGTGAAAATTGCACTGTGTCCACTTTTGAAATAGCTATTTGTGAATAACTTGAAAAGTATACATGCAATTGAAATGATTCAAAGTTCCTAATGTACTTACCTGCAATACCTTTCAAACAAGATATTACATGTTAAATTTGAACCTGTGGTTCTTAAAATAAACTAAGAAAAGATATTTTTCTATAACAAAACCTATTGGCTGGATTTGTCTCTGAGTGTGTGTACCTCATTTATTGTCTATGTGTATGTACAACAAATGCTTAACACTACTCCTTGGATAAGCCTACTGCTCGACCACACTACCACAAAATAGAGCATTAGTATTATCTCTTTTTACCACTATTTTACCTCTAAGGGGAACCCTTGGACTCTGTGCATGCTATTCCTTACTTTGAAATAGCACATACAGAGCCAACTTCCTACACTGGTGAAGTGGAGTTAGTCTCAGTGCTGCCGACCGCACACAGTGGTAGATCCAGAAGCAGACTCTTAGTCAAAAAATATCTTCTAAGGCTTATCCAAGGAGTAGTGTTAAGCATTTGTTGTACATACACACAGGCAATAAATGAGGAACACACACTCAGAGACAATTCCAGCCAATAGGTTTTTGTATAGAAAAATATATTTTCTTAGTTTATTTTAAGAACCACAGGTTCAAATTCTACATGTAATATCTCATTTGAAAGGTATTGCAGGTAAGTACTTTAGGAACTTTGAATAATCACAATAGCATATATACTTTTTACATAAAACACATATAGCTACTTTAGAAGTGGACAGTGCAATTTTCACAGTTCCTGGGGGAGGTAAAGTAATGTTAGTTCTTGCAGGTAAGTAAACCACCTACGGGGTTCAAATTGGGATCCAAGGTAGCCCACCGTTGGGGGTTCAGAGCAACCCCAAAGTCACCACACCAGCAGCTCAGGGCCGGTCAGGTGCAGAGTTCAAAGTGGTGCCCAAAACGCATAGGCTAGAATGGAGAGAAGGGGGTGCCCCGGTTCCGGTCTGCTTGCAGGTAAGTACCCGCGTCTTCGGAGGGCAGACCAGGGGGGTTTTGTAGGGCACCGGGGGGGACACAAGCCCACACAGAAATTTCACCCTCAGCAGCGCGGGGGCGGCCGGGTGCAGTGTAGAAACAAGCGTCGGGTTTTCAATGTTAGTCTATGAGAGATCAACGGATCTCTTCAGCGCTGCAGGCAGGCAAGGGGGGGCTTCCTCGGGGAAACCTCCACTTGGGCGAGGGAGAGGGACTCCTGGGGGTCACTTCTGCAGTGAAAGTCCGGTCCTTCAGGTCCTGGGGGCTGCGGGTGCAGGGTCTTTTCCAGGCGTCGGGACTTAGGTTTCAGAGAGTCGCGGTCAGGGGAAGCCTCGGGATTCCCTCTGCAGGCGGCGCTGTGGGGGCTCAGGGGGGACAGGTTTTGGTACTCACAGTCGTAGAGTAGTCCGGGGGTCCTCCCTGAGGTGTTGGTTCTCCACCAGCCGAGTCGGGGTCGCCGGGTGCAGTGTTGCAAGTCTCACGCTTCTTGCGGGGAGATTGCAGGGTCTTTAAAGCTGCTCCTTGAAACAAAGTTGCAGTCTTTTTGGAGCAGGTCCGCTGTCCTCAGGAGTTTCTTGTCTTTTTCGAAGCAGGGCAGTCCTCAGAGGATTCAGAGGTCGCTGGTCCCTTGGAAGGCGTCGCTGGAGCAGAGTTCTTTGGAAGGCAGGAGACAGGCCGGTGAGTTTCTGGAGCCAAGGCAGTTGTCGTCTTCTGGTCTTCCTCTGCAGGGGTTTTCAGCTAGGCAGTCCTTCTTCTTGTAGTTTGCAGGAATCTAATTTTCTAGGGTTCAGGGTAGCCCTTAAATACTAAATTTAAGGGCGTGTTTAGGTCTGGGGGGTTAGTAGCCAATGGCTACTAGCCCTGAGGGTGGGTACACCCTCTTTGTGCCTCCTCCCAAGGGGAGGGGGTCACAATCCTAACCCTATTGGGGGAATCCTCCATCTGCAAGATGGAGGATTTCTAAAAGTTAGAGTCACTTCAGCTCAGGACACCTTAGGGGCTGTCCTGACTGGCCAGTGACTCCTCCTTGTTGCTTTCTTTGTTCCCTCCAGCCTTGCCGCCAAAAGTGGGGGCCGTGGCCGGAGGGGGCGGGCAACTCCACTAAGCTGGAGTGCCCTGCTGGGCTGTGACAAAGGGGTGAGCCTTTGAGGCTCACCGCCAGGTGTTACAGCTCCTGCCTGGGGGAGGTGTTAGCATCTCCACCCAGTGCAGGCTTTGTTACTGGCCTCAGAGTGACAAAGGCACTCTCCCCATGGGGCCAGCAACATGTCTCTAGTGTGGCAGGCTGCTGGAACTAGTCAGCCTACACAGACAGTCGGTTAAGTTTCAGGGGGCACCTCTAAGGTGTCCTCTGTGGTGTATTTTACAATAAAATGTACACTGGCATCAGTGTGCATTTATTGTGCTGAGAAGTTTGATACCAAACTTCCCAGTTTTCAGTGTAGCCATTATGGTGCTGTGGAGTTCGTGTTTGACAGACTCCCAGACCATATACTCTTATGGCTACCCTGCACTTACAATGTCTAAGGTTTTGTTTAGACACTGTAGGGGTACCATGCTCATGCACTGGTACCCTCACCTATGGTATAGTGCACCCTGCCTTAGGGCTGTAAGGCCTGCTAGAGGGGTGTCTTACCTATACTGCATAGGCAGTGAGAGGCTGGCATGGCACCCTGAGGGGAGTGCCATGTCGACTTACTCGTTTTGTTCTCACTAGCACACACAAGCTGGCAAGCAGTGTGTCTGTGCTGAGTGAGAGGTCTCCAGGGTGGCATAAGACATGCTGCAGCCCTTAGAGACCTTCCTTGGCATCAGGGCCCTTGGTACTAGAAGTACCAGTTACAAGGGACTTATCTGGATGCCAGGGTCTGCCAATTGTGGATACAAAAGTACAGGTTAGGGAAAGAACACTGGTGCTGGGGCCTGGTTAGCAGGCCTCAGCACACTTTCAATTGTAAACATAGCATCAGCAAAGGCAAAAAGTCAGGGGGCAACCATGCCAAGGAGGCATTTCCTTACAACCAGCCTTTAGTCTTCTGGCATATTCCTCCCTTGCTCACTAACACTGTAGGAAGTTGGCTCTGTATGTGCTATTTCAAAGTAAGGAATAGCATGCACAGAGTCCAAGGGTTCCCCTTAGAGGTAAAATAGTGGTAAAAAGAGATAATACTAATGCTCTATTTTTTGTGGTAGTGTGGTAGAGCAGTAGGCTTATCCAAGGAGTAGTGTTAAGCATTTGTTGTACATACACACAGACAATAAATGAGGTACACACACTCGGAGACAAATCCAGCCAATAGGTTTTGTTATAGAAAAATATCTTTTCTTAGTTTATTTTAAGAACCACAGGTTCAAATTTTACATGTAATAGCTCTTTTGAAAGGTATTGCAGGTAAGTACTCTAGGAACTTTGAATCATTACTTTAGCATGTATACTTTTCACATAAAACACAATAAGCTGTTTTAAAAGTGGACACAGTGCAATTTTCACAGTTCCTGGGGGAGGTAAGTTATTGTTAGTTTCAACAGGTAAGTAAGGCACTTACAGGTTTCAGTTTTTGGTCCAAGGTAGCCCACCGTTGGGGGTTCAGAGCAACCCCAAAGTTATCACACCAGCAGCTCAGGGCCGGTCAGGTGCAAAGGTCAAAGAGGTGCCCAAAACACATAGGCTATAATGGAGAGAAGGGGGTGCCCCGGTTCCAGTCTGCCAGCAGGTAAGTACCCGCGTCTTCGGAGGGCAGACCAGGGGGGTTTTGTAGGGCACCGGGGGGGGGGGACACAAAGTAGCACAGAAAGTACACCCTCAGCAGCGCGGGGGCGGCCGGGTGCAGTGTGCAAACATGCGTCGGGTTTCCTTCAGTTTTCAATAGAAGACCAAGGGGTCTCTTCAGCGATGCAGGCAGGCAAGGGGGGGGGGCTCCTCGGGGTAGCCACCACCTGGCCAAGGGAGAGGGCCTCCTGGGGGTCACTCCTGCACAGAAGTTCCATTTCTTTAGGGGCTGGGGGCTGCGGGTGCAGGGTCTTTTCCAGCCGTCGGGAAATGGAGTTCAGACAGTCGCGGTCAGGGGGGAGCCTGGGGATTCCCTCTGCAGGCGTCGCTGTGGGGGCTCAGGGGGGGCCAACTTTGGTTACTCACAGTCGTAGAGTCACCGGAGGGTCCTCCCTGAGTTGGTTGTTCTCCACCAGTCGAGTCGGGGTCGCCGGGTGCAGTGTTGCAAGTCTCACGCTTCTTGCGGGGAGTTGCAGGGGTCTTTAAATCTGCTCCTTGTAACAAAGTTGCAGTTCTTTTGGAGCAGTGCCGCTGTCCTCGGGAGTTTCTTGTCTTTTTCGAAGCAGGGCAGTCCTCAGAGGATTCAGAGGTCGCTGGTCCCTTGGAAAGCGTCGCTGGAGCAGGTTCTTTGGAAGGCAGGAGACAGGCCGGTAAGTCTGGGGCCAAGGCAGTTGGTGTCTTCTGGTCTTCCTCTGCAGGGGTTTGTCAGCTCGGCAGTCCTTCTTCTTGTAGTTGCAGGAATCTAAATCTTTAGGTTCAGGGAAGCCCTTAAATACTAAATTTAAGGGCGTGTTTAGGTCTGGGGGGTTAGTAGCCAATGGTTACTAGCCCTGAGGGTGGGTACACCCTCTTTGTGCCTCCTCCCAAGGGGAGGGGGTCACATCCCTAATCCTATTGGGGGAATCCTCCATCTGCAAGATGGAGGATTTCTAAAAGTTAGAGTCACCTCAGCTCAGGACACCTTAGGGGCTGTCCTGACTGGCCAGTGACTCCTCCTTGTTATTCTCATTATTTTCTCCGGCCTTGCCGCCAAAAGTGGGGGCCGGGGCCGGAGGGGCGGGCAACTCCACTAGCTGGAGTGTCCTGCGGTGCTGTGACAAAGGGGTGAGCCTTTGAGGCTCACCGCCAGGTGTTACAGCTCCTGCCTGGGGGAGGTGTTAGCATCTCCACACAGTGCAGGCTTTGTTACTGGCCTCAGAGTGACAAAGGCACTCTCCCCATGGGGCCAGCAACATGTCTCTAGTGTGGCAGGCTGCTGGAACCAGTCAGCCTACACAGATAGTCAGTTAAGTTTCAGGGGGCACCTCTAAGGTGCCCTCTGTGGTGTATTTTACAATAAAATGTACACTGGCATCAGAGTGCATTTATTGTGCTGAGAAGTTTGATACCAAACTTCCCAGTTTTCAGTGTAGCCATTATGGTGCTGTGGAGTTCGTGTAAAACAGACTCCCAGACCATATACTCTTATGGCTACCCTGCACTTACAATGTCTAAGGTTTTGCTTAGACACTGTAGGGGCACAGTGCTCATGCACTGGTACCCTCACCTATGGTATAGTGCACCCTGCCTTAGGGCTGTAAGGCCTGCTAGAGGGGTGTCTTACCTATACTGCATAGGCAGTGAGAGGCTGGCATGGCACCCTGAGGGGAGTGCCATGTCGACTTACTCATTTTGTTCTCACTAGCACACACAAGCTGGTAAGCAGTGTGTCTGTGCTGAGTGAGGGGTCTCCAGGGTGGCATAATACATGCTGCATCCCTTAGAGACCTTCCCTGGCATCAGGGCCCTTGGTACCAGAGGTACCAGTTACAAGGGACTTATCTGGATGCCAGGTGTGCCAATTGTGGAATCAAAAGTACAGGTTAGGGAAAGAACACTGGTGCTGGGGCCTGGTTAGCAGGCCTCAGCACACTTTCAATTCAAAACATAGCATCAGCAAAGGCAAAAAGTCAGGGGGTAACCATGCCAAGGAGGCTGCCGAGAGCCCTTAAAGTCATGTTTTGATTTGGAAAAAATACAAAGAGGTGTGTCTGCCAGGTCACACATAAAACTTGGGGTTTACCTCTCTTTTGTTACTCCTGACAAAGGGACACTACATTAAAAGTGACTGTATACAGGTAAGAAGTGTATAAATCTTAACAAAAAAACAGGAAAGATGAGGCAAAAACTCCAGCTTTGAAACACCCAAAAAAGTACAAATAATTAAATTTGACCACGTATTCCTTAGTACTTACAATTCCAGATCAAAGGAGATAGAAAAAAAACTGAAGTATTTGCCAGTGTAGAGCATGATGAGATACTTGTGGCGCTGGCAAGGGAGAGTGTCAAATTCAGCTTCATGAAACTGCTATGTAGCTTATTTTTCATGTAGGTTTACCCTTAAAGATTGGTGAATGAGCTTCTTTCTAAATGAAAACACATAATTGAATTCCGGCGATGTAACCTTTTGAGAGGCAAAAATCAAAAACATTTTTTGTTGTTGCCAAAAGTGAATATTTCTCCTAAAAGTGCTCCAGGTTCCATCACATGGATGGAAGTTTTGTTCTAGTCAAAGTGTGCACAACACCAGAACCCCCAGAGGGCTGCCATCTGGATCATAGTGATCAGACAGGCCATACAATGCCTAAAAGTGGTGTAGGAAGTTGGCTCTGTATGTGCTATTTCAAAGTAAGGAATAGCATGCACAGAGTCCAAGGGTTCCCCTTAGAGGTAAAATAGTGGTAAAAACAGATAATACTAATGCTCTATTTTGTGGTAGTGTGGTCGAGCAGTAGGCTTATCCAAGGAGTAGTGTTAAGCATTTGTTGTACATACACAAGACAATAAATGAGGTACACACACTCAGAGACAAATCCAGCCAATAGGTTTTGTATAGAAAAATATCTTTTCTTAGTTTATTTTAAGAACCACAGGTTCAAATTTAACATGTAATATCTTGTTTGAAAGGTATTGCAGGTAAGTACATTAGGAACTTTGAATCATTTCAATTGCATGTATACTTTTTAAGTTATTCACAAATAGCTATTTCAAAAGTGGACACTGCAATTTTCACAGTTCCTGGGGGAGGTAAGTTTTTGTTAGCTTTACCAGGTAAGTACGACACTTACAGGGTTCAGTTCTTGGTCCAAGGTAGCCCACCGTTGGGGGTTCAGAGCAACCCCAAAGTTACCACACCAGCAGCTCAGGGCCGGTCAGGTGCAGAGTTCAAAGTGGTGCCCAAAACGCATAGGCTAGAATGGAGAGAAGGGGGTGCCCCGGTTCCAGTCTGCCAGCAGGTAAGTACCCGCGTCTTCGGAGGGCAGACCAGGGGGGTTTTGTAGGGCACCGGGGGGGGGACACAAGCCCGCACAGAAATTTCACCCTCAGCGGCGCGGGGGCGGCCGGGTGCAGTGTTAGAACAAGCGTCGGGTTCGCAATGGAAGTCAATGAGAGATCAAGGGATCTCTTCAGCGCTGCAGGCAGGCAAGGGGGGGCTTCCTCGGGGAAACCTCCACTTGGGCAAGGGAGAGGGACTCCTGGGGGTCACTTCTGCAGTGAAAGTCCGGTCCTTCAGGTCCTGGGGGCTGCGGGTGCAGGGTCTTTTCCAGGCGTCGGGACTTAGGTTTCAGAGAGTCGCGGTCAGGGGAAGCCTCGGGATTCCCTCTGCAGGCGGCGCTGTGGGGGCTCAGGGGGGACAGGTTTTGGTACTCACAGTCGTAGAGTAGTCCGGGGGTTCTCCCTGAGGTGTTGGTTCTCCACCAGCCGAGTCGGGGTCGCCGGGTGCAGTGTTGCAAGTCTCACGCTTCTTGCGGGGAGATTGCAGGGGTCTTTAAAGCTGCTCCTTTGGATAAAGTTGCAGTCTTTTTGGAGCAGGTCCGCTGTCCTCGGGAGTTTCTTGTCGTCGTCGAAGCAGGGCAGTCCTCAGAGGATTCAGAGGTCGCTGGTCCCTTTGGAAGGCGTCGCTGGAGCAGAGTTACTTGGAAGGCAGGAGACAGGCCGGTGAGTTTCTGGAGCCAAGGCAGTTGTTGTCTTCTGGTCTTCCTCTGCAGGGGTTTTCAGCTAGGCAGTCCTTCTTCTTGTTGTTGCAGGAATCTGATTTTCTAGGGTTCAGGGTAGCCCTTAAATACTAAATTTAAGGGCGTGTTTAGGTCTGGGGGGTTAGTAGCCAATGGCTACTAGCCCTGAGGGTGGGTACACCCTCTTTGTGCCTCCTCCCAAGGGGAGGGGGTCACAATCCTAACCCTATTGGGGGAATCCTCCATCTGCAAGATGGAGGATTTCTAAAAGTTAGAGTCACTTCAGCTCAGGACACCTTAGGGGCTGTCCTGACTGGCCAGTGACTCCTCCTTGTTGCTTTCTTTGTTCCCTCCAGCCTTGCCGCCAAAAGTGGGGGCCGTGGCCGGAGGGGGCGGGCAACTCCACTAAGCTGGAGTGCCCTGCTGGGCTGTGACAAAGGGGTGAGCCTTTGAGGCTCACCGCCAGGTGTTACAGCTCCTGCCTGGGGGAGGTGTTAGCATCTCCACCCAGTGCAGGCTTTGTTACTGGCCTCAGAGTGACAAAGGCACTCTCCCCATGGGGCCAGCAACATGTCTCTAGTGTGGCAGGCTGCTGGAACTAGTCAGCCTACACAGACAGTCGGTTAAGTTTCAGGGGGCACCTCTAAGGTGCCCTCTGGGGTGTATTTTGCAATAAAATGTACACTGGCATCAGTGTGCATTTATTGTGCTGAGAAGTTTGATACCAAACTTCCCAGTTTTCAGTGTAGCCATTATGGTGCTGTGGAGTTCGTGTTTGACAAACTCCCAGACCATATACTCTTATGGCTACCCTGCACTTACAATGTCTAAGGTTTTGTTTAGACACTGTAGGGGTACCATGCTCATGCACTGGTACCCTCACCTATGGTATAGTGCACCTTGCCTTAGGGCTGTAAGGCCTGCTAGAGGGGTGACTGACCTATACTTGCATAGGCAGTGAGAGGCTGGCATGGCACCCTGAGGGGAGTGCCATGTCGACTTACTCGTTTTGTTCTCACTAGCCCACACAAGCTGGCAAGCAGTGTGTCTGTGCTGAGTGAGAGGTCTCCAGGGTGGCATAAGACATGCTGCAGCCCTTAGAGACCTTCCTTGGCATCAGGGCCCTTGGTACTAGAAGTACCAGTTACAAGGGACTTATCTGGATGCCAGGGTCTGCCAATTGTGGATACAAAAGTACAGGTTAGGGAAAGAACACTGGTGCTGGGGCCTGGTTAGCAGGCCTTAGCACACTTTCAATTGTAAACATAGCATCAGCAAAGGCAAAAAGTCAGGGGGCAACCATGCCAAGGAGGCATTTCCTTACAAGTGGTCACTCATCTTTAAAGTTGTAAACATGTGGCACTGAACAGTACAAGTTCTGAAGGTCTTTCTTTTAACTGTCTTTTTATTGCCTGAATAATGCACTTAATATCACTAGTGTAAAACTGATAGTTATCAGAGAAGAAAAATATAAAATAAATGAGGCAAATACTGATAATTTAGTTTTTTTTTTCCAATGCTGCAAGACAAGAGCACAACTATCACAGATTCCACTCACCTCCATCCTGATCCCCCTGATCCAGTTTTCTTTTCTTTGTGAAATTTTGGTTCTGTGGTTTGCCCTTAGCTGAAAATTGTTTGACAGCAGCTTTTCCACCAGCTTTCTCAGGCTTTTTGTTTCCTTTTTCAAATTTCTGAGACTTGAACGTTCTACTATCACCAGCTTTTGTTTGATATCTTTTTGGAGGACCAGAGTCTATTGCAAACAAATATAATTACAAGTAACAAAACTAAATTAAAAAGTGGCATCTTCAGTCTATCAACAATTAAAGTAGGAACACAAAGCTAACTTTTTTCAGTGAAAAACGATTTTTAAACAAGGAAAAAACAAAAGATCTATAGACCTAAAAAGACATTGACATACCTTTCCCAAAACCATCATAGTGAGTGCTAGTGATCTGTGATGTTCTATCTCCCAAGCACAACATTTTTAAATTGCTTTTTTTGTGTGTTTTTGGTCTGTCTGTCAGAGATCATTTTTTATTTTGAGAAATAAAAACATTAATGGAAAACTAGAAATAACACTAAATATCCCTGGAACTCTAAAGGACAGGTAGGAAGAATTAACCACATAATAAACATACTCCATTAGGATCCTGTAACATTATCATTATCCCATTCATAATGAAACAAATATTAATGCTACTTTTCAGCTGTGTGCACGAGCAAACCAGACACATCAAAACCTACAGAAGCTAGCACTCAGCAATATATTTCCCCAGGATAAAATAGCCTCCAGATCAAGTTTCAGAATACAAACAGGAACCACTGAATGATCTCTTAGAATCGCTAAAAACTCTTTAGAAAAATGATACAGAAACAATTAAACTGGCCTTGAAGGATCCCGCCAAGTGGGAAGGTCCCGATCATCACAGATAAATAGCAATATGATAGCTACAGGAAAGTGGATTTGATATTTGAGGAGGAGGTAGGTCGGTTAACATGGGATGAAAACCGAGGACTTTGACAGGGAGATGAGACGATGTACTGACTTGCTTCTATGGTAATAGAGGGTAGTTTGGTCAGAGTAGCCTGTGGCGTCAAGAGTAGAAGCTTGATATATGGAGGATAACAGCTTATGAGTTATGGACATAGTGAATCAGAGAAGATGAAGGGGTCTTTCAGGACTCAGTCACGGGCTTCTTACAGCCTTATACTTTACTCTCTCTTTTGTATTATATTTGCTACATATGGCAAACCTGCCTGTCATGACTATAGTTATATTGTTGCAAATTAAAAACAATAAAAATAAATTGTGAAAAACATCCACAAACAATCTTGGGTTTCATTAAATTTTTCTCCACAGACGCAAATGGCTGATTTTAAAAACACGGCTGTGTCATTGTCCTGCCATTTGATAAGTTTTGTTTTGACCAATGACTTTGTGTTTCACCACTGCGCATATTAGTTGCTCAATGTTCACCAGTAGCACATGGTATGTTTTGTTCAGTTGAGCCGCCTATGGGCTTTGACATTGCATTAGCCATTACATTCTGTATTCTGCCTATTGGCTTTGACATGCTGTATCCAGTCTAGCCGCCTATTGGCTTTGACATTGCATGCCTATTGACTTTGACATGATGTATTCAATTTAGCTGCCTATTGACTTTGACATGCTATTAGATATTCTGCCTATGGGCTTTGACATGATATTATATATTGCATTTTGTATTCAGCTTAACTGCCTATTGGCTTTGACATGATATTCAGCTCCGCTGCCTATTGGCTTTGACATGATATTATACATTGCATTTTGTATTCAGCTCAGCTGCCTATGGGCTTTGACATGATATTATACATTGCATTTTATATTCAGCTCAGTTGCCTATTGGCTTTGACATGATATTATACATTGCATTTCGTATTCAGCTCCGCTGCCTATTGGCTTTGACATGACACTAGACATTGCATTTGATATTTAGGTTAGCTGCCTATTGCCTTTAACATGACATTGCATTTGATATTTAGGTTAGCTGCCCATTGCCTTTAACGTGGAGTTAGACATTGCAGTTGAGAATCCAAGCTGTATTTTTCCAAGCTGTGTTTTTGCACCAGATGAACCAAGATGTTTTGCTCTCACAGTAGACTAGACCTGATAAGAGAGGGTACATGGGCGTTGTTTTTCCTCGCTTGAGCTTGGGAACAGGAGTAGTCTTGGAGACCTGGCCAGTCTCCAAAAGGCTTGCTCAGTTTCCCAGGTCTGAGAGGAGGGGGCACACCTTTGTAACGAATGTAACAGGCTGCAGAGAGTGAGATTCGAATCTGCCGGACCTCGTGCTGGAGCTTGGCGCCAGCTGCCAGCATCCCGTGTGGGTAGATGAAACTCTTTCTCGCGGCTGACAGGGGTCATCAGCTTGCAGACCTTAGAAAGATGTAGCTGTAAATAGTTCCTACACGGTGAAGTATTTGTTTTGCTTTGCATTCAATATCTTATAAATATAACCTGCTGTGTATATTGCAAACTGATATATTTTGTTTGATTAACGCGGACTTGAAAGCTACTAATTCGTCATTCATAAATATTAAGAATTAACAACAATAAACGTCTTCTTTGACCTCACAAGTGCCTTTCTGTTGTGTTATGTTAGTGCTTAGAAACTAAATAAGAGGAAAGCACTACAATTGGTACCAGGAGTGGGGTCGGTCATTAAGAGGTGATTAAGGGGGTTTGACGAGTTAGTAGATTTCTAAGTGCACACTTTAAAAGTGTAATTGTTTTTTGTTGTTTGGAGAATTACAGAAATTGTTTTCTGTTTGGAGAATCACAGTAGCACGGCAGACCATGTCTGAGAATACATGTGTTGATGAACTGCCTGATGGTGCTAAGAAAAACTGTGAATTGTTTTCTGTTTGGGGAATTACAGAAGAAAATGCATGTGTAGCTAAAATGCCTGATGTTGTTTTGAGAAATAATTCCCGTTGTATATATGTAGAAAACGTGTGTTTTGGAAGTAATGATGACAGAAAGGTCTGGATACCTTTATCTGCTTACAGAGAAATGCAGGAGAAATGTAGGCAGTTGGAACATGAAAATAGGAATTTACGTGAGCAAATTAGCCCGACTGAAAGTTATAAAAGGGCTGTTTTTGAAGAATCTTTCTTGTCCCATTCCAGTAATGAGGGGGTTAAGACAGCTCCGAGCTGCACTGAGTTTTCGTGTGAGCCAGGGTTTTTGGCAGACAAAATGCATTCCTTAACTGATAACAAGGACGAGAGAGCTCAGAATGTGATTTACGAGTTACCGTTGCAAAATGCACAAGTAAAACGAAAGATTTTAGGGAGACACCGAGTTTCATTAGCTTGTTTGATTTTTGGAAAAAGAATAGCCCTCATTTGAGTGAAATCCTAACACTTTTGTATATGGTCACTGTGAAAAATTATATGCAGCTGCGCGCGTGTGATTTGGCAAATGAAATAATGCAGACTTTAGGTTTTTGCGCAGTGCAAGAAGGAAATACTTATGTACATGTAACTCAAGAACAAGGAAAGAAAATAGTGCCCCTAGCTAGAATCATACAATGGATCTGGTACTTGCAAGACAGGGCTAGAGTACCACAGGTAAAAGAATTACCAGTGAAATTGTGTGCACCATTTGAATTCGTGTCTACTGAAGATAAAAAGCATGTTTGTTTTACTAATGATTCATTGACTGAAATGTTGTTTTCTGGCACCGTAGAAGCGTTGTATAATGTGTGTCAGATTTTGAAGCAAGAACTACGTGAGATGTGTCATTTTTACGCTGATTTTTGGTTTATTGCTAATGTTTTAGCTGTTTGTTTTTACATATGGCTTGTACCTAACTGGTTCAATTACCTTGCAGATGTTAATGAGAAAAATTCAGAGAGAGAAGTGTACACCCAGAATTCTGCCTTAGTGGGGATGGCTAAGTGGGTGCCCCAGAAATGTGAACAGCTGAGAGAAAAAGCCACTTACAGGTGGGCAGAGATGAGAGGGATGCACATTCCCCTAGATTTGATAAAAACTGTGCAGCACGCACAAAAGCAATCTGTCATGCAAGCAGTCACAGAGCAGTTGGGGAGAGGAAAGTTACCAGGACAGAAATGTCAAATTGATCAGGTTTTAGGGAGAGTGATTGCTGCAAATTACCAAGGAAAAATCGAAATTATGCTGATACCTAGAAAAGAATTTGATTCATTGATACAAATTGGAGACAGAATGGCCCAAATTGGCAAAAGTGCAGTGAATGGAGGTTTGGTAAAGAATGAGTCTGCCCCAGCCCTTCTGACAGTGCAAGAAAAGGGAAGCTGTGGCGCAGCAGATAAAAACCTTAGTGCTGATGTGTGGGCTGAAGCCCCAAGTGATCCTCCAGAACCTGCAGAGAATATAACAAAGGGCCTCAAAAACGTCCTGCTGATTATAAAACAGGGAAAGAAAGAGGAAGGGTGCAGTTTAAATGAAAAATGTTATTTGCAAGAAAAGTCATACTTGTTTCTTTTGCAGATCCTACCACGTTTCGCCACTGTCCCTGAGTGTGCTGTGTGGTCCCCCTTCCGGTGTGTGCGTGTGGGGTCGGGGAAGGGACCGAATCCCCAACCTGAACCTGGCTGAGTAAAGTGCCAGCACCATGGATCCATTTTGCGCAAACTGCGCCTTCAGTTCAAGTTCAACTTGTTTGCTGTGTTTTTTTGTTTTTCCCTCTCATATGGAACTCTGACTTTTGCTTATCTTCCAGCAAACCTTTCAGGTGGACCGTGCACCTTTACATGAGCAGAACTCATGCCACATCAAATTGCTAACACTATTGAATTAGAGACTCATTCAGAGTATAAAAATTGCCCAGTCTTTTCTATGTAGATGTATCTGATGTGAAAAGTTATGAGATCAATGTGTTAATTCACTTCTGTTGCTTTACAGGGATTGCTTTGATATAATTTTTTTTTGTGCTGATGTTTTTTTTGTTTTTGTTTGAAATATGAGATATGTGAAACAAAAATTCATTGGTCAAAGGGCGGAATGTCCTGCCATTTGATAAGTTTTGTTTTGACCAATGACTTTGTGTTTCACCACTGCGCATATTAGTTGCTCAATGTTCACCAGTAGCACATGGTATGTTTTGTTCAGTTGAGCCGCCTATGGGCTTTGACATTGCATTAGCCATTACATTCTGTATTCTGCCTATTGGCTTTGACATGCTGTATCCAGTCTAGCCGCCTATTGGCTTTGACATTGCATGCCTATTGACTTTGACATGATGTATTCAATTTAGCTGCCTATTGACTTTGACATGCTATTAGATATTCTGCCTATGGGCTTTGACATGATATTATATATTGCATTTTGTATTCAGCTTAACTGCCTATTGGCTTTGACATGATATTCAGCTCCGCTGCCTATTGGCTTTGACATGATATTATACATTGCATTTTGTATTCAGCTCAGCTGCCTATGGGCTTTGACATGATATTATACATTGCATTTTATATTCAGCTCAGTTGCCTATTGGCTTTGACATGATATTATACATTGCATTTGATATTTAGGTTAGCTGCCTATTGCCTTTAACATGACATTGCATTTGATATTTAGGTTAGCTGCCCATTGCCTTTAACGTGGAGTTAGACATTGCAGTTGAGAATCCAAGCTGTATTTTTCCAAGCTGTGTTTTTGCACCAGATGAACCAAGATGTTTTGCTCTCACAGTAGACTAGACCTGATAAGAGAGGGTACATGGGCGTTGTTTTTCGTCGCTTGAGCTTGGGAACAGGAGTAGTCTTGGAGACCTGGCCAGTCTCCAAAAGGCTTGCTCAGTTTCCCAGGTCTGAGAGGAGGGGGCACACCTTTGTAACGAATCTAACAGGCTGCAGAGAGTGAGATTCGAATCTGCCGGACCTCGTGCTGGAGCTTGGCGCCAGCTGCCAGCATCCCGTGTGGGTAGATGAAACTCTTTCTCGCGGCTGACAGGGGTCATCAGCTTGCAGACCTTAGAAAGATGTAGCTGTAAATAGTTCCTACACGGTGAAGTATTTGTTTTGCTTTGCATTCAATATCTTATAAATATAACCTGCTGTGTATATTGCAAACTGATATATTTTGTTTGATTAACGCGGACTTGAAAGCTACTAATTCGTCATTCATAAATATTAAGAATTAACAACAATAAACGTCTTCTTTGACCTCACAAGTGCCTTTCTGTTGTGTTATGTTAGTGCTTAGAAACTAAATAAGAGGAAAGCACTACAGTCATGGACTTCTGTGCATGAGAGCACTTCCAGGGAACAGTGACACCTTAAGTTAACTTTAACTTTAGATCACAAACTTCTTTGACACTCCTGGAGCCCACAACAGACTACAGCATCCAGAAATGGCTGGTGAGGTGGAGGGGGCAGGGCCATTAGAGCTACTTAAAGGGATTTTGATTCCCGCAGCATTGGGCTTCTTTGACCCTGCTGGGGACCACAACAGACTATAGCGGCCAGAATTGTCTGGTGGTTAGGTGGAGGAGGGCCACTAGCACTACTTAGAGTGCCTTTGATTCCCACAGCATGGGATGCACCCCAAAGAAGACAAGGCCAAGAGCAGACCTACCTGCGCCCAGCAGAGCCCAGAGGAGGTTGGACCACTCCTTCTGGCCCTGGATTATCCCCATAACATTGAGTGTGGGGCTGTACGCAAAGATAATTTACTGAGCCATTACCCACTTTTTACCCCTGGACCTTTGAAAACTAGTGGACAGAATGGGTAAGAGGAAACTAGCCAGTTCTAAAAACCGTACAGATTTTACACACATTTCTAGTGGGGGCGGTTGGTGTGATTACTAAACAGGTCTGTTTAGCAGAGGCGACTTTCACTGGATTTAAACAATCAGCTGACTGTACCGGTAGATTCCAAACTAAAACAAAGAGCGCTCCGCTCTCAGTGATTTGAGACCTATACCATCTACTCCTCGGAACTCCTTCAAGAGCTAAAAACTTGAATATTCTGGCCAATGTGTTAACAGGACATCAGGAAGTAGGTGTATGGAACCTGCAAAGAGTGATCTATCATCAATCTCCTGAGCAACGTGCCAGACAAATCACAGTACAGCCCTGAGGAGTCACAGTATAGGGTCCAATTGAGGTGACCATTTTCTCAAAAAGTTAAAGGTTTAGATTACTGCCAGCACTGGTCCCCTGGTTGAGCATATAGGCGCCCTAGAAAAAGAGATTGCTAAACTGGTGGAGGATTGGAGTAGAGGTGTGTTAGAAATGGGGTCTTTGGTTGGCAGTCAGGTTACCTCCATCCAAACAAGGACCCTCACTCTAGTCAGGTTAAGTCACACACAAACCAAATAATCCTGTACCCACCCTCTGGTAGATTGACACTGAGCAGTCAGGCTTAACTTAGAAGGCGATGTGTAAAGTATTTGTGCAATAAATCATGCAATAACACAGTATAACCACCAAAACAATACACCACACAGGTTTATAAAAATATAGAATATATATCTGTTTAAACTAAGGTTAAAAAAAAAAAAAATCAAGATTTGATAAGTACAAGTTGAAATACCACTTTTGTAATGATAGAGTATTTCGTTCTTAAAAAGCAATGTGTCTCTTGTAAGCACAAAGTACATGGATCGCGTATAAATTATCCACACGGGACCGCAGAGGAGGAGAAGCGTGGAAAAGGTGGGGAGGTGTGCGCCATTTTTTCCGGGCGCACATAGATGATGAGTCAATGCTTTTCCACGCAACAAGGGTATTGCGTTGATTTCCGGCGTGCAGAATTGGATCCTCTTCAGGTTGCGGGGTATTTGGGTGCCCTGGGGACGATGCAGAGAAATCCTGGGCGTGCAGGGTGAAGTCACAGGAGCTGCGTCGATCCGGTGGGCGATGCAGGGAAATTTCTGTTGCACGGCTGGCGAAAGAGGATGAGACTAACCTTTCCCAAGAGCCTTCATTTTCTAAGAGGAAGAACCTTGAAAGGCCAACTGCATTGGCATGGGCAGTCCCAGGTCTGTGTTCCACTACAAAGTCCATTCCCTGTAGGGATATGGACCACCTCAACAGTTTGGGGTTCTCTCCTTTCATCTGCATAAGCCATCTGAGAGGTCTGTGGTCAGTCTGAACTGTGAAGTGAGTACCAAACATGTATGGTCTCAACTTCTTCATTGACCAAACCACAGCAAAGGCCTCCCTCTCAATGGCACTCCAACGCTGCTCCCTGGGAGTAACCTCCTGCTAATAACAGCAACAGGCTGGTCAAGGCAATCATCAATGGTTTGGGATAGGACTGCTCCTATCCCATGTTCAGAGGCATCAGTCAGCACAATGAATTGCTTAGAATAATCTGGAGCTTTCAGAACTGGTGCTGAGCACATAGCTTCTTTCAGGGTGCCAAAGGCCTTTTGACAGTCCAAGGTCCAGTTAACCTTTTTGAGCATTTTCTTGTAAGTTCTGAGATGGAAGTCACTATGGATCCACATCCCTTCACAAACCTCCTTTAGTAGCCAATCAACCTAGGAATGCTGTGACTGGAGTCTGGGTTTTTGGAGCTTCCCAGTCCAGAATAGTCTGGATCTTGGGTTGTAATGGCTGCACTTGGCCTCCACCTACAATGTGTCCAAAGTAAACCACTCAAACCTGCCCTATCTGACATTTGGATGCCTTGATAGAGAGGCATGCTACTTGCAGGGCCTGCAAAACCTTCTTCAGGTGGACCAGATGATCCTGCCAGTTGGAGCTAAAGACAGCAATATCATCTAGATATTCTGCACTACAGGACTCCAAGCCAGCGAGGACTTGATTCAACAACCTTTGGAAGGTGGCATGGGCATTGTTTAAGCCAAAGGGCATAACAGTAAACTGATAATGCCCATTAGGTGTGGAGAATGCTGTCTTTTCTTTTGCTCCAGCTGACATTTTGATTTAAGTCAAAGATACTTAAGACTTTGGCTGCACCCAATTTGTCAATTAATTAATCTGCCCTTGGTATGGGGTGAGTGTAGGAAGTTGGCTCTGTATGTACTATTTCAAAGTAAGGAATAGTATGCACAGAGTCCAAGGGTTCCCCTTAGAGGTAAGGTAGTGGCAAAAAGAGATAATACTAATGCTCTATTTTGTGGTAGTGTGGTTGAACAGTAGGCTTATCAAAGGAGTAGTGTTAAGCATTTGTTGTACACACACAGACAATAAATGAGGAACACACACTCAGAGACAATTCCAGGCCAATAGGTTTTTGTATAGAACAATATCTTTTTTTAGTTTATTTTAAGAACCACAGGTTCAAATTTTACATGTAATACTTCAAATGAAAGGTATTGCAGGTAGGTACTTTAGGAACTTTGAATAATCAAAATAGCATATACACTTTCCACCTAAATCATATAGCTATTTTAAAACTAGACACTTAGTGCAATTTTCAACAGTTCCTGGGGGGAGTAAGAGTTAGTTAGTTTTTGCAGGTAAGTAAACCACCTACGGGGTTCAAGTTTGGGTCCAAGGTAGCCCACTGTTGGGGGTTCAAAGCAACCCCAAAGTTACCACACCAGCAGCTCAGGGCCGGTCAGGTGCAGAGGTCAAAGTGGTGCCCAAAAACACATAGGCTTCAATGGAGAAGGGGGTGCCCCGGTTCCAGTCTGCCAGCAGGTAAGTACCCGCGTCTTCAGGAGGCAGACCAGGGGGGTTTTGTAGGGCACTGGGGGGGGGGGGGACAAGTCAGCACAGAAAGTACACCCTCAGCAGCACGGGGCGGCCGGGTGCAGTGTGCAAACACACGTCGGGTTTGTAATTGAAATCAATGGGAGGCCAAGGGGTCTCTTCAGCGATGCAGGCAGGCAAGGGGGGGGGGGGGCGGGCTCCTCGGGGTAGCCACCACCTGGGCAAGGGAGAGGGCCTCCTGGGGGTCACTCCTGCACTGGAGTTCGGATCCTTCAGGTCCTGGGGGCTGCGGGTGCAGAGTCTTTACCAGGGGTCGGGATCTGAGGAACAGGCAGTCGCGGTCAGGGGGAGCCTCGGGATTCCCTCTGCAGGCGTCGCTGTGGGGGCTCAGGGGGGGTCAACTCTGGCTACTCACGGTCTCGCAGTCGCCGGGGAGTCCTCCCTGAAGTGTTTGATCTCCACAAGTCGAGCCGGGGGCACCGGGTGCAGAGTAGGAAGTCTCACGCTTCTGGCGGGAAACGCAAGTTGTTTTAAAGTTGCTCCTTTGTAATAAAGTTGCAGTCTTGGGTGAACAGAGCCGCTGTCCTCGGGAGTTCTTGGTCCTTCTAGAGCAGGGCAGTCCTCTGAGGATTCAGAGGTCGCTGGTCCCTGGGGAAAGCATCGCTGGAGCAGTGTCTTTAGGAGTGGGGGAGACAGGCCGGTAGAGCTGGGGCCAAAGCAGTTGGTGTCTCCTTCTTCTCTGCAGGGTTTTTCAGCTTAGCAGTCCTCTTCTTCTTAGGTTGCAGGAATCTAGTTTCCTAGGTTCTGGGGTGCCCCTAAATACTGAATTTAGGGGTGTGTTTAGGTCTGGGAGGGCAGTAGCCAATGGCTACTTTCCTTTAGGGCGGCTACACCCTCTTTGTGCCTCCTCCCTGAGGGGAGGGGGGCACATCCCTAATCCTATTGGGGGAATCCTCCATCTGCAAGATGGAGGATTTCTAAAAGTCAGAGTCACCTTAGCTCAGGACACCTTAGAGGCTGTCCTGACTGGCCAGTGACTCCTCCTTGTTTTTCTCATTATCTCTCCTGGACTTGCCGCCAAAAGTGGGGGCTGTGTCCAGGGGGCGGGCATCTCCACTAGCTGGAGTGCCCTGGGGCATTGTAACACGAAGCCTGAGCCTTTGAGGCTCACTGCTAGGTGTTACAGTTCAGGCAGGGGGAGGTGTTAAGCACCTCCACCCAGAGCAGGCTTTTGTTTCTGTCCTCAGAGAGCACAAAGGCCCTCACCACATGGGGTCAGAAACTCGTCTCTCAGCAGCAGGCTGGCACAGACCAGTCAGTCCTGCACTGAACAATTGGTGAAAATACAGGGGGCATCTCTAAGATGCCCTCTGTGTGCATTTTTTTATAAATCCAACACTAGCATCAGTGTGGGTTTATTATTCTGAGAAGTTTGATACCAAACTTTCCAGTATTCAGTGTAGCCATTATGGAGCTGTGGAGTTTGTTTTGACAGACTCCCAGACCATATACTCTTATGGCTACCCTGCACTTACAATGTCTAAGGTTTTGCTTAGACACTGTAGGGGCATAGTGCTCATGCACCTATGCCCTCACCTGTGGTATAGTGCACCCTGCCTTAGGGCTGTAAGGCCTGCTAGAGGGGTGACTTACCTATGCCACAGGCAGTGTGAGGTTGGCATGGAACCCTGAGGGGAGTGCCATGTTGAATTAGTCATTTTTTCCCCACTAGCACACACAAGCTGGCAAGCAGTGTGTCTGTGCTGAGCGAGGGGTCCCCAGGGTGGCATAAGATATGCTGCAGCCCTTAGAGAACTTTCCTGGCATCAGGGCCCTTGGTACCAGGGGTGCCAGTTACAAGGGACTTACCTGGGTGCAAGGGTTGTGCCAATTGTGGAGACAGTGGTACATTTTAGGTGAAAGAACACTGGTGCTGGGGCCTGGTTAGCAGGCTCCCAGCACACTTCTCAGTCAAGTCAGCATCAGTATCAGGCAAAAAGTGGGGGGTAACTGCAACAGGGAGCCATTTCTTTACAGTGAGCATCTGTCTTGGTGACAGAGTTGAGCCCTCTGTAGTCCACACAAAACCTCATCTCTCTCTTTCCATCCTTGGTGTGAGGTTTGGGGACCAAGACCACTGGGCCAGCCCTATGAGAGTGCTCTATCACTCCCAATTTCAACATCTTGTAGAGTTCCGCTTTGATGCTTTCCTTGACTTGCGTCAGACTGTCTGAATATTTTATTCTTGACAGGTCAACTGTCTCCTGTGTCCACATTATGGGTACAGAGGTGTGTCTGACCAGGGGTCAAAGAAAAGAACTCAGCAAACTGCTGGAGGACTTGCCTGTAGTCAACTTGCTGTTGGCCAGAGAGGGTGTCTGAGTAGACCACTCCATCCACTGAGCCATCTTTAGGGTCAGTTGAGAGGAGGTCAGGGAGAGGTTCACTCTCTGCTTCCTCATCCTCATCAGTAACCATCAACATGGTTAATATCTGCCCTGTCATTGTAGAGTTTAAGGCGGTTAACATGTATCACCCTCTACGGGGTCCTGCTAGTGCCCAGATCCACTAAGTAAGTGACCTGACTCTTCTTTTTTAGCACTGGGTAAGGGCCACTCCATCTGCCCTGGACTGCCTTGGGAGCCACAGGCTCCAGAACCCAGACTTTCTGCCCTGACTGAAATTCAATCATTGCAGACTTTTGGGCATACTACAACTTATGGAGTTGTTGGATGGCCTCAAGGTTTTTGCTTGCCTTTTCCATGTACTCTGCCATCCTGAAGCGGAGATCTAGTACATAGTCCACTACATCTTGTTTAGGCTCATGGAGAGGTCTCTCCCAGCCTTCTTTTACAAGTGCCAGTGGTCCCCTTACTGGAAGGCCAAACAGAAGCTCAAAGGGGGAAAACCCTACTCCCTTCTGTGGCACCTCTCTGTAGGCAAAAAGCAGGCATGGCAAGAGGACATCCCATCTCCTTTTGAGTTTTTCGGGAAGCCCCATGATCATGCCCTTCAAAGTCTTGTTAAATCTCACCACAAGACCATTGGTTTGTGGGTGGTATGGTGTGGTGAATTTGTAAGTCACCACACACTCATTCTACGTATGTTTTAGGTAAGCTGACCTGAAGTTGGTACCTCTGTCAGAAACTACCTCCCTAGGAAAACCCACTCTGGTAAAGATACCTATGGGTGATTAGGCTACTGCAGGGGCAGTAGTCGACCGAAGGAGAATTGCCTTAGGGTACCTGGTAGCATGATCCACTACTACCAGTATATATTGGTTCCCTGATGCTGTGGGAGTTTCAAGTGGACCCACTATGTCCACACCAACCCTCTCAAAGGGGACCCCCACCACTGGAAGTGGAATGAGGGGGGTCTTTGGATGGCCACTTGTCTTGCCACTTGCTTTACAGGTGGCACAGGAGCTGCAAAACTCCTTTACATTCTGGGACATATTGGGCCAATATAAATGGTTGATTAATCTCTCCCAAGTCTTGGTTTGTCCCAAATTCCCAGCAAGGGAATGTCATGGGCTAAGGTAAGGGTTGAACTCTCTAAACTACTGAGGCACTACCACTATCCTAGTGGCTCCAGGTTTGGGATCTCTTGCCTCAGTGTAAAGGAATCCATCCTCCCAACAGACCCTGAGGGATCCACTGACACTACCATTTTCTTGCTCAGCTGCTTGCGGTCTTAGGCCTTCAAGAGTGGGACAAGTCGTTTGTCCCTGGCACAGCTGTTCCCTTGAGGGTCCCCCATGGGCCCAAGAGCTCTACCTGATAAGGCTCCAGCTCCATGGACTCAGTTCCCTCGGGGGATAGAACATCTTCATGAGAACAGAGGCCCCGTTTCTTTTGCTGTGTAGAAGCTGGTCCCCAAGTCTTCTTTCCTTTTCTCTTGGAAGGTTGGGCCATTATTCCAGACTCCAACACTTCTTTGTCACCCTGTGCTCTGCTCTGTGCTCTTGTCTTAACACACACTCGTTCAGGGATACCCAGATGGCTGCATAGGTCTTGAGCTCTACCTCAGCGAATGCTGAGGACTCCAGATTATTCCCTAGCAAACACTCTACTGGGACTGCAGAGGAAACTACCACCTGTTTCAGGCCAGTGACCCCTCCCCATTCTAAAGTCACCATTGCCATGGGATGGACTTTAGTTTCATTATCAGCATTGGTGACTGAATAGGTCTGTCCAGCCACATACTGTCCTGGGGTAACCAGTTTGTCTGTCACCATGGTGACACTGGCACCGGTATCCCTCAGGGGATCTACCTTATTCCTAATTATCAAGAGTTGATGCCTGTATATTTGCACGTTAGGTGGCCAGGCAGCAAGTGTGGCTAAGTCCACCCCACCCTCTGAGACTAAAGTAGCTTCAGTGTGAACCCTGATTTGCTCTGGGCACACTGTTGATCCCACCTGGGGACTGGCTATTCCAGTGCTAGCTGGAGCGGTAGTTGTGGGACTTTTCTTGGGACAGGCTTTGTCTCCAGTTTGGTGTCTATGCTGTCTACAGCCTTCTTGGGATAAAAGGTTTTACCCTCATACCCATTTGTGGACTGTGAAGAGGCTCAAGCCCACCCTCCTGAGCAGGTTTTCAGGGCCCTTGAGAAAACTCTTTCTTTTTGTTCTTGGATGTCTCATCACTCTTCCCCTGGGGAGGCTTTGTGACCCCTTTCTTTTGGTCACCTCCTGTGGAAGTCTTGGTCACCCTTGTCTTGACCCAGTGGTCTGCCTTCTTTGCCAATTCTTGGGGAGACATTGAGCCTAGGTCTACCAGATGTCGATTCAGTTTGTCATTGAAGCAATTACTTAACAGATAAATTATACAGCACATCATAATCACTTACTCTATTGCCAGTTATCCAACCATCTAGTGTTTTGACTGAAAAGTCAACAAAATCAACCCAGGTCTGGCTTGAGGTTGTATGAGTCCCCCTGAACCTAATCCTGTACTCCTCAGTTGAGAATCCAAAGCCCTCAATCAGAGTAGCCTTCATGAGGTGATAGGATTCTGCATCCTTACCAGAGAGTGTGAGGAGTCTATCCCTACACTTTCCAGTGAACATGTCCCAAGGGAGAGCTCCCCAGTGAGATCTGCTAACTTTTCTGGTTTCACAAGGCCTCTCAAAATCTGTGAACCATTTGGTGTCATCACCTTCTTCATATTTAGTTACAATCCCTTTGGGGATTTTTAGGATGTCAGTATTCTCTCTCACCCTATTTAAATTGCTGCCACCATTTATGGGTCTTAAACCCATTTCTTTTCTTTCCATTTCTATAGCTAGGAGCTGCTTCTCCAAAGCTAATCTCTTGGCCATCCTTGCTAGAAGGATGTCCTCTTCATTGAGGCTGCCCTCAATGCTTACAGAAGCACTGGACTCCCCTGTGGAAGACCCAGGCTCTCTGACTATGATTTGTGGGGACAGGGTTCTAGGAGCCCTGTCCTCCCTAATTAGGACAGGAGGGGTGAGCTCATCCCCCTGTTCACTAATTTCCCCATCTGAGGGAGGGTCCTCCATCCCAGAGGGGTGGTCCCTCGTAAACTCTGCCAAGAGCTCCTGGAGCCTGACCTTGGTAGGGTTGGAACCAGTCTTTATCCTACTGATCTTACAGAGAGACCTTAACTCTGACATCCCTAGATGCAGGTAAGGGGTGAGGTTGAGTTCCATCACCATCTCGTCTGTGTGACTCATTAGGACTGTAAATGTTGGGATTACTTTTTAAGAAATTAAAAACCACTTTTAGTACTTAAATCCTAACTTTTACAAACTTTTAAACTTAAAACAAAACGCTAACAGGGACTTACACAAGGCCCTATCAGGACTTTTTGCATTGTTCAGCACTCCGTCCATCATCCTTTTACGTTGTTAAAGTTGCCCGAAGTGGGAAGGGTATGCCCAGACGTGGGTCCTGTGCTTGCTATGCCACCAGATTCAAGCTAGCCTGGCTGATGAAGGGTGATACCCAGAAACGGGTCCCAGGATGCATGTTTTTGGTCCAGGGAGAACCTGGCCTGGCAGTTTCCCATGGGAAACAGGGTCAAGACTGATTTGCATATGGCTGGGTCCGAGCTGGAATGGCATGGCAAGCAAAAAAATGGATGGATTAAACCCAGATCTGTGACTGGGGGTGAATGTTTGAGTGGTTCTGCGTTCCGTCCAGCTTCTGTTGTTTTTGCATTTGTTGCCTCAAGTAGGAAGGGTATGCCCAGACGTGGGTCCTGTGCTTGCTATGCCACCAGATTCAAGGTAGCCTGGCTGATGAAGGGTGATACCCTGAAACCGGTCCCAGGATGCTTGTTTCTGGTCCAGGGAGGCCCTGGCCTGGCAGTTCGGGCTGGATTGTTCCCATGGGGAACAGGGTCAAAACTGATTTGCATATGGCTGGGTCTGAGCTGGACTGGCATGGCAAGCAAAAAAATGGATGGATTAAACCCAGATCTGTGACTGGGGGTGAATGTTTGATTTGTTCTGCATTCCGTCCATCTTCTGTTGTTTTTGCATTTATAAGTATTTAGCCATGCAGTACATTATTGTGGGTGCTACAACATCTACTGTTACTTCACGTGCCACTGGTGCATGGCCACACACACACCCAAGACTACTTTAAAAAATGACTCCTGGATCAGCAATTTTAAGCCTGACACGGAACAGTTTATGACCACTGTAGGAAGTTGGCTCTGTATGTGCTATTTCAAAGTAAGGAATAGCATGCACAGAGTCCAAGGGTTCCCCTTAGAGGTAAAATAGTGGTAAAAATAGATAATACTAATGCTCTATTTTGTGGTAGTGTGGTCGAGCAGTAGGCTTATCCAAGGAGTAGTGTTAAGCATTTGTTGTACATACACATAGACAATAAATGAGGTACACACACTCGGAGACAAATCCAGCCAATAGGTTTTGTTATAGAAAAATATCTTTTCTTAGTTTATTTTAAGAACCACAGGTTCAAATTTAACATGTAATATCTTGTTTGAAAGGTATTGCAGGTAAGTACATTAGGAACTTTGAATCATTTCAATTGCATGTATACTTTTCAAGTTATTGACAAATAGCTACTTTAAAAGTGGACACTTAGTGCAATTTTCACAGTTCCTGGGGGAGGTAAGTTTTTGTTAGTTTTACCAGGTAAGTAAGACACTTACAGGGTTCAGTTCTTGGTCCAAGGTAGCCCACCGTTGGGGGTTCAGAGCAACCCCAAAGTCACCACACCAACAGCTCAGGGCCGGTCAGGTGCAGAGTTCAAAGTGGTGCCCAAAACGCATAGGCTAGAATGGAGAGAAGGGGGTGCCCCGGTTCCGGTCTGCTTGCAGGTAAGTACCCGCGTCTTCGGAGGGCAGACCAGGGGGGTTTTGTAGGGCACCGGGGGGGACACAAGCCCATACAGAAATTTCACCCTCAGCAGCGCGGGGGCGGCCGGGTGCAGTGTAGAAACAAGCGTCGGGTTCGCAATGTTAGTCTATGAGAGATCAACGGATCTCTTCAGCGCTGCAGGCAGGCAAGGGGGGGGGCTTCCTCGGGGAAACCTCCACTTGGGCAAGGGAGAGGGACTCCTGGGGGTCACTTCTCCAGTGAAAGTCCGGTCCTTCAGGTCCTGGGGGCTGCGGGTGCAGGGTCCTTTCCAGGCGTCGGGACTTAGGTTTCAGAGAGTCGCGGTCAGGGGAAGCCTCGGGATTCCCTCTGCAGGCGGCGCTGTGGGGGCTCAGGGGGGACAGGTTTTGGTACTCACAGTCGTAGAGTAGTCCGGGGGTCCTCCCTGAGGTGTTGGTTCTCCACCAGCCGAGTCGGGGTCGCCGGGTGCAGTGTTGCAAGTCTCACGCTTCTTGCGGGGAGATTGCAGGGTCTTTAAAGCTGCTCCTTGAAACAAAGTTGCAGTCTTTTTGGAGCAGGTCCGCTGTCCTCAGGAGTTTCTTGTCTTTTTCGAAGCAGGGCAGTCCTCAGAGGATTCAGAGGTCGCTGGTCCCTTGGAAGGCGTCGCTGGAGCAGAGTTCTTTGGAAGGCAGGAGACAGGCCGGTGAGTTTCTGGAGCCAAGGCAGTTGTTGTCTTCTGGTCTTCCTCTGCAGGGGTTTTCAGCTGGGCAGTCCTTCTTCTTGTTGTTGCAGGAATCTGATTTTCTAGGGTTCAGGGTAGCCCTTAAATACTAAAATTAAGGGCGTGTTTAGGTCTGGGGGGTTAGTAGCCAATGGCTACTAGCCCTGAGGGTGGGTACACCCTCTTTGTGCCTCCTCCCAAGGGGAGGGGGTCACAATCCTAACCCTATTGGGGGAATCCTCCATCTGCAAGATGGAGGATTTCTAAAAGTTAGAGTCACCTCAGCTCAGGACACCTTAGGGGCTGTCCTGACTGGCCAGTGACTCCTCCTTGTTGCTTTCTTTGTTCCCTCCAGCCTTGCCGCCAAAAGTGGGGGCCGTGGCCGGAGGGGGCGGGCAACTCCACTAAGCTGGAGTGCCCTGCTGGGCTGTGACAAAGGGGTGAGCCTTTGAGGCTCACCGCCAGGTGTCACAGCTCCTGCCTGGGGGAGGTGTTAGCATCTCCACCCAGTGCAGGCTATGTTACTGGCCTCAGAGTGACAAAGGCACTCTCCCCATGGGGCCAGCAACATGTCTCTGGTGTGGCAGGCTGCTGGAACTAGTCAGCCTACACAGACAGTCGGTTAGGTTTCAGGGGGCACCTCTAAGGTGCCCTCTGTGGTGTATTTTACAATAAAATGTACACTGGCATCAGTGTGCATTTATTGTGCTGAGAAGTTTGATACCAAACTTCCCAGTTTTCAGTGTAGCCATTATGGTGCTGTGGAGTTCGTGTTTGACAGACTCCCAGACCATATACTCTTATGGCTACCCTGCACTTACAATGTCTAAGGTTTTGTTTAGACACTGTAGGGGTACCATGCTCATGCACTGGTACCCTCACCTATGGTATAGTGCACCCTGCCTTAGGGCTGTAAGGCCTGCTAGAGGGGTGACTGACCTATACTTGCATAGGCAGTGAGAGGCTGGCATGGCACCCTGAGGGGAGTGCCATGTCGACTTACTCGTTTTGTCCTCACTAGCACACACAAGCTGGCAAGCAGTGTGTCTGTGCTGAGTGAGAGGTCTCCAGGGTGGCATAAGACATGCTGCAGCCCTTAGAGACTTTCCTTGGCATCAGGGCCCTTGGTACTAGAAGTACCAGTTACAAGGGACTTATCTGGATGCCAGGGTCTGCCAATTGTGGATACAAAAGTACAGGTTAGGGAAAGAACACTGGTGCTGGGGCCTGGTTAGCAGGCCTCAGCACACTTTCAATTGTAAACATAGCATCAGCAAAGGCAAAAAGTCAGGGGGCAACCATGCCAAGGAGGCATTTCCTTACAACCACAAACAGCTCTTGCCTAGGAAGGGCTTTGAATCCCGAATACATACATTACAAAAAATGTAAACTACAAGTCCCAGAATGCAAAGTACTATTTGTGGCCTGGAAAGTCAGACTGGGTCAGTAGGTCAAAACGAAATGGGCGTCACATCGCAAGTATGCTTCTGCATTTTTAGCTCTCTCAAGACTTGCGGGTTGCAGTTTTGTCGTGTTTTCTGATTAAAGATGGTTTGTGTAAGCTCGTTGTAAGAAAAAGTCCAAGGACATGCTTGAGTAATCATTTAACTCGTACCCCGCAGCGCTGTGGCGGCAGGTCAAAGAGCAGCTGTCACGGTAGTCTGTAGAAAGGAAAACATCCTGTGTGCACCGCCATAAAAATTACCAGTACATCATTAAGTTCCAACTGAAGCAACTTAGATGGAAATTAGTTAAAATGCCACAGCATGATCATATATATTTTTAACCAGACAGGAATGGTTGATCCACCCCCACTCCCTCCCCCCAAAAACTTGGTCGCTTGGGGATTTTAACATAGCTGAGCAATTTAAGTGCCCTTGGTTTGCAGCCCATGGCAGTGCTTCATTTGTAAAATGATGAGTGCCGGTCCCAAAGCTTTACTCAGAAGCCCGTGGCAGGCGCTATTAAACATCAGCACCCCAAATACCATGGCGACGCAGCCTTCAGTCGCCCTTGCGCCTCTTATTCGCTAGAACAAACCATCATCCCTTTTATCTCATGCTTTCTCCTTATGTGGCAGCTTTTCCGTGTTTCTCCTCCTCTCTTATCTCCTTTGTACGTTTTCCCTATTTTGCTCTCTAGAAATGTTAGATGAAGGAAAATAAGCGATGGTCCCAGAAAATGGGTGTTGGTGGCCCCCACCAGCTCAAATTAAACGTTGGCGCGCGGTATGGTGCTGAGTATACGTGGAGTGCCATACAGTGGGGCAGGTGTCAGTTTATTATGCATTCCTTCGTATGTTATGTAAAGCGCAGATTATCATCTTTCAGTTCAGAGTACGTGGAAATCCTAGTTGACAGCAGCCCCGGCACGTTAGTCGCGATTGTGCTCGCTTCCCTTCCAGTGTCAGTCTGCCTCTAACGCTGATGTGCACCAGTGGGCTGCCTCACCCTGTGCACTGCACTGTCAGAGTGACAACCTGCTGCTTTGGTGAGAAAAAGAAATCCAAAGCAGGGAATTGCAATAAAACGGGTGATGACAAATCAAGCGCTTCCTGGGAGTAAATTAGGCAGTGGCCTCGGACCCTCATCATGGCGCTTTCCCCTCGCAACCCTTTACACTGAAACAATTAGAAAGATGAAACTTCTGTCAAATCAGTGGGCTGCCAACTTGTGTAATCAATGCTGGTGTCACTCTTCTTTCATTAAAAATGAGTTTGTTCTTTCCACGTTGTACTTTAGGCACTTTGAATTATTAACTCCGCATCTCGGAAAAGCATTGCACACACGGCTGGCATTTGCATAGGCAAATTATTTTGTTTCATTTGGGACCCTTTCCCATAGTCCCTCCTTTCCTGTGATGCACTGAAATTGTCAAGCTGCAACCAGCCCAGTTATCCTCATTTTTTGGCTCCTGGTGTGCTCAGAATCCTCCACTTTGCAGGCATGTATTCTGAGAACAGCACAGAGAGATCTCCCAACCCCCACACTGACCACATCAGTCCAGTGGAGCACCCCAACCCACAGAGCCACTGTCCTGGGACAGACGTCACAGTGCAACTCAGGCGTCCTACAATACACTTCCTCCCGGCCGTGCTGTCTGCAGTGGAATGGGACAGGGGTCCTTTACAGCAGTAGCCAGGGGACTGGGTAGAAGCAATGGGCAGAACATATAGTCAAGGGACTGTAATGCCAATGTTGGGCACTGCACCACCCATGACAGAAAATCTTCACCAGATAGAGGTAGAATCATAACACATATTTGTGAAAAACAAGTTCACCCAAGGGTTTATTTGCGCTAGATCAATACTATAGTATTCATCCCAGCACTAGGCACGCTGTATTTATTTTTATTTTGGGGCAGGTTCATTCCTATGGACACTGCTGCTCCCACTCTGGATTCAAAGTCTGAATTTTGTTTATTTTGTTTTCATTTATTTTGGGCCATTCGTTTTTACTCTTACAGCACACTGATACACAAGGACAAGAATTGTAGCTTTGTGGAGAAAATCACACACTTGTCTAAAAAAAAGGTGTGTTCATGATCATCTCATGACTGAGAACGTAAACAAAGTTGGTCCGTTGAAACACTTTACCTTAAGGATGCAGGTGTGGAATCTCCTTGCCAGACATGGACAGCTGGCATGACTAGGATGCAGCAGGGTCGTCATTTCTGCCAGGCTATCTTTTCTTTTAATAATAATAACTTTATTCGGTATGAAAAAATTCATCCATTACAATAAATATTCTCCAATACATTTGTTAAAAATAACAATAAAACCATAAATAATAAGAACACCCATCAGGAATAAAAAACATATATAACCACATACATAGAAGCAATAAAATAGAAAATTCATTCTAAAAACTCCACATTATTACGCCAAGTAATAGCTCCCTTAAGGAATGATCCCAGCCCCTTCCACACCAATACATCTGAGGCCATCTGCAACCACATAAAAGCAGGACGATATTGCACAAAACCCTTGGGCCTTAGAAGAGGTAATAAAAAACGAGTTCTGAATGGTGCATAAAAACACAAAACAAAGTAAAATGGGGCAAGGTCTGTTGGGACACCCCATCACAGGGGCAGGGTCTAATACATTTGTCCCCATACTGACCTAACGGGAAACACAGATTACTTCTGATGATTCCCAAGCGGAAACGAGTTATGAGAGACCTTTCCCTCACATCCTTTATCTCTAAGAGATAGCGCTCAGGACCTAACCACATCTTTAGCATAATGAAATCCCTGAATCTTTTCCTTCTCATTTCAGAGTTTCTGTGCAGTCTGAATTAAGTCAGCTTGACTAGAATCCTATTTTCTCAGAGCATCCCAGGATTTTGCAGCTGTTTCACTTCTGGAGTTATTGGCTGAGCCCTCAGAAACCATAGCCTTTGCCCACCCTCCTCTCTTTTTTAGAGAAGGTCAAAGACGCCCCTGGAGCCCTCCCTCTTCCTGAGTCAGGTTCTCAGGCAGCTATGCACAAAGCTGAGAGCTAGTCAGCAGCAGAGACAGATGGCAGAGTCACACAATCATATGATTCCTTTCCTGCCACTCGCTTTTTAATCAAAAATTATTTTTTTTAAATGGAGAGGGGAATGTGACTGCAGCGGGAGAGTGAGTTAATTAACCTCATTTGTATTCTGTTCAGTAATGGACTATGTTCCATTTTTTTTCACCCAAAGGCAGCCGAGTGCACATTTTAAGGGGGAAGCGGCACAAAAGAGGAGGATTTCCAAAGCCGGAGGGATAATGAAAGTCGGGCTCAATAGAAAAGTTGAAGCACCCATGTATGTGTTAGAATTTACAGACTAAGTCAGGGGGTAGGACGCTTTCCAGCTTTGCTGTGTGGAAAGTTAACTGTCTGACAGAAAAGCTGTGGGCTGCCTCCCTAGAGAAAGAGAAAAGTAGTCCGTAAAAAAATGATAATGCTGGGACAATTGGAAGGCTACAGTTAATGTGGCACTGCTCCCTTGGAGTGAACAACCCACAAATAGGAGGGACAAATAGGAAAAATGTACCATTTGGAAGCAAGGAATTTTAAAGGAAACAAACAAAATGATGGGTGGGCTTGAAGCCTACTAAGTATATACAACAGATCTCGAAGAGACAGTGCAAGAGCGGTCTAGGCTCGACCTAAAAACAGTCATTTGCAACAACATTTTCATTTGTAACTTCTCATCACAATGGCAGATTTACAAAAGCTATATACCGTGAAATCTGCTAGACCTACTGGCTGTGGGGATATATAGGGTTTGTGGGTTTTCCAAGAACTTGTAATAACCAGAGACAATAACTGAGCTGCACCTTGCAATGGTTTTTCATTGTATACCGGGTAGAGAGCAATTCAAATGGTAAAATATAATGATAAAAAAACAGGTATCAAGGGAACATATATTTCTGAAATGGGAACAAGATATGGAGTTTAGAAGCAGGGGTTATTTGCACATCTCTGAATTTGTGGGTACCCATACTAGCATGTGAATTAGAGAGCATTTTTCAAAAATGACTTATTTCTTACACATTGCCTTACATTTGGACAGTACAAATGCAGAGAAATACAATTGTCAATACCACTTGTTCTACTATTCTATGTTCCCTTAAGTCTCCTGATAAAAATGGTAACTCGTTGTGGGTAGGCCTAGTGCCCCAAACAGGAAACGTCTCTTAGCTCATACAGGCAGCTACAATAATAGGGGGGTCTAATTTAATTTGGTCTGAAACATATTTTAATCCGAGTTCACCATGGAGAGCATAATTGGATCTGCTGGGTGGTAATCCTAACAGGCGTCTACAAAAAGCTATTTTCTTCCACTTGATTGTTAGTACATGCTCTATATCCTCAGATAGCTGCCCCATAAATGAGAATCCGGATACAACTTTGTCTATAAATTTCCATCAGGATGGATATGGGCTTTAACCCAAACTGCTTGGCCAAATTAAAGAGACCTAATTGCTTAATGGAACTGGCTAGATCTGTTTGAGAGGCACAGCGACTAGTTACTTTGCTGTGCCTGTGAAGTAAAATATAGGCAGGGATTTCCTGGACACTTTTGTACCTCTCTTTGGTGCAATGTGCTTGTTGTCCAGTCAGTGGTATGACTGGATCAGAGAAAGGCTTCTTCCAAATCTCCAGAGGGTGTCTGACTACTTGGGGCTCTTTGGCGAGGGAAGGTTTTAGTAGAGGGTCATGCTGTCCACAAAAGGCGAAAGTGCCTTCTTTCTCAGGCTACCATACCAGGATCGTACTGGGCGGCACTTTGGAAGCGTTGGCTGTAAGAGCACAAGCAACCAGGTCTGACTTGGAGGGGGGGGGGGGGGGGGGATGGGGCTGGTAGTTAGTTTCAGAAGATCTTCTGCGTGGTTTGGTAAAGGTGTACAGTACTGGTGTATGCCCTGTTCCTCCCACTCATTGGGATGGCACCCCGCCATGCAGAGGTGCAGTAGCACCTCTTCCCTCCTGTTCAATCATTGTCCCAAAGGATGGCTGTAATGCTATCTGTATTTAATCATTGACTTAATTTTGACCACCGACTCCATTTTGTGCTTTGCTTAGCTTCAGATGCGGTCACATCGATGGGGCAGGTATTTTTCCACACACAGCTTGTTTTCTACACAGAATGTGTTTATGCTCTTCTTCCTAGCACAAGGTTACACCATTTTGGAACAAAACACAGGGATGTGAAAGGAACATAAGAGAAGGCTTAGCCTGGGAATGTTTCCATCAAAGAAAAGTACAGCTTCTCTGTCCTGGGAATGCGCAACAGGCAGGGCCCGTGCCTTTGCATGTTTTTGACGCAGACCAAGCATAGCCCACACTTGAATTTCATAACTTGGGCAAAGGGAGGAGGAGGAGGTTGCCAGAACCTTCCACTTGGGTTTGTTTAGGGTATATAAAGTGGGGAGGCTTGGCACTAAGTTAGGAGTTCTCCTGAACATGGATGCACAGTTCAGGTTAAAATATCCCATGGTGGAAGGATCTCCTACTGCCTCAGCCATCCAGGGCTCCCCTGCTTGATGTTAGCAAGGAACCCCCCCATGGTGATGAATTTGAATTCTTCATTATCTAGCTTTGCTGCGCATATATACATATATATATATATATATATATATATATACACATACACACACACACACACACACACACACACACACACACACACACACATACACACACACACACAAAATTGAAAATGTCACTTACCCAGTGTACATCTGTTCGTGGAATGTTCCGCTGCAGATTCACATGCTATGCACAGGTCCTGCCATCTAGTGGGCTCGAAGTGTTACAAGTAGTTTTTCTTCTAAGAAGTCTTTTCGAGTCACAGGACCAAGTGACTCCTCCTTTTCGGCTCCATTGCGCATGGGCATCAACTCCATCTTAGATTGTTTTCCCGCAGAGGGTGAGGTAGGAGTGATAGAGTGTAAAGAAAGAGATGTCCATGCAATGGAATACAGATGTATATACATATGTACAAATTTAAATGTAACTTAAACGGCTACAGGCTCCCGGGGAGGAGGGAGGGCGTTTGTGAATCTGCAGCAGAACAGCCACGAACAGATGTACACTGGGTAAGTGGCATTTTCCGTTTGATGGCATGTGTAGCTGCAGATACACATGCTATGCATAGACTACAAAGCAGTTCTCCTCCCCTAAGCGGTGGTCAGCCTGTAGGAGTTGAAGTTGTTTGAAATAGTGTTCTTAGTACAGCCTGTACTACTGTGGCTTGTTGTGTTGCTAACACATCTACACAGTAATGCTTGGTAAATGCATGGGGTGTTGACCAAGTGGCTGCTTTACAGATTTCTGTCATTGGTATATTTCCTAGAAATGCCATTGTTGTTCCTTTTTTCCTAGTGGAATGTGCTTTTGGTGTTATTAACAGCTGTCTTTTAGCCTTTAGGTAACAAGTTTGGATACATTTCACTATCCATCTGTCTATGCCTTGTTTTGATATAGGATTACCAGTATGGGTTTTTTGGAATGCGACAAACAACTGTTTTGTTTTCCTAAATGATTTTGTTCTGTCAATGTAATATATTAAAGCTCTCTTAATATCTAATGTATGTAGTGCTCTCTCTGCCACTCAGTCTGGCTGTGGGAAGAAGACTGGAAGTTCCACTGTTTGATTTAAATGAAACGGTGAGATAGAAATTGAGGGTTTGTGCGAAGTACAACCTTATGTTTGTGTACTTGCATAAAGGGTTGTTCAATAGTGAATGCTTGTATTTCACTAACTCTTTGTAATGAAGTGATTGCCACTAGAAATGCTACTTTCCAGGTTAGGAATTGAATCCGACAGGAGTGCATGGGTTCAAAGGGTGGACACTTGAGTCGTGTGAGTGCAATGTTAAGATTCCATGAAGGTACAGGTAGCATTCTTGGAGGCGGTATGCGTTTTAGACCCTCCATGAAAGCTTTGATGACAGGCACTCTAAATAGAGATTTGGTTTGTCTATTTTGCAAATAAGCAGAAATTGCTGTGAGATGTATCTTAATGGATGAAAAAGCTAAATTTGCTTTTTATAAATGGAGTAGATAGCCTACAATGTCTTGTATGGTTGCGTCTAGGGGTGTTATGTGTTTTGCTTGGCAGTAGAAAACAAATCTTTTCCATTTGTTTGCATAACACTGCCTGGTGGTAGGTCTTCTTGCCTGTTTAATCACCTCCATACATTCTGGTGGAAGATGTAGATATCCAAAGATTTCAGGAGCCAGATTGCCAGATTGATCATTGCTGGATTGGGGTGTCTGATCTGTTGTTTGTTTTGTGTCAACAGGTACAGTCTGTTTGGGAGTTTGATGTATGGTACTATTGACAGGTCTAGCAATGTGGTGTACCATGGTTGACGTGCCCACGTTGGTGCTAGAAGTAGGAGTTTGGGTTTGTTTTGACGCAGTTTGTTGACCAGAAATGGGATGAGCGGGAGAGGGGGAAAAGCGTAAGCAAATATCCCTGACCAGTTGATTCATAGAGCATTGCCCTTGGATCGAGGGTGTGAGTACCTGGACGTGACTTTTGGCATTTTGCGTTGTGGTTGGTGGCGAACAGATCTATGTCTGGTGTCCCCCACTGTCGAAAGTATTTGTGAAGCACTTGGGGGTGAATTTCCCACTCATGCGTTTGTTGGTGATGTCGGCTGAGGTCGTCTGCTAATTGATTGTGAATCCCTGGAATGTACTGAGCTAGCAGGTGTATGTTGTTGTGAATCGCCCAATGCCAATTGTTTTGTGCTAGAAGACAAAGTTGTGATGAGTGGGTTCCTCCCTGTTTCTTTAGGTAGTACATTGTTGTCATATTGTCTGTTCTGACAAGAATGTGTTTGTGAACACGAAGAGGTTGAAAGGCTTAGTGCTAGGGATACTGCTAGCAGTTCTAAGTGATTTATGTGAAGTTGATTTTGTTTGTTGTCCCATTGTCCCTGAATGTTATGATTGTTGAGGTGTGCTCCCCATCCAATCATTGATGCATCTGTTCTAAGAATGGCGTGAGGCACAGGGTCTTGAAATGGCCGCCCTTTGTTTAAATTTGTGGGATTCCAGCACTGAAGCGAAATGTGTGTTTGGCAGTCTATCAACACTAGATCTTGGAGATGACCATGTGCCTGCCACCATTGTTTTGCAAGGCACTGTTGTAAGGGCTGCATGTTTAATCTTGCGTTTGGGACAATGGCGATGCATGGTGCCATCATACCCAACAGTTTCATGACAAATTGGACAGTGTACTGTAGGTTTGGCTGGATTTTTGGCAATATGCTGTGGAACGATTGCACTCTTTGTGGACTTGGGCTTGCAAGTGATTTTTGGGTGTTTAATGTGGCTCCTAAGTACTGCTGAATTTGTGCTGGTTGTAGGTGCAATTTTTGGTAATTTATTGAGAACCCTAGTGTGTGTAGGGGGTTTATTACATAACATGTGTGATGTTGGCACTGTGTTTGAGTGTTGGCTTTTATTAGCCAGTCGTCGAGATATGGGAAGACATGTATATGTTGTCTCCTTATGTATGCTGCAACTACGGCAAGGCATTTTGTAAATACTCTGGGAGCTGTTGTTATTCCGAAAGGTAACACTTTGAACTGGTAATGTTTGCCTTGTATTACAAATCTGAGATATTTTCTGCGAGCTGGATGGATGAGTATGTGAAAATACGCATCTTTTAGATCCAGTGTGGCCATAAAATCTTGTTGTTGAAGCAGTGGGACTACATCTTGTAGTGTTACCATGTGAAAGTGTTCTGATCGGATGTAGCGATTGAGAGTCCTGAGATCTAATATTGGTCTTAATGTATTGTCCTTTTGGGAATGAGGAAGTACAGGGAGTAAACCCCTGTTCCTTTTTGATGATGTGGCACAAGTTCTTTGGCTTGTTTGAGTAATAGTGCCTGTACTTGTGTTTGCAACATAGAAATGTGTTGAGGTATGTCCCTCGAGTTGAGGACAATATGTTAAACAAGAAGTCGTCCTCCAGAGGTTCGGTGTGCATGGCCATGTTGTGAAATGCTGCGTCCCTGGCTAGAACCTGTGTATATGAGGTGCTATCCTCAGGGGGTGATGGCTTTGATGGATAGCACTCTGGACTATTATCTGAGACTGGATCATCATAGAGATCCCATGGATCTGTGTCATGTTGTGATTGTATAGTGTGTGATGGAGACTGTGCAGTGGGTGTAGCAGGCGGGGAGACAGTTAGTTGAGGAGAATGAGACTGGTGAGGTGAAAACGGAGGAGGCGGAGATTTTTCTCTTGTTTTTGGCACTTTAACCGTTGGCTGGTCAGTGTCCAAATGTCCCTGGAAGGCCAGTTTCCTCTTTGTTATTAGAGGAGGTTTTGTGAGGAGTTTGCCAGTGTCTTTGTGGATTTGTATTCTGGCCTGTTTCTCATCGAAATCCTCCATTTGTGTCAATTCCTTAGCAAATCTATGGCTTACTTTTAATTGCTTTGAAAATCCTTGCTCCTCAGTATATGTATGCTTTTTAGGCTCTGAAGCCGGCTTTTTCGGTACCGAAGGGCCTAAAGTACTTGTTGGTCTCGGCTCCGAAAGTGACTTTCGGGGTTTGGACTCAATGGGTCAGTGCCTTATAATTTCAGACCCGGTGCCTCGGCTCGAGTTCGAAGGCTTTGTTGTTGGCGTGGCCTTTTTCGGTGCCGAAGATGTTGCTTGGTCACTGGTAACTTTCTTACTGGTGGAGCCATGGCCTTCTGGTAGTGGCGTCCCCGAGGCCTTGTATTTGGGCTTGGATTGGGTCGGGGCAGGCGTACTCATGTGCTGGCCCACTGTTATTGGTTGTTCGATGTCGGACTCTTGTTCAGAATAGGACCCTCGAACGGAGACGGCGGTGTGGATCATCTCCTCCTCTTCTGGGTCGAGGCGTTCGGTGCTTCTGGACGCCATCTCTAATCTTCGCGCTCTTCGGTCTCTTAGAGTCTTTTTCAAGCGGAAGGATCTACAGGCCTCGCAGGTATCCTCTTGATGATCCGAAGATAAACACAGGTTACAGACCAGATGTTGATCCGTGTAGGGATACTTTGCATAGCACCCAGAGCAAAATCTAAACGGGGTCCAGTCCATGAGGCTTCGACAATACTTTTTTCGGGCCGACCAGGCCCAAGATGGGCGCGGGTGCCCCGAAGGGCAAGTATAGATCTGTATCCGTCGGTATCGAGGTGTGGATGATGGATGATACGCAATCGAAAACAATACCGACGAATTTAGAGGGTTTGTATGATTTTTCCGACTAACAACCGGAGTGAAGAGAAACACGTCCGAACCCGATGGCGGAAAGAAAACAATCTAAGATGGAGTCCATGCACATGCGCAATGGAGCCGAAAAGGAGGAGTCACTCGGTCCTGTGACTCGAAAAGACTTCCTCGAAGAAAAACAACTTGTAACACTCCGAGCCCAACACTAGATGGCAGGACCTGGGCATATCATGTGTATCTGCAGCTACACATGCCATCGAACACATACATACACACACACACACACACACACACACACACACACACACACACAGCATACATATTCATGGTTGATGTATTGCACTTTTTCTGCCTATCATTGTTTAACTGCTGTGGGTATTTTGGTATCTACAAGTGTAACTGCATTCCAGTTAAATGTTTTTGTGTGCTTTCGTTTTAACATCTTGGAAGTGCCTTAATAAATTCATTACTCAGACTAAGAGTGCTGCATTCTTTAGCTTTGTACCCTCTTAGTGTGAAGCTAAGCAGAACAATGGTGTCTCGGGGAACACAATTCTTCTTGGGAGGGGGCCTCATGTACACCCTCACAATAAAAATTCAAATTACAAAGGTTGTGCAGACACCTGAGGGCTTGGTCCATGCCAGTGGAAATTGGTGATTTCATGGCAAGAGGACTAGACAGTATTGCAGGACTGTAAGGCCAACTGGAAAAATTTGGGGCTTGTTTTGCTCCTGGTGCCCAGCCCTAGCCAATATGAGCCTTTACTTCAGGTCTGGCCTCCTGGCCCCTAAAATGGCGCTTAGTGAGAGCTGGATTGGTCCTGCTCTTTGTGCCAGACCTGTTGTCTTGCCTGGTCTCCTGGTGCTCTCTTATGCTTGGGGGCATCTTCCATAGACAACCAGTAGGACACCCTTCCTGCCACACTCCGCAGTTGCCTCATTTGCTCCTTCCTGCCATACTCTCCAGGAAGTGGAGCCTCCTAGCTTCTTGAAGACCCACCCTAGTCCTGGGAGTCAGCTGGAATTGCACTGGCATGAGGTGGCTTCTCCTTCCAGCGAATAGTTTTTTCACTAGTGTTGCCCCAATGTCCAGTGTTTTCTCATCTCTCTCTCCTTTGTGCAAAGGTTTGTAAGTGGGAGCGGGGGTTAGCGGTTCTAGAAGCCAGTCATGCTTTGTCAATCCTAGAGTGCCATAGAATCACTAAACCCCGGTCCCAACCCTCCTGCACAGCATACTGGGACAATCCAATATAGCAACTTCAAGTTTTCGGTGAAAAGAGCTTCCCTGAGGACCTCAGCTCTGCTCCTAACCGAGATAGCGGTCTCCTTCATTCCCACAAAAATTAAAAAGTGAACCCCTCCATGTTGGCTCGAGGGGTCTGGCCCACCTCCTTTGTTTCTGGGGCCTGGCCTTCCCAGACACAGTCTGACAAACTAATTAATACTCTTATCCTTTCCCAGTAACTGGTTCAAGCACTGTCAAAGGCTCTATTGTGAGGGGTGGCCTTTACCATTCTTAATGGGGAGCAGAGTAATTAACTTGAGCCAAGGAAACATCACAATTCTTAAACTGCCATAAGGAGTGTATATATGACATTAGGGACTGTAAATTTACACACCGGTCAATTTATACACCTACATTGGTAGTTTGCTGGACCTTGCAGGCCTAATTAGTGCAAAAATTGTACCTTAATTTGGATTTCACCAATAATGTGCAACACAGTGTAAGCACCACAGACCTTCAGTATAAAATAAAATAAAAAAATCCACATTATAAAGGCCTTTCCAAGGTCAGTACCAAACCTTTAAGAGATAGACACCAGCTGTTTGCACTCTCAGTCCATTTACTGTGAATTTTCTGCGATTAAGACCCAGGTAGTGAGGCTTACTCACAGTAAAAGCTAAAAACCAGGTAGCCAAATTCTCTATTTACTACAATACCTGTTAAACAAAATAACTTTCTCTTCTGAAGTAAAATACTGACTGAATACTGATGTCTGAGACTGTAGCCTCCTCCATCATCTAGAGAACACCTTATTTGCTCTTACTCTGTACCTCAAAAGACTCAATTGCCTAAGGGGAAAAAACAATGCAATATAGCAGCCCTAACGAATAACTGGACCAGGGCCCCAAGAAAAAGCCTGACCCTGTATCACAATAGACTGTTTAAGATGGGATAGGAGGATTGGTGATTTGGGCTTAGTCTATAGTGCATCTTCGAAAAGTAGAGGCTAAGTGATGCATTGGGATGGACAGCTGCAACAGAGTCGACAAGGGCTTCACTGGGCCGGATGATGGAACAGTCTTTAAATCTGCACTCACAGCATTCAGGAAGGGATCGGAGCTTAGTACGTAGACAGTATGGATGTAAAAGCTGCATCTGGAGCTGAAGGGAGCTTGAATGGTCTTTGTAAATCATGATTCAGCCACTCCATGTTTTTAGGTTCGGGTGGATCTGATCTATTAGTCTTCACAAATCCATGCAGTCTATCAGGGATTCTGTCCCTGGAGAGGGATCATAAAAACTAGGACAGGCCCCTAAGAGCTTTGTAGAAACACCTGAAGACAGACTTCAGCTACTGTTTATGAATGCTGATATGCACCTCAATTCTCCTTTCCTCTAGGGTCGGAGGCATCTGCCAACAGGAATGGAGTGCCCAGAGAGGCAGCTGTAGGAGACTTTTGAACCCTCAATACTACTGTTTCTTTTTATGTCTTTTACATTGGCACTGGTGGTGTGCTAGAACACTGGAAGAGTACGGCCAGCTGTGCTGAATCTTGTCAAAGGCTTTTGGGCAGCTTACTGAGTGGCACTTTTCCTCCCAACTGACATAAGCACAGTGTGAAACAAAAAGCAGCGGTGAGGATGAGTCAGCAAATAGGCCTACCTGACAAAATGGGTACCGCAAAAGATCACCATGAGGAGGATTTGGATTTTCTCCCAAGCAAAGCTTTTCGACTCAAGAACAAACTGGGACTTCACTCCTTCAGAGAGATGGCTTGAACTGCTGGGAGCACCAGGCCTGAAGCTCCACACTCAGAAAGAGAGACCTTTGGAGGAGCAGAGACTTGGTGCTTCTTTATTCAAATGAGGATATAGACATCGGATAACAGTGCAGCAAGTTTATTGTGCGGAGAACAGTCTGCCCTTCAAAGGGCCCTCAGCAACAAGGCATTTCATGCCCAGGAGCAGAGGGTCACTGACAAAACTGTCTAGATTTAACAAGTTGTCTGATCCCTTGGGGAAAGCGGTCTTGTGCCCAAACACTGTTACATTCCATGTGGTTAGTTACGTTTTTTGCCAAAAGGTCAGTGAGAGCCCTCCAGGTTGGAAGAGGGAGATGCCTCCCTTCGCTCACCAGCATGAAGAATACCTGTTACTGCACATGCTGGCAGAAAAGCTATACTTATCGCCTACCTCTTCTTTCTGATGGTGTAATTAATAATGTCTTGTTAGAGATCAGTACACCGTTACCCTGCATGCAAACAAGATAATCCAGAAGGGACATCATACAGATGTGAATGTGTGCACTGGATGACCACTTCAGAAGATGCATGTGTTACATGCTTAAAGCTAGATAATAATGGCATAAACTAACCCAGCTGAACAATCTAAGGAAAATTACAAAACATTTAAAAAATGAGAGAAAAATAGAGCCAAAAGCAAAGTTGATATGGCCTGCTTAATATATTCGCTCAGAGCAAAAGAAACCAGTTCTAATATACACCATTCGTGAGAAAAGTGGAAATGCTGAAAGAAGGCATACCCACAAAGATGCTGTATACGAGACACATGCATACAGAGGATTGCCACACAATGCTCTATTACCAGCTATAGAAGCAGTTTTCAATCCAATCTCTAGGAGCCATAAAAAGGCAGAGCTTCAGAATGAGCATGGGTCAGGCCTAAGAGAACAATGATTTTCACACTGTATTTTATAATATTTCTGTACAAAGTACAAATAGTGACAATACTATTAAAAATAAGGTAAAGTTTTCTCAAAACAATATGTTTAAGTTAGATATCATAAATCAGTCTAAATACATTTACAATGTGTGTATAATAATGCAACAAATAGAAAGAAAGACAGACGTAATGTGTTAGGTGGTGTATACTGTGATATATATATATATATAGAAAATGTTATTTACCCAGTAGCATGTAGGTCTGCAGGTTAACATACTTTGCATAAGTCCGCCATCTAGTGTTCGGCTCGGAGTGTTACAAGTTGTTTTTCTTCTAAGAAGGTTTTTGAGTCACAAGATCGAGTGACTCCTCTCGGTGACAGTGCGCACTGCCATTGAGTCCTTTGTTAGATTGTTTTCCCGCAGGAGGGTGAAGTAAAGAGTATAGAAATGTGTGTGTGTATATATATATATATATATATATATATATATTTTTTTTTTTAGTTAAAATGTCCATGCAATGTATAGACATATCTACAGAAATAAAGTACCACAACAGCTACGGGCTTCCGGGGAAGAGGGAGGGCGCATGTGAATCTGCAGCACTACATGCCAGGAACAGATGTCTACTGGGTAAGTAACATTTTCCGTTTGATGGCATGTGCAGCTGCGAATACACAGCGTTGCACAGACTATAAAGCAGTCCCCTCACAAAATAAGAGGCGACTAGTATGTAGGAGTTCGAGTAGTTTGAAAGTGTTTTAAGCACTGCTTGACCAGCATTTGCTTGTTGTAGAGATAACACATCCACATAGTCGTGTTTAGAAAACGTGTGTGGTGTGGATCATGTGGCTGCTTTACATATATCAGCGATTGGTATATTTGCTAAGAATGCCACGGAAGCTCCTTTCTTTCTAGTAGAATGTACTTTAAGAGTTACTAATAACTGTCTTTTAGCCTTAAGACAGCAAGGTTGAATACACTTTATTATCCATCTGGTGGCTGATGCTTGTTTTGAAATAGGATTACCCTTATGAGGCTATTGAAAAGCCACAAAGAGCTGTTTAGATTTTCTGAAATCTTTTGTTCTATCTATATAATACACAAAAGCCCTTTTAACATCAAGGGTGCGAAGAGCTCTTTCAGCAACTGAATCTGGATGTGGAAAGAAGACTGGCAATTCCACTGACTGATTGATATGAAAAGGTGAAACTACTTTAGGTAGGAATTTTGGGTTTGTCCTAAGGACTATTTTATTTTTGTGAATTAGAAAGAAAGGATCTTCTACAGTGAATGCTTGAATTTCACTTTCTTCTTACGAAAGTAATTTCTAATAAGAAAGCAACTTTCCATGACAAAAACCTGAGAGTACAAGAATGCATAGGTTCAAATGGTGGACCCATTAGCTTTGTGAGCACGATGTTAAGATTCCAGGCAGGAGTTGATGGAGCTCTAGGTGGAATATTTCTTTTAAGACCATAAAAGCTTTTACAACAAGAATTCTGAAGGGAGAAGTATGCTGTCTATTTTGGAGGTAAGCAGCTATTGCTGTTAAATAGATTTTAATAGATAAATATGCAAGTTTGCTTTTTTGTAAATGAAGCAAAAAACAGACAATATCTTGAACTGATGCTTTAAGTGGGTTAATGTTTTTGGGTTGACAGTAATATACAAAACTTCATTTAGTTGCATAACACTGTCTAGTTGTAGGTTTGCGTGCTTACTCTAGAATATCCATACATTCAGATGGAAGCTATAAATAGCCAAATTCTATGACCTCAGGAGCCAAATCGCCAGGTTGAGCATACTGGGATTGGGATGCCTGATTTGGCCTTTCAGAGTCAATAGGTGTGGTCTGTTTGGAAGCTTGTGATGTGGTACTACAGACAGATCCAACAGTGATGTGTACCAATGTTGACGTGCCCACATGGGAGCTATGAGTATCATAGTGAGGGAGGTGCGACGGATCTTGTTGACCAGAAATCGAATAATCGGGAGAGGCGGAAAAGCGTAAGCAAATATCCCTGACCAATTGATCCATAGAGCGTTGCCCTTGGACTGATGGTGTGGTTACCAGGATGCGAAGTTTGGGCATTTTGTGTCTTTGCTTGTGGCGAAGAGGTCTATGTCTGGGGTTCCCCACATTTGGAAGTATTGTTGCAGATCTAATTTGATTATTAGAAATGGCCTGACCCTCTGTTACTATCTGTTGTGTCCTTTTTAGGTGTTCTGGGGGAAGGCACTGTAACAAATCTTCGATTTCGTCCCAATGAGCCCCATCATATCTTGATAACAGTGCTTGAGAGTTCACAATCCTCCAATGGTTAGCAGCTGGAGTTGCTACTCTTTTCCAGCTGCGTCAAACTTACGACTCCCCTTCTCTGGAGGAGGAGCATCCCCTGTAGATTGGCTATTTGCTCTCTTCCTTGCTACACTGATGACTATAGAGTGAGGAGGCAGTTGTGCTCTAATGAAAACCGGATTGGAGGGTGCAGGTTTATATTTTTTATTCACCCTTGGTGTAATAATTCTAGATTTCACTGGTTCCGTGAAAATGTCATCTGCGTGTTTAAGCATGCCTGGGAGCATAGGAAGACACTGATACTCCTTGAGTTGATGTCAGTATGTCAAATAAGAAATCATCTTCAATGAGATCTGTATGTAATTGTACCTTGTGATACGCAGCTGCCCTAGCTATAACCTGATTGTAAGCAATGGTATCTTCAGGTGGAGATGGTCTTGTGGTATATAAATCAGGATCATTAGAAGGGATGGGATCTGAATCATATAAATCCCATGGATCTAGATCCTGTTTAGTATCATATAAATCATCCCCATGTGTTAAGATAGGGAATTGTGGAGGTGGAGTATCTGGCGGTGGAGAAGCAGGGAGTAAAGGAGAATTTGGTGGTGAAGGCTGTTTAGTATCATATAAATCATTCCCATGTGTTAAGATAGGGGATTGTGGTGAAAATTGTGGTGGTGGAGAAGCAGGGAGTAAAGGAGAATGTGGTGGTGAAGGCTGTTGTGGTGCCTTTGTTTTCTCCTTGTGTTTAAATATTTTAGCAGGTGGAGGCCCAATTTCTATAGTGTATTGGAAAGTCAATTTTCTCTTGATTGTTGGAGGAAGAGAAGCTGTGATTCTTCCTGTGTCCTTATGTATATGGGTTTTTCGCTGTTTAGCTTCCATTACTTCCAATATGGGCCTTATTTCAGAAGACTGTTCAGTAACTGGAGCATATCTTCCATCCACAGGTTTCAGCTCAGAAAGTTTGGAAACCGAATGTTAGAGTTGAGGCAAAAAAGTCCGCTCCGAAAGCATTGTTACCTTTTTCGGCTCCAAGGTGAAGTCTCCGATTTTCGGCTTGATCCCAAAACAGGTATGATAAGCTGTTTGGTCGGCACCGAATGCACTTTGGTCTTGTGTTTTGGTGCTGAACCCAAAGTTTGGTCATCCGATTGTATTTTTCGGGTCCGACCATGGCTGGCAAGCAGTGGGGGACCCACGAACGGTGCTGAAGTATTTTTGGCTGTTTTTTTGTTGATGGGAAGGGGCTGGTGAACTCACGCACTGCGCCAGTAGGATGCATTGGCTGTCACAATCGGAATCTCGGTCCGAATCGCAGTCTGCGATGGAAACTGTTATTTGATGAGCCATTTCTTCTTGTGCGTGTTCTTCCCCGAAGATGTTAGGTGTTTGTTCCGACGATTTGGACGCCATCTCCAACAGACATGCCCTTCAATCCCCAAGAGTCTTCTTCGAATGAAAGGATCGACACGCTTCACAGCTTTCTTCTCTGTGATCCAGAGAAAGACAGAGATTGCACACCGGTTGCTGATCAGTGTATGGAAACTTGGCGTGAGACAGAAGGCAAAAGTGAAACGGACTCTGTTCCGTCAGCCTGACATTGCTCGACAACCACGCGTCGAAGTAGGTCGAAGAAGAATGAGGTCACCTGAAAAGGACCTTTAATCAACCCGACAATCGGATCAAATATAAGTTTAGAAAACACGATCAAGAACTATACCGATGTTTATAGAAAAGAAGAGAGCAGTTCAGATAATACCAAACCGAGATCTACCAGAGCGAGAGCAAGAGGAAACATGTCCGAATCCGACGGCGGAAAGAAAACAATCTATCAAAGGACTCGATGCCCATGCGCACTATCACCAACAGGAGGAGTCACTCCGTCTCGTGACTGGAAAACCTTCTTTGAAGAAAAACAACTTGTAACATTCCGAGCTCAATACTAGATGGCGGACTTATTCAAAGCATGTGTATCTCCAGCTATACATGCCATCGAACATATATATATATATATATATATATATATATATATATATATACACACACACACATACACACACATATATATACACGTATATATATATATATTTTTTTTTTAAGGAAGCAGGGGTTGTCAAGATCTCGTGGTGCAATGATCGTTGCAACGGTTTCTGCTGGCTTCCAAGTTTTCTCACCACAGAAACTGTAAGAAGGTTATCTCTTCTTGGCATCTTTTAGGCAGAGAAAGTAAGGCTGATGAAGGGGGGGGGGTCACCTGATTTATGTAAGGAACTTGAGATGGCCTATGGTTATGGCTAGTTGGGTGTGCCAACAGCAGGTTAACTGAGTAAGCACCAACTACAAGTTACTTCTGTTTGGGGTGAGCAAAGCCTGTCATATCGAAATAAACAGGACCATGCATCACCATCAAAATAAGAAAAACAAGTCTATGCTCTTAACCTCTCCAAAAGCAAACAACTTCACCAAAACTAGAAAACAAAGGAACTATAGCCTAAATGTACACCTCTAATTCCCTTATCCTCTACACAAATATAGCACAGAAACTGCCAGTAAAATCTGCTTGTAGATGCACCATTCTGTGATCCACAAAAGTATTGAATGGTCTAGGGCACGTAAAAAGGGGTCCAGCTAGAAAATGAGATGGAGATTCTGTGCATGGGATGCTAGTAGATCCAGCGCTGAGCAAAACAAGCGTAGAGGTGCAAAGGTCCAAATCCCATAAGTTACATACCAGAGCATCCATGGAGTCAGGCCATGGTCACCAATGAGTGGGATAAAGAATAATCATTAGGTATTAGTATCAGTTTAACTCCTGTGATCTTAGCCATTTCTGTGGTGGACAAGGGCAATTTGACATAGCGTAGTGTGAAGCTCGTTATGCTTCATCTGCTGACTAGTCTAGAAAATGTTTTTCATTGTGTCTGGTTTTCAATGATACAACCCCTCCAAATGATTCAAAATAATATGAAATTCAACAATTTTAATGAACAACAATTAACATTTTAACTGGAAATTAAAATGTGAATTAAAGTTATCTTACCACCACTCGCTTTTGGCTTATTTTTTCTGAAAGGTACCTTTCCCTCTTTAGAATTGAAGGGCTTTCTACCTTTGCTCTCCATGGCGATGGCGTCCTACAGAACAAAAATCCAAGTTAACATGTATGCCTCAGTCTCAGGCCAGTGAAAACCATTACAGAACACAATTGCATCAAGGACATTGGTTAAATAGTAAATTTGAAGGAATCTAAGGCCCACATTAGAATGCTGTTGGTACAAAGTATAGTGAAATGTATAGTTTATAGGGATGGCTGTTCAGAGAAAAAAAACACAGTCTATACATAGAGAAAAAAGGTCGTTTTTTTTTTTGTCTGGTATGGTACTTCATAGTCTTGTCCAGTCTCAAGGTTACATGCCACTGAAACTGGTCCTTGTCCAATGGCAAACCATAAAAATTTGCAACTGTTCACATTGCAGCACATAGTAGGCAATAGGTATTCTCTAAAACAGGCTTTTCCAATGAGTAGTTTGTGAGCTACTGGTGTCTCTCCAGCTACCACAGTTACTAGCTCTCCTGTGTGCAGCCCAGACTTCTAAACTAAAAGCTTTTGCATGGTTGTATTGAAAAGTGCTTATTCAGGATACAAATAGCTTATGTGTTGAGAAAAACAGTTGAATTTGACATAGTTGTAAAATTACTGGAGTGATAAATCAAGTGACGCTGGGAAGACGTGTTACTACTATTATTAACTTGGTTCCAAGTGCATTGCTGCTATGACTGTTTCATAATACCCATGGAGAGACATTCAATGTTGCCAAAGCATTTTTTTAATTAATGCTGGCAGCCATTCCTGATGCACTGAAGTGATTATTACTGGTAACTGTGTAAATTGTGGCCACTAATGTATCTTGTCTGATGTGGTCAATCATCACTCATCCAACTCTAATAACATTAGTAGCTCAAGATGCTTTTTATTGAAGATAATAGGCCTCGAAGACTCTACTAGCCTACTCACTATGGCGGGTTAGATTTCATCAAGTCGAGCTATTTTTAGGATCTACTGATCTGTTCCGTTATGGGGAGTGAACATGAGATGGAAAAGAACAGGTGTTCTGGTCATTTAGAGAGTGAATGAGCAATAGGGATGCCTCTAAATCTTATTTTATCTTTACAAATTTGCTGTCTGTTCAACGACTGAGGTCAAATATGAATATGTCTTTTTACTAAAAGCTTATCTTATCCTGAAAAATAGTGTTTACTTTTTTTCTCTTACTACAGTTAGATGATTTTGTAAAGTGAGCTGTAACAATTATTGGGAAACAAAAAAGACTTTAGGATGTCAGTTTTCTAACATACAACATTTAAATAGCTACTAAATAAAAAGTACAAATATATCAAAATATATCAGGAATTACAAATGCACTTATTTGAAATTCAGACGTCTGATACAGAGATTTAAATAGGAGCAAGCAAGTCAGAACACTTTACATGGTGATGTTCAACTGAAAAATAATTGCAAAAACTCGATTTCCAAATATTACTGTTTGTACGCTATAGTTTTATCAGAAAAACCGCATGTCACTTGAAAGGTTTGTGGCTATTTCAATGTAAAATGTGCTGACTGGAAATCACAGTGCACTACCACTTTGTGGTTTAGTTACATATTCATTAAAAGTGCTAGTTTTGAACCATGATTAGCTAAACATTCTTGCCCCGCCCCAATGACAAAGCTGCTAATGAACCAAGAGCCACAGGGTTGAGTAAATTATATGGCAAGAAAACAAAAACAGTGCAGCATAACGCAGCCCATTTTGCAATAATATTACTTCATTATTTTATCATTTTTAAACTTGGTAACTCTCTCTATGGACATTGGGTGCACCTCATTAGTACCAATTTAACACCCAAATATAGCAATAAGCAAAATAAACATGACCCTGTGCAAAGCTGGACTGGCCTTTCACTGCGCTGCAACATATCATAGTATATTTAGTAACTTTCGAACCGATTGAACTAGAAACACAATTCTTTGTTAAAATCTGAAGATTATGCAGCAGATGATTGTAGGAAGTTGGCTCTGTATGTGCTATTTCAAAGTAAGGAATAGCATGCACAGAGTCCAAGGGTTCCCCTTAGAGGTAAAATAGTGGTAAAAATAGATAATACTAATGCTCTATTTTGTGGTAGTGTGGTCGAGCAGTAGGCTTATCCAAGGAGTAGTGTTAAGCATTTGTTGTACATACACATAGACAATAAATGAGGTACACACACTCAGAGACAAATCCAGCCAATAGGTTTTTATATAGAAAAATATCTTTTCTTAGTTTATTTTAAGAACCACAGGTTCAAATTCTACATGTAATATCTCATTCGAAAGGTATTGCAGGTAAGTACTTTAGGAACTTCAAATCACCAAAATTGCATGTATACTTTTCAAGTTATTCACAAATAGCTGTTTTAAAAGTGGACACTTAGTGCAATTTTCACAGTTCCTAGGGGAGGTAAGTATTTGTTAGTTTTACCAGGTAAGTAAGACACTTACAGGGTTCAGTTCTTGGTCCAAGGTAGCCCACCGTTGGGGGTTCAGAGCAACCCCAAAGTCACCACACCAGCAGCTCAGGGCCGGTCAGGTGCAGAGTTCAAAGTGGTGCCCAAAACACATAGGCTAGAATGGAGAGAAGGGGGTGCCCCGATTCCGGTCTGCTTGCAGGTAAGTACCCGCGTCTTCGGAGGGCAGACCAGGGGGGTTTTGTAGGGCACCGGGGGGGACACAAGTCCACACAGAAATTTCACCCTCAGCAGCGCGGGGGCGGCCGGGTGCAGTGTAGAAACAAGCGTCGGGTTTGTGATGGAAGTCAATGGGAGATCTAGGGATCTCTTCAGCGCTGCAGGCAGGCAAGGGGGGGGTTCCTCGGGGAAACCTCCACTTGGGCAAGGGAGAGGGACTCCTGGGGGTCACTCCTCCAGTGAAAGTCCGGTCCTTCAGGTCCTGGGGGCTGCGGGTGCAGGGTCTCTCCCAGGTGTCGGGACTTAGGATTCAAAGAGTCGCGGTCAGGGGAAGCCTCGGGATTCCCTCTGCAGGCGGCGCTGCGGGGGCTCAGGGGGGACAGGTTTTTGTACTCACAGTCTTAGAGTAGTCCTGGGGTCCCTCCTGAGGTGTTGGATCGCCACCAGCCGAGTCGGGGTCGCCGGGTGCAGTGTTGCAAGTCTCACGCCTTTTGCGGGGAGCTTGCAGGGTTCTTTAAAGCTGCTGGAAACAAAGTTGCGGCTTTTCTTTGGAGCAGGTCCGCTGTCCTCGGGAGTTTCTTGTCTTTTCGAAGCAGGGGCAGTCCTCAGAGGATGTCGAGGTCGCTGGTCCCTTTGGAAGGCGTCGCTGGAGCAGGATCTTTGGAAGGCAGGAGACAGGCCGGTGAGTTTCTGGAGCCAAGGCAGTTGTCGTCTTCTGGTCTTCCTCTGCAGGGGTTTTTCAGCTAGGCAGTCCTTTTTCTTGTAGTTGCAGGAATCTAATTTTCTAGGGTTCAGGGTAGCCCTTAAATACTAAATTTAAGGGCGTGTTTAGGTCTGGGGGGTTAGTAGCCAATGGCTACTAGCCCTGAGGGTGGGTACACCCTCTTTGTGCCTCCTCCCAAGGGGAGGGGGTCACAATCCTAACCCTATTGGGGGAATCCTCCATCTGCAAGATGGAGGATTTCTAAAAGTTAGAGTCACTTCAGCTCAGGACACCTTAGGGGCTGTCCTGACTGGCCAGTGACTCCTCCTTGTTTTTCTCATTATTTTCTCCGGCCTTGCCGCCAAAAGTGGGGCCTGGCCGGAGGGGGCGGGCAACTCCACTAGCTGGAGTGTCCTGCTGGGTTGGCACAAAGGAGGTGAGCCTTTGAGGCTCACCGCCAGGTGTGACAATTCCTGCCTGGGGGAGGTGTTAGCATCTCCACCCAGTGCAGGCTTTGTTACTGGCCTCAGAGTGACAAAGGCACTCTCCCCATGGGGCCAGCAACATGTCTCGGTTTGCGGCAGGCTGCTAAAACTAGTCAGCCTACACAGATAGTCGGTTAAGTTTCAGGGGGCACCTCTAAGGTGCCCTCTGGGGTGTATTTTACAATAAAATGTACACTGGCATCAGTGTGCATTTATTGTGCTGAGAAGTTTGATACCAAACTTCCCAGTTTTCAGTGTAGCCATTATGGTGCTGTGGAGTTCGTGTAAAACAGACTCCCAGACCATATACTCTTATGGCTACCCTGTACTTACAATGTCTAAGGTTTTGCTTAGACACTGTAGGGGCACAGTGCTCATGCACTGGTACCCTCACCTATGGTATAGTGCACCCTGCCTTAGGGCTGTAAGGCCTGCTAGAGGGGTGTCTTACCTATACTGCATAGGCAGTGAGAGGCTGGCATGGCACCCTGAGGGGAGTGCCATGTCGACTTACTCATTTTGTTCTCACCAGCACACACAGGCTTGTAAGCAGTGTGTCTGTGCTGAGTGAGGGGTCTCTAGGGTGGCATAATACATGCTACAGCCCTTAGAGACCTTCCTTGGCATCAGGGCCCTTGGTACTAGAAGTACCAGTTACAAGGGACTTATCTGAATGCCAGGGTGTGCCAATTGTGGATACAATGGTACTTTTTAGGTGAAGGAACACTGGTGCTGGGGCCTGGTTAGCAGGGTCCCAGCACTCTTCTTAGTCAAGTCAGCATCAGTATCAGGCAAAAAGTGGGGGGTAACTGCAACAGGGAGCCATTTCTTTACACAAGCCCCCCCCAGCCTACAGGCCAGGAGACTCAGCCCAAGCTGGGAGAGTCTTCCTAGTCTGTCAGGCGAGGAAGAGTAGGAGAAATAGGCTGGTTAGTTGCAGGGCCTACTCTGCCTTACATCCTTCTGTTCAGGTCATTCCCTTTGGGGAACTGACCCACTTCCACAGTGATAGGACCTAGTCTGAATTGCCTCTTGTCTGCCTCTTCAATGTCTCCACCCATTCTTTTTATTTTGGGTTTAGAGGTATCCACCTCTGCTAATCTTATCTTGGCCAGGGTTACCCCTAGCTTACCCATAGAGGTTACCCAGAGCTGGAGTAACCCCACCATGACCAATAGGGTCAGGGGGCCTAACTTGCTATTTGGCATGGGGTCAGACCACCATGCTAAGGATAGTGCAGCCATAAAGGCTAACACCCAGCAGAGGCCACTGACAGCTGTCAGTGCCCAGAACCACACCTTTAGCTCTTCACCTAAAAGGGAAGGGGCTAAGTTACAGGCTTCTTTGGGTTCAGGTTGCCTGTCTGCTGTATTGGAGTGGGGGGTTACCACATCTTGTAGTAAACACCCTTCTTCCACTCTTTCTTCTGTTAGCTGAGGAGCCACCCACTCAGGTTTAACAGTTGCCTGACTAGCCAGGACTTCTTGTGGGTCAGGTTGGACTTTATCAGGGCCATTTTTGGAGTTCTCCCCTACTGGAGCAGAATCTCCTTGGCTTGCTGTAACCTTGGCTAAAGGTTGTCCACCCCTCCTACTCCGTTTTCTTTTCTTCTTTTTCTGGGGCCTGCTTGCATTTACTGCAGAGGCAGGACTTCCAGAATCCTTGGGAGAGGACTGGCACTGGACCAGTTCCTCTCTTGAGCTCTGACTAACCTCTGGGTAGTCATTTCCAAGGAGACAATCAAGGGGGAGGTCTGTACTGACTACTACCCTTCTCCAGCTAAGAGTGCCACCCACTTCTATGGGCACTAAAGCCACAGGCCTCTTAGTGACCCTGTCTAGGCTAACTCTTACCCTGGCAGTCTCACCTGGGATGTACTGGTTTGAGAGCACCAGCCTGTCATGCACAATAGTGTGACTGGCACAAGTGTCTCTCAGGGCAGTGGTTGGGATTCCATTCACCAGTAGGTGGTGGAAGTGTCTACTTCCCTCTGGAATCTCCAAGTCACCTGTTGGGCCCTGTTTCCAGTTGAAGGCTAGGAAGACCTCCTCATCTGAGGAGTCATCTCCCATGGCTACACTGGTTACCCCTGGAATTTTGTTCTGTGGTTTGTTTTTGGGACAAGAAGTGTCCTTGGTGTGGTGCCCAGACTGTTTACAGTTGTGGCACCATGCCTTAGTGGCATCCCAGTTCTTACCCTGGTACCCACCTTTGTTTTGGGTTGTGTCTTGGGGCCCACCCACCTGTTCTGGTTTTTGGGGGCCTACAGAGGACTCTTTTTCTTTGTCTCTAGTGTCACCCACTTTCTCCTGGGGAGTTTTTGTAACCCCTTTCTTTTGGTCACCCCCAGTGGAAGTTTTGGTTACCCTAGTCTTGACCCAGTGGTCTGCCTTCTTTCCCAATTCTTGGGGAGAAATTGGACCTAGGTCTACCAGATACTGATGCAACTTTTCATTGAAGCAGTTACTTAAAATGTGTTCTTTCATAAACAAATTATAAAGCCCAACATAGTCACACACTTCATTTCCAGTTAACCAACCATCCAGTGTTTTTACTGAGTAGTCTACAAAATCAACCCAGGTCTGGCTCGAGGATTTTTGAGCCCCCCTGAATCTAATTCTATACTCCTCAGTGGAGAATCCAAAGCCCTCAATCAGGGTACCCTTCATGAGGTCATAAGATTCTGCATCTTTTCCAGAGAGTGTGAGGAGTCTATCCCTACACTTTCCAGTGAACATTTCCCAAAGGAGAGCACCCCAGTGAGATCTGTTCACTTTTCTGGTTACACAAGCCCTCTCAAAAGCTGTGAACCATTTGGTGATGTCATCACCATCTTCATATTTTGTTACAATCCCTTTGGGGATTTTTAGGATGTCAGGAGAATCTCTGACCCTATTTAAGTTGCTGCCACCATTGATGGGACCTAGGCCCATCTCTTTTCTTTCCCTTTCTATGGCTAGGAGCTGCTTTTCCAAAGCCAATCTTTTGACCATCCTGGCTAACAGGGGGTCATCTTCACTGGAGTTATCCTCAGTGATTTCAGAGGTGTTGGTCTCTCCTGTGAGGGAACCAGCATCTCTGACTATTATTTTTGGAGTCAGGGTTTGAGGGACCCTGTTCTCCCTAGATAGGACTGGTAGGGGGGAATTTTCCTCCAAGTCACTATCCTCTTCCTCTGAGTTGCTACCCTCAGAGGGGTTGGCCTTTTCAAACTCTGCCAAAAGCTCCTGGAGCTGTATTTTGGTAGGTTTGGGGCCCATTGTTATTTTCTTTATTTTACAGAGTGACCTTAGCTCCCTCATCTTAAGATGGAGGTAAGGTGTGGTGTCGAGTTCCACCACAGTCACATCTGTGCTAGACATTTTGCTTCTAAAAGTTGGAATACTTTTTAAGAATCTACAACTGGTTCTAGAATCTAATTCAAACTTTTACAAACTTTTAAACTCTAAAAGAAATGCTAAACAGGATCTAACACAAGGCCCTAGCAGGTCTTTTAAGAATTTAGAAAACTTTTCAAATTGCAAAAATCAATTTCTAATGACAATTTTGGAATTTGTCGTGTGATCAGGTATTGGCTGAGTAGTCCAGCAAATGCAAAGTCTTGTACCCCACCGCTGATCCACCAATGTAGGAAGTTGGCTCTGTATGTGCTATTTCAAAGTAAGGAATAGCATGCACAGAGTCCAAGGGTTCCCCTTAGAGGTAAAATAGTGGTAAAAATAGATAATACTAATGCTCTATTTTGTGGTAGTGTGGTCGAGCAGTAGGCTTATCCAAGGAGTAGTGTTAAGCATTTGTTGTACATACACATAGACAATAAATGAGGTACACACACTCAGAGACAAATCCAGCCAATAGGTTTTTATATAGAAAAATATCTTTTCTTAGTTTATTTTAAGAACCACAGGTTCAAATTCTACATGTAATATCTCATTCGAAAGGTATTGCAGGTAAGTACTTTAGGAACTTCAAATCACCAAAATTGCATGTATACTTTTCAAGTTATTCACAAATAGCTGTTTTAAAAGTGGACACTTAGTGCAATTTTCACAGTTCCTAGGGGAGGTAAGTATTTGTTAGTTTTACCAGGTAAGTAAGACACTTACAGGGTTCAGTTCTTGGTCCAAGGTAGCCCACCGTTGGGGGTTCAGAGCAACCCCAAAGTCACCACACCAGCAGCTCAGGGCCGGTCAGGTGCAGAGTTCAAAGTGGTGCCCAAAACACATAGGCTAGAATGGAGAGAAGGGGGTGCCCCGATTCCGGTCTGCTTGCAGGTAAGTACCCGCGTCTTCGGAGGGCAGACCAGGGGGGTTTTGTAGGGCACCGGGGGGGACACAAGTCCACACAGAAATTTCACCCTCAGCAGCGCGGGGGCGGCCGGGTGCAGTGTAGAAACAAGCGTCGGGTTTGTGATGGAAGTCAATGGGAGATCTAGGGATCTCTTCAGCGCTGCAGGCAGGCAAGGGGGGGGTTCCTCGGGGAAACCTCCACTTGGGCAAGGGAGAGGGACTCCTGGGGGTCACTCCTCCAGTGAAAGTCCGGTCCTTCAGGTCCTGGGGGCTGCGGGTGCAGGGTCTCTCCCAGGTGTCGGGACTTAGGATTCAAAGAGTCGCGGTCAGGGGAAGCCTCGGGATTCCCTCTGCAGGCGGCGCTGCGGGGGCTCAGGGGGGACAGGTTTTTGTACTCACAGTCTTAGAGTAGTCCTGGGGTCCCTCCTGAGGTGTTGGATCGCCACCAGCCGAGTCGGGGTCGCCGGGTGCAGTGTTGCAAGTCTCACGCCTTTTGCGGGGAGCTTGCAGGGTTCTTTAAAGCTGCTGGAAACAAAGTTGCGGCTTTTCTTTGGAGCAGGTCCGCTGTCCTCGGGAGTTTCTTGTCTTTTCGAAGCAGGGGCAGTCCTCAGAGGATGTCGAGGTCGCTGGTCCCTTTGGAAGGCGTCGCTGGAGCAGGATCTTTGGAAGGCAGGAGACAGGCCGGTGAGTTTCTGGAGCCAAGGCAGTTGTCGTCTTCTGGTCTTCCTCTGCAGGGGTTTTTCAGCTAGGCAGTCCTTTTTCTTGTAGTTGCAGGAATCTAATTTTCTAGGGTTCAGGGTAGCCCTTAAATACTAAATTTAAGGGCGTGTTTAGGTCTGGGGGGTTAGTAGCCAATGGCTACTAGCCCTGAGGGTGGGTACACCCTCTTTGTGCCTCCTCCCAAGGGGAGGGGGTCACAATCCTAACCCTATTGGGGGAATCCTCCATCTGCAAGATGGAGGATTTCTAAAAGTTAGAGTCACTTCAGCTCAGGACACCTTAGGGGCTGTCCTGACTGGCCAGTGACTCCTCCTTGTTTTTCTCATTATTTTCTCCGGCCTTGCCGCCAAAAGTGGGGCCTGGCCGGAGGGGGCGGGCAACTCCACTAGCTGGAGTGTCCTGCTGGGTTGGCACAAAGGAGGTGAGCCTTTGAGGCTCACCGCCAGGTGTGACAATTCCTGCCTGGGGGAGGTGTTAGCATCTCCACCCAGTGCAGGCTTTGTTACTGGCCTCAGAGTGACAAAGGCACTCTCCCCATGGGGCCAGCAACATGTCTCGGTTTGCGGCAGGCTGCTAAAACTAGTCAGCCTACACAGATAGTCGGTTAAGTTTCAGGGGGCACCTCTAAGGTGCCCTCTGGGGTGTATTTTACAATAAAATGTACACTGGCATCAGTGTGCATTTATTGTGCTGAGAAGTTTGATACCAAACTTCCCAGTTTTCAGTGTAGCCATTATGGTGCTGTGGAGTTCGTGTAAAACAGACTCCCAGACCATATACTCTTATGGCTACCCTGTACTTACAATGTCTAAGGTTTTGCTTAGACACTGTAGGGGCACAGTGCTCATGCACTGGTACCCTCACCTATGGTATAGTGCACCCTGCCTTAGGGCTGTAAGGCCTGCTAGAGGGGTGTCTTACCTATACTGCATAGGCAGTGAGAGGCTGGCATGGCACCCTGAGGGGAGTGCCATGTCGACTTACTCATTTTGTTCTCACCAGCACACACAGGCTTGTAAGCAGTGTGTCTGTGCTGAGTGAGGGGTCTCTAGGGTGGCATAATACATGCTACAGCCCTTAGAGACCTTCCTTGGCATCAGGGCCCTTGGTACTAGAAGTACCAGTTACAAGGGACTTATCTGAATGCCAGGGTGTGCCAATTGTGGATACAATGGTACTTTTTAGGTGAAGGAACACTGGTGCTGGGGCCTGGTTAGCAGGGTCCCAGCACTCTTCTTAGTCAAGTCAGCATCAGTATCAGGCAAAAAGTGGGGGGTAACTGCAACAGGGAGCCATTTCTTTACAATGATGGACTATGTGGCAAGTGTATAATTATGCTAAAATCACTGCAGCCACACACTTGCATAGTTCCAATGGCCCTGACTAAGAGGCAAGTTAGGGGATATCAGTATCCTATATGCAGCTAGATTTGTACTATTTATGGAGCAAACATTTAGTCTATTAAACAAAAGCTTTTTGTACAGCCGGCATGCTGCAGTAACATATGTAAATGTGCTATCATATGTGATAATGAAGAAAATGGGAGCTCAGTGAACTAAAACATTTGTTTAGGATTACATAATCTGAAACCAGTTTATGGGTCAAGAGCATTACAGTCAGGTTGAGTAGATTATTTAAGTAACTAGACCGGCAAGGCTGGTAACATTTTTATGATTTTTCGAGGCCTGCATAAGTAGCTCTTATTCCTGAAAAGATTGGAGGTCCCTGTTCTAAAAGCTCATGCACTACTTAAGCATTCAGGCAAAGCCTACATTTCTACAAGAAAGCATCTGGCGCTGCGGTCCTTCAAAAGGATTGTACATTACAGATTAAATCTGACTATGATGAGCTTTATTTGGATTCAACTTAAAAGAACATAAGAGATATTGATTTTCGATTTAAAGTTATCAAATGCATGATTTTTAACATCAACAACTATTTACAAAGCTGCTTTAAATTTAAACATATGCCATTTAATGTATAGTTTTGGAGGCTCACCTAGCACAGGCTTACTGGAGGAGTCAAGCTGAAAGAGAATATTACCTCAATGTTCAGGCTAGGAGGTTTGAGAACATTTCACAATCGGCCAAGCATGGCGTTGAGGTACACAAAAGCAAAGTGGCATTAAAAAGTCAAGAAGAATATTAGATAAACAGGTTTTATGCTTCAGAACAGCACAATTTTTATCTGCGATTTTACTTCTGTTCTCTAAAGGGATTATCAGAGATCAATATAAAACAAGTCAGGAAGCAACAGCTCATTATTGAAATATATATCCGTTCCAAGAGTTCCAAATAGAATTAGTATAAATACTCCACAGATAAGCCAATCAACCAACAGAAAGTATGCTCATGATTAATCGTGTTAACTGCTAAGGGATCCAAAATGTTGAGCATTAAAAAATGTGGATCAGTTTGCATTCAAACCTTAATTTATGTAATGTATCTATTTTTTTAACAAAAGATACTGGGGTGGCTATGCTACATCGATTCCCATTTTATGAATAGCTCGCTTTCTGGGCTCTAACAGCATGCATAAAGGTTTCCGTTTGGATGGTAGTCAGCTTATTAGAGTAGATTCCATAACTGAGGTGATAAAAACATCTAGGTCCTAATGAGCTTCAACCAATTATCTTTAAGCAAGATCAGAATTTATGGGGGACTAGTCGTTAGACCTTGTTTAAATATGGTATTCAAATAGGTATAACTCTGGAGAGGTTTAATTTTAAATCCCTTCTACAAGAAAGGGCCTCCAGAGACTCCAGCAACTATAGGCTAACAGGTTCCCTAGATGTTAAGGACAAATACAAACTGTTCTTGGCCGAACTGAATAGTTGGGAGCCAGAAAGAACACTTTTGCTGCACTTTCAAATTGGCTTAAGGGCTCATACTAACACCATTATTAATAGTATCGCACTATCAACGTTAACCAACAAAAAAGTGGAAATCGGGCAGCTACTTTAAGTTGTATTTATAGACTGGAAGGCGGTCTTTAACTGCAGTGACATAGCTCTGTAACAGATAAAGTGGAATCACGGGCACAAATGCAATGCTGATGCAGACTATTTGCTTTATGATACTATAATCCATGAGGTCGGGTTAAGAAGAGCAGAACTAAAGAGTTATACTGCAGGCTTTATACTAACAAGAGATTGAAGCTGTTGTGTGTTTTGGCACCAATTTAAAATTAGCACTAGGCAATTTATTTCAGGTCCATTATTTGTTTCTATACTGAATGTGCTCAAAGTGCAATGTCTTCCTACCCAAAAGTAGAACTGCATGCCCTCTTTAGAACTCTCTTCTGCCTCCCAAATTAGAGTGTACAAGGGCAGATAAGGCTGGAGTTCCGCCATATATAACAAAGTTTAACTTTGGATGTCAGCTTTGTCTGTATGGTATCACATCAAAAATGCTGATCTGATTATCTGAGAAGTTTGCTATGGAAAGAACTGCTGAGGATCCCTCTGGCCATAATTCCAGACGTCAATTTTTAAAAAAACAATCCATAAAAAAGCGAGCTTATGAAAACAAGCATTGGCAAAGCCAATACATCTCGCCTATGCAAGAGCTGTTGGCTTTGCTAATGTGTTTTAGCCATGTTGTACACAAGGGTGGCTGCTGCTCAGCATGGCTAAAAGTAAGTGGGTTACAGTGGAGTATACTGTTGTAAAGTAGATGTAAAGAAATGGCTCCCTGTTGCAGTTACCCCCCACTTTTTGCCTGATACTGATGCTGACTTGACTGAGAAGTGTGCTGGGACCCTGCTAACCAGGCCCCAGCACCAGTGTTCCTTCACCTAAAATGTACCATTGTATCCACAATTGGCACACCCTGGCATTCAGATAAGTCCCTTGTAACTGGTACTTCTAGTACCAAGGGCCCTGATGCCAAGAAAGGTCTCTAAGGGCTGCAGCATGTCTTATGCCACCCTAGAGACCCCTCACTCAGCACAGACACACTGCTTACAAGCCTGTGTGTGCTGGTGAGAACAAAATGAGTAAGTCGACATGGCACTCCCCTCAGGGTGCCATGCCAGCCTCTCACTGCCTATGCAGTATAGGTAAGACACCCCTCTAGCAGGCCTTACAGCCCTAAGGCAGGGTGCACTATACCATAGGTGAGGGTACCAGTGCATGAGCACTGTGCCCCTACAGTGTCTAAGCAAAGCCTTAGACATTGTAAGTGCAGGGTAGCCATAAGAGTATATGGTCTGGGAGTCTGTTTTACACGAACTCCACAGCACCATAATGGCTACACTGAAAACTGGGAAGTTTGGTATCAAACTTCTCAGCACAATAAATGCACACTGATGCCAGTGTACATTTTATTGTAAAATACACCCCAGAGGGCACCTTAGAGGTGCCCCCTGAAACTTAACCGACTATCTGTGTAGGCTGACTAGTTTTAGCAGCCTGCCACAAACCGAGACATGTTGCTGGCCCCATGGGGAGAGTGCCTTTGTCACTCTGAGGCCAGTAACAAAGCCTGCACTGGGTGGAGATGCTAACACCTCTCCCAAGCAGGAATTGTCACACCTGGCGGTGAGCCTCAAAGGCTCACCTCCTTTGTGCCAACCCAGCAGGACACTCCAGCTAGTGGAGTTGCCCGCCCCCTCCGGCCAGGCCCCACTTTTGGCGGCAAGGCCGGAGAAAATAATGAGAATAACAAGGAGGAGTCACTGGCCAGTCAGGACAGCCCCTAAGGTGTCCTGAGCTGAGGTGACTCTAACTTTTAGAAATCCTCCATCTTGCAGATGGAGGATTCCCCCAATAGGGTTAGGATTGTGACCCCCTCCCCTTGGGAGGAGGCACAAAGAGGGTGTACCCACCCTCAGGGCTAGTAGCCATTGGCTACTAACCCCCCAGACCTAAACACGCCCTTAAATTTAGTATTTAAGGGCTACCCTGAACCCTAGAAAACTAGATTCCTGCAACTACAAGAAGAAGGACTGCCTAGCTGAAAAACCCCTGCAGAGGAAGACCAGAAGACGACAACTGCCTTGGCTCCAGAAACTCACCGGCCTGTCTCCTGCCTTCCAAAGATCCTGCTCCAGCGACGCCTTCCAAAGGGACCAGCGACCTCGACATCCTCTGAGGACTGCCCCTGCTTCGAAAAGACAAGAAACTCCCGAGGACAGCGGACCTGCTCCAAGAAAAGCTGCAACTTTGTTTCCAGCAGCTTTAAAGAACCCTGCAAGCTCCCCGCAAGAAGCGTGAGACTTGCAACACTGCACCCGGCGACCCCGACTCGGCTGGTGGCGATCCAACACCTCAGGAGGGACCCCAGGACTACTCTAAGACTGTGAGTACAAAAACCTGTCCCCCCTGAGCCCCGACAGCGCCGCCTGCAGAGGGAATCCCGAGGCTTCCCCTGACCGCGACTCTTTGAATCCTAAGTCCCGACACCTGGGAGAGACCCTGCACCCGCAGCCCCCAGGACCGGAAGGACGGGACTTTCACTGGAGGAGTGACCCCCAGGAGTCCCTCTCCCTTGACCAAGTGGAGGTTTCCCCGAGGAACCCCCCCCTTGCCTGCCTGCAGCGCTGAAGAGATCCCTAGATCTCCCATTGACTTCCATTACAAACCCGACGCTTGTTTCTACACTGCACCCGGCCGCCCCCGCGCTGCTGAGGGTGAAATTTCTGTGTGGGCTTGTGTCCCCCCCGGTGCCCTACAAAACCCCCCTGGTCTGCCCTCCGAAGACGCGGGTACTTACCTGCAAGCAGACCGGAACCGGGGCACCCCCTTCTCTCCATTCTAGCCTATGTGTTTTGGGCACCACTTTGAACTCTGCACCTGACCGGCCCTGAGCTGCTGGTGTGGTGACTTTGGGGTTGCTCTGAACCCCCAACGGTGGGCTACCTTGGACCAAGAACTGAACCCTGTAAGTGTCCTACTTACCTGGTAAAACTAACAAAAACTTACCTCCCCCAGGAACTGTGAAAATTGCACTAAGTGTCCACTTTTAAAACAGCTATTTGTCAATAACTTGAAAAGTATACATGCAATTTTGATGATTTGAAGTTCCTAAAGTACTTACCTGCAATACCTTTCGAATGAGATATTACATGTAGAATTTGAACCTGTGGTTCTTAAAATAAACTAAGAAAAGATATTTTTCTATATAAAAACCTATTGGCTGGATTTGTCTCTGAGTGTGTGTACCTCATTTATTGTCTATGTGTATGTACAACAAATGCTTAACACTACTCCTTGGATAAGCCTACTGCTCGACCACACTACCACAAAATAGAGCATTAGTATTATCTATTTTTACCACTATTTTACCTCTAAGGGGAACCCTTGGACTCTGTGCATGCTATTCCTTACTTTGAAATAGCACATACAGAGCCAACTTCCTACATTGGTGGATCAGCGGTGGGGTACAAGACTTTGCATTTGCTGGACTACTCAGCCAATACCTGATCACACGACAAATTCCAAAATTGTCATTAGAAATTGATTTTTGCAATTTGAAAAGTTTTCTAAATTCTTAAAAGACCTGCTAGGGCCTTGTGTTAGATCCTGTTTAGCATTTCTTTTAGAGTTTAAAAGTTTGTAAAAGTTTGAATTAGATTCTAGAACCAGTTGTAGATTCTTAAAAAGTATTCCAACTTTTAGAAGCAAAATGTCTAGCACAGATGTGACTGTGGTGGAACTCGACACCACACCTTACCTCCATCTTAAGATGAGGGAGCTAAGGTCACTCTGTAAAATAAAGAAAATAACAATGGGCCCCAAACCTACCAAAATACAGCTCCAGGAGCTTTTGGCAGAGTTTGAAAAGGCCAACCCCTCTGAGGGTGGCAACTCAGAGGAAGAGGATAGCGACTTGGAGGACAATTCCCCCCTACCAGTCCTATCTAGGGAGAACAGGGTCCCTCAAACCCTGACTCCAAAAATAATAGTCAGAGATGCTGGTTCCCTCACAGGAGAGACCAACACCTCTGAAATCACTGAGGATAACTCCAGTGAAGAGGACATCCAGTTAGCCAGGATGGCCAAAAGATTGGCTTTGGAAAAACAGCTCCTAGCCATAGAAAGGGAAAGAAAAGAGATGGGCCTAGGTCCCATCGATGGTGGCAGCAACTTAAATAGGGTCAGAGATTCTCCTGACATCCTAAAAATCCCCAAAGGGATTGTAACAAAATATGAAGATGGTGATGACATCACCAAATGGTTCACAGCTTTTGAGAGGGCTTGTGTAACCAGAAAAGTAAACAGATCTCACTGGGGTGCTCTCCTTTGGGAAATGTTCACTGGAAAGTGTAGGGATAGACTCCTCACACTCTCTGGAAAAGATGCAGAATCTTATGACCTCATGAAGGGTACCCTGATTGAGGGCTTTGGATTCTCCACTGAGGAGTATAGAATTAGATTCAGGGGGGCTCAAAAATCCTCGAGTCAGACCTGGGTTGATTTTGTAGACTACTCAGTAAAAACACTAGATGGTTGGTTAACTGGAAATGAAGTGTGTAACTATGTTGGGCTTTATAATTTGTTTATGAAAGAACACATTTTAAGTAACTGCTTCAATGAAAAGTTGCATCAGTATCTGGTAGACCTAGGTCCAATTTCTCCCCAAGAATTGGGAAAGAAGGCAGACCACTGGGTCAAGACTAGGGTAACCAAAACTTCCACTGGGGGTGACCAAAAGAAAGGGGTTACAAAAACTCCCCAGGAGAAAGTGGGTGACACTAGAAACAAAGAAAAAGAGTCCTCTGTAGGCCCCCAAAAACCAGAACAGGTGGGTGGGCCCCAAGACACAACCCAAAACAAAGGTGGGTACCAGGGTAAGAACTGGGATGCCACTAAGGCATGGTGCCACAACTGTAAACAGTCTGGGCACCACACCAAGGACACTTCTTGTCCCAAAAACAAACCCCCGAACAAGATTCCAGGGGTAACCAGTGTAGCCATGGGAGATGACTCCTCAGATGAGGAGGTCTTCATAGCCTTCAACTGGAAACAGGGCCCAACAGGTGAGTTGGAGATTCCAGAGGGAAGTAGACACTTCCACCACCTACTGGTGAATGGAATCCCAACCACTGCCCTGAGAGACACTTGTGCCAGTCACACTATTGTGCATGACAGGCTAGTGCTCTCGAACCAGTACATCCCAGGTGAGACTGCCAGGGTAAGAGTTAGCCTAGACAGGGTCACTAAGAGGCCTGTGGCTTTAGTGCCCATAGAAGTGGGTGGCACTCTTAGCTGGAGAAGGGTAGTAGTCAGTACAGACCTCCCCCTTGATTGTCTCCTTGGAAATGACTACCCAGAGGTTAGTCAGAGCTCAAGAGAGGAACTGGTCCAGTGCCAGTCCTCTCCCAAGGTTTCTGGAAGTCCTGCCTCTGCAGTAAATGCAAGCAGGCCCCAGAAGAAGAAGAAAAGAAAACAGAGTAGGAAGGGTGGACAACCTTTAGCCAAGGTTACAGCAAGCCAGGGAGATTCTGCTCCAGTAGGGGAGAACTCCAAAAATGGCCCTGATAAAGTCCAACCTGACCCACAAGAAGTCCTGGCTAGTCAGGCAACTGTTAAACCTGAGTGGGTGGCTCCTCAGCTAACAGAAGAAAGAGTGGAAGAAGGGTGTTCACTACAAGATGTGGTAACCCCCCACTCCAATACAGCAGACAGGCAACCTGAACCCAAAGAAGCCTGTAACTTAGCCCCTTCCCTTTTAGGTGAAGAGCTAAAGGTGTGGTTCTGGGCCCTGACAGCTGTCAGTGGCCTCTGCTGGGTGTTAACCTTTATGGCTGCACTATCCTTGGCATGGTGGTCTGACCCCATGCCAAATAACAAGTTAGGCCCCCTGACCCTGTTGGTCATGGTGGGGTTACTCCAGCTCTGGGTAACCTCTTTGGGTAAGCTAGGGGTGACCTTGGCTAAGATAAGATTAGCAGAGGTGGATACCTCTGACCTCAAAATAGAGAGAATGGGTGAAGACATAAAAAGCACAGACAAGAGGCAGTTCAGACTAGGTCCTATCACTGTGGAAGTGGGTCAGTTCCCCAGAGGGAATGACCTGAACAGGAGGATGTAAGGCAGAGTAGGCCCTGCAACAAACCAGCCATTTCCTCTACTCTTCCTCGCCTGACAGACTAGGAAGACTCTTCCAGCGTTGGCTGAGTCTCCTGGCCTGTGGGCTGGGGGGGGCTTGTGTAAAGAAATGGCTCCCTGTTGCAGTTACCCCCCACTTTTTGCCTGATACTGATGCTGACTTGACTGAGAAGTGTGCTGGGACCCTGCTAACCAGGCCCCAGCACCAGTGTTCCTTCACCTAAAATGTACCATTGTATCCACAATTGGCACACCCTGGCATTCAGATAAGTCCCTTGTAACTGGTACTTCTAGTACCAAGGGCCCTGATGCCAAGAAAGGTCTCTAAGGGCTGCAGCATGTCTTATGCCACCCTAGAGACCCCTCACTCAGCACAGACACACTGCTTACAAGCCTGTGTGTGCTGGTGAGAACAAAATGAGTAAGTCGACATGGCACTCCCCTCAGGGTGCCATGCCAGCCTCTCACTGCCTATGCAGTATAGGTAAGACACCCCTCTAGCAGGCCTTACAGCCCTAAGGCAGGGTGCACTATACCATAGGTGAGGGTACCAGTGCATGAGCACTGTGCCCCTACAGTGTCTAAGCAAAGCCTTAGACATTGTAAGTGCAGGGTAGCCATAAGAGTATATGGTCTGGGAGTCTGTTTTACACGAACTCCACAGCACCATAATGGCTACACTGAAAACTGGGAAGTTTGGTATCAAACTTCTCAGCACAATAAATGCACACTGATGCCAGTGTACATTTTATTGTAAAATACACCCCAGAGGGCACCTTAGAGGTGCCCCCTGAAACTTAACCGACTATCTGTGTAGGCTGACTAGTTTTAGCAGCCTGCCACAAACCGAGACATGTTGCTGGCCCCATGGGGAGAGTGCCTTTGTCACTCTGAGGCCAGTAACAAAGCCTGCACTGGGTGGAGATGCTAACACCTCTCCCAAGCAGGAATTGTCACACCTGGCGGTGAGCCTCAAAGGCTCACCTCCTTTGTGCCAACCCAGCAGGACACTCCAGCTAGTGGAGTTGCCCGCCCCCTCCGGCCAGGCCCCACTTTTGGCGGCAAGGCCGGAGAAAATAATGAGAATAACAAGGAGGAGTCACTGGCCAGTCAGGACAGCCCCTAAGGTGTCCTGAGCTGAGGTGACTCTAACTTTTAGAAATCCTCCATCTTGCAGATGGAGGATTCCCCCAATAGGGTTAGGATTGTGACCCCCTCCCCTTGGGAGGAGGCACAAAGAGGGTGTACCCACCCTCAGGGCTAGTAGCCATTGGCTACTAACCCCCCAGACCTAAACACGCCCTTAAATTTAGTATTTAAGGGCTACCCTGAACCCTAGAAAACTAGATTCCTGCAACTACAAGAAGAAGGACTGCCTAGCTGAAAAACCCCTGCAGAGGAAGACCAGAAGACGACAACTGCCTTGGCTCCAGAAACTCACCGGCCTGTCTCCTGCCTTCCAAAGATCCTGCTCCAGCGACGCCTTCCAAAGGGACCAGCGACCTCGACATCCTCTGAGGACTGCCCCTGCTTCGAAAAGACAAGAAACTCCCGAGGACAGCGGACCTGCTCCAAGAAAAGCTGCAACTTTGTTTCCAGCAGCTTTAAAGAACCCTGCAAGCTCCCCGCAAGAAGCGTGAGACTTGCAACACTGCACCCGGCGACCCCGACTCGGCTGGTGGCGATCCAACACCTCAGGAGGGACCCCAGGACTACTCTAAGACTGTGAGTACAAAAACCTGTCCCCCCTGAGCCCCGACAGCGCCGCCTGCAGAGGGAATCCCGAGGCTTCCCCTGACCGCGACTCTTTGAATCCTAAGTCCCGACACCTGGGAGAGACCCTGCACCCGCAGCCCCCAGGACCGGAAGGACGGGACTTTCACTGGAGGAGTGACCCCCAGGAGTCCCTCTCCCTTGACCAAGTGGAGGTTTCCCCGAGGAACCCCCCCCTTGCCTGCCTGCAGCGCTGAAGAGATCCCTAGATCTCCCATTGACTTCCATTACAAACCCGACGCTTGTTTCTACACTGCACCCGGCCGCCCCCGCGCTGCTGAGGGTGAAATTTCTGTGTGGGCTTGTGTCCCCCCCGGTGCCCTACAAAACCCCCCTGGTCTGCCCTCCGAAGACGCGGGTACTTACCTGCAAGCAGACCGGAACCGGGGCACCCCCTTCTCTCCATTCTAGCCTATGTGTTTTGGGCACCACTTTGAACTCTGCACCTGACCGGCCCTGAGCTGCTGGTGTGGTGACTTTGGGGTTGCTCTGAACCCCCAACGGTGGGCTACCTTGGACCAAGAACTGAACCCTGTAAGTGTCCTACTTACCTGGTAAAACTAACAAAAACTTACCTCCCCCAGGAACTGTGAAAATTGCACTAAGTGTCCACTTTTAAAACAGCTATTTGTCAATAACTTGAAAAGTATACATGCAATTTTGATGATTTGAAGTTCCTAAAGTACTTACCTGCAATACCTTTCGAATGAGATATTACATGTAGAATTTGAACCTGTGGTTCTTAAAATAAACTAAGAAAAGATATTTTTCTATATAAAAACCTATTGGCTGGATTTGTCTCTGAGTGTGTGTACCTCATTTATTGTCTATGTGTATGTACAACAAATGCTTAACACTACTCCTTGGATAAGCCTACTGCTCGACCACACTACCACAAAATAGAGCATTAGTATTATCTATTTTTACCACTATTTTACCTCTAAGGGGAACCCTTGGACTCTGTGCATGCTATTCCTTACTTTGAAATAGCACATACAGAGCCAACTTCCTACAGTAGAGTAGAGAGAAGTGGGGTAGAGTTGAGTGGAAAGAGTAGAGTGTCAGGGTGAAAGGGCCAAGAATGGAGTACATCTGAGTGGTGTGGAGTAGACTGCTGTAGAGTAGAGTGGCATAGAGTGTTGTGAAGTGGTGTATAGTAGAGTGGAGTGATGTAGAGGGTGTTTCGAAGAACTGAGTAGAGTTGTAGACTACACTGGCAAAGAACGGAGTAGACTGTTGTAGAGAGGAACGTCAAAGTGGAGTAGTGTAGGAGAGTGCAACGGTAGAGTGTTCTAGAGTGGTGCAGAGTTGAGTGGCACAGAGTGTCACAGTGGAGTTAAGTGGCATAGAATGGAGCGGGGTGGCATAGAAGTTGAGTAGTGTGTTGTAGAATGGAGTGGGATAAAATGGCAGGGAGTGACAGAGTATTCTGCGTAGAGCGTCATAGAGTATAGTGTGTTGTAGAGTGGAGTGGCATAGAATGGAGTAGAGTTTAATGGAGTAGACCATCAGAGTGGAGTATCACAGAGAACGGTGTCACACAGTGAATTGTATGACATTACAACGAATGCCCTTACCACACATTTATTTAGCGCATATCCTTTACTGCGCAATGCTTTTACCACGCATATGCCGTTATAACAAAACGGTAAGCAAGTATCAGGTAAGTGAAACCTTATATATATATATATATATATATATATATATATATATATATATATCCAAAACAAATGGTCCTGACAGCGATGTGCCTAACTGTCGGTGCTGCGTCAGGGCAAGAACCAAACCCTTAACATAATACAAGAGAAATGCGCTGCACTCCCGAAGACTGAAGAATTGAGCATTTATTTCAAGTAATAAACAGGCATAACTGGCATCACTGACGCGTTTCGACATTCGTCTTCCTCTGAGTGATTTCCGCCATCACAAAAAGCTAAAGGAGCATGCTGGTATTTATAGTTCACAAAAGGGTTCCAGCTGAAACACATGCACAGAGACTGCTGCTATCCGTCGCACCCCCATTTTCTCTTAATTCGAATCATATGAGTGATACCAAGTAGCATGGATTTTTGGTACAACTTCACGTTTATATTTCATGTGTTTCAGAAATCCACTACGCCAATATCAATGTAGCTGGTATTATATTCAAAAAACGTGAAGTAATATATCGTACCTCTCAGATATCCACTCAGTTCTTCCTCAAAAATGTTGCCTGTGCCGGCACCAACATTTATCGCAGTCTCAATGTCTTAATTCGTAATTAGGTCTCAAGTGATCCAGATAATACTAAATTGTCGAGAAACCCCACGTTACAAATCAGCATATTGAAAATGTCACTGCTGCGGATATCGACATAGCAGCAATTTTATAAATAAAACGTGAGGTGAATTTATGTACAACCCTGATGGATTCACTCTGTTTTTCCTCCAACATACCTTCAAATGCATCTACGAAATCAGCTGTTGTCAATAAATGCATATTGCTTTTCTGCGCCTCCAAAACACGTAAAATAAATTATCAAGAAAAGTCAGTCTTCAGGCCCCAAAAATCCAGGGCCACATCAGCAAAATAAGTCTTGGCGCACCGTATTAAAGTGCCTTTTTCCATGAAGAGAGCACAAGGCGCAATGGAGGTCCGACTGTCATTGTCATAAATCTTCCAGTGCCGTGCACAGCGCGAGAGATCAGTATCTCCCTGCAATCTTCAAGTTTCCAAACCAATTGCCGGGCACCATCGCTGTATATAAACAACATCCAAAACAAATGGTCCTGACAGCGATGTGCCTAACTGTCGGTGCTGCGTCAGGGCAAGAACCAAACCCTTAACATAATACAAGAGAAATGCGCTGCACTCCCGAAGACTGAAGAATTGAGCATTTATTTCAAGTAATAAACAGGCATAACTGGCATCACTGACGCGTTTCGACATTCGTCTTCCTCTGAGTGATTTCCGCCATCACAAAAAGCTAAAGGAGCATGCTGGTATTTATAGTTCACAAAAGGGTTCCAGCTGAAACACATGCACAGAGACTGCTGCTATCCGTCGCACCCCCATTTTCTCTTAATTCGAATCATATGAGTGATACCAAGTAGCATGGATTTTTGGTACAACTTCACGTTTATATTTCATGTGTTTCAGAAATCCACTACGCCAATATCAATGTAGCTGGTATTATATTCAAAAAACGTGAAGTAATATATCGTACCTCTCAGATATCCACTCAGTTCTTCCTCAAAAATGTTGCCTGTGCCGGCACCAACATTTATCGCAGTCTCAATGTCTTAATTCGTAATTAGGTCTCAAGTGATCCAGATAATACTAAATTGTCGAGAAACCCCACGTTACAAATCAGCATATTGAAAATGTCACTGCTGCGGATATCGACATAGCAGCAATTTTATAAATAAAACGTGAGGTGAATTTATGTACAACCCTGATGGATTCACTCTGTTTTTCCTCCAACATACCTTCAAATGCATCTACGAAATCAGCTGTTGTCAATAAATGCATATTGCTTTTCTGCGCCTCCAAAACACGTAAAATAAATTATCAAGAAAAGTCAGTCTTCAGGCCCCAAAAATCCAGGGCCACATCAGCAAAATAAGTCTTGGCGCACCGTATTAAAGTGCCTTTTTCCATGAAGAGAGCACAAGGCGCAATGGAGGTCCGACTGTCATTGTCATAAATCTTCCAGTGCCGTGCACAGCGCGAGAGATCAGTATCTCCCTGCAATCTTCAAGTTTCCAAACCAATTGCCGGGCACCATCGCTGTATATAAACAACATCCAAAACAAATGGTCCTGACAGCGATGTGCCTAACTGTCGGTGCTGCGTCAGGGCAAGAACCAAACCCTTAACATAATACAAGAGAAATGCGCTGCACTCCCGAAGACTGAAGAATTGAGCATTTATTTCAAGTAATAAACAGGCATAACTGGCATCACTGACGCGTTTCGACATTCGTCTTCCTCTGAGTGATTTCCGCCATCACAAAAAGCTAAAGGAGCATGCTGGTATTTATAGTTCACAAAAGGGTTCCAGCTGAAACACATGAAACGCGTCAGTGATGCCAGTTATGCCTGTTTATTACTTGAAATAAATGCTCAATTCTTCAGTCTTCGGGAGTGCAGCGCATTTCTCTTGTATTATGTTAAGGGTTTGGTTCTTGCCCTGACGCAGCACCGACAGTTAGGCACATCGCTGTCAGGACCATTTGTTTTGGATGTTGTTTATATACAGCGATGGTGCCCGGCAATTGGTTTGGAAACTTGAAGATTGCAGGGAGATACTGATCTCTCGCGCTGTGCACGGCACTGGAAGATTTATGACAATGACAGTCGGACCTCCATTGCGCCTTGTGCTCTCTTCATGGAAAAAGGCACTTTAATACGGTGCGCCAAGACTTATTTTGCTGATGTGGCCCTGGATTTTTGGGGCCTGAAGACTGACTTTTCTTGATAATTTATTTTACGTGTTTTGGAGGCGCAGAAAAGCAATATGCATTTATTGACAACAGCTGATTTCGTAGATGCATTTGAAGGTATGTTGGAGGAAAAACAGAGTGAATCCATCAGGGTTGTACATAAATTCACCTCACGTTTTATTTATAAAATTGCTGCTATGTCGATATCCGCAGCAGTGACATTTTCAATATGCTGATTTGTAACGTGGGGTTTCTCGACAATTTAGTATTATCTGGATCACTTGAGACCTAATTACGAATTAAGACATTGAGACTGCGATAAATGTTGGTGCCGGCACAGGCAACATTTTTGAGGAAGAACTGAGTGGATATCTGAGAGGTACGATATATTACTTCACGTTTTTTGAATATAATACCAGCTACATTGATATTGGCGTAGTGGATTTCTGAAACACATGAAATATAAACGTGAAGTTGTACCAAAAATCCATGCTACTTGGTATCACTCATATGATTCGAATTAAGAGAAAATGGGGGTGCGACGGATAGCAGCAGTCTCTGTGCATGTGTTTCAGCTGGAACCCTTTTGTGAACTATAAATACCAGCATGCTCCTTTAGCTTTTTGTGATGGCGGAAATCACTCAGAGGAAGACGAATGTCGAAACGCGTCAGTGATGCCAGTTATGCCTGTTTATTACTTGAAATAAATGCTCAATTCTTCAGTCTTCGGGAGTGCAGCGCATTTCTCTTGTATTATGTTAAGGGTTTGGTTCTTGCCCTGACGCAGCACCGACAGTTAGGCACATCGCTGTCAGGACCATTTGTTTTGGATGTTGTTTATATACAGCGATGGTGCCCGGCAATTGGTTTGGAAACTTGAAGATTGCAGGGAGATACTGATCTCTCGCGCTGTGCACGGCACTGGAAGATTTATGACAATGACAGTCGGACCTCCATTGCGCCTTGTGCTCTCTTCATGGAAAAAGGCACTTTAATACGGTGCGCCAAGACTTATTTTGCTGATGTGGCCCTGGATTTTTGGGGCCTGAAGACTGACTTTTCTTGATAATTTATTTTACGTGTTTTGGAGGCGCAGAAAAGCAATATGCATTTATTGACAACAGCTGATTTCGTAGATGCATTTGAAGGTATGTTGGAGGAAAAACAGAGTGAATCCATCAGGGTTGTACATAAATTCACCTCACGTTTTATTTATAAAATTGCTGCTATGTCGATATCCGCAGCAGTGACATTTTCAATATGCTGATTTGTAACGTGGGGTTTCTCGACAATTTAGTATTATCTGGATCACTTGAGACCTAATTACGAATTAAGACATTGAGACTGCGATAAATGTTGGTGCCGGCACAGGCAACATTTTTGAGGAAGAACTGAGTGGATATCTGAGAGGTACGATATATTACTTCACGTTTTTTGAATATAATACCAGCTACATTGATATTGGCGTAGTGGATTTCTGAAACACATGAAATATAAACGTGAAGTTGTACCAAAAATCCATGCTACTTGGTATCACTCATATGATTCGAATTAAGAGAAAATGGGGGTGCGACGGATAGCAGCAGTCTCTGTGCATGTGTTTCAGCTGGAACCCTTTTGTGAACTATAAATACCAGCATGCTCCTTTAGCTTTTTGTGATGGCGGAAATCACTCAGAGGAAGACGAATGTCGAAACGCGTCAGTGATGCCAGTTATGCCTGTTTATTACTTGAAATAAATGCTCAATTCTTCAGTCTTCGGGAGTGCAGCGCATTTCTCTTGTATTATATATATATATATATATATATATAAATAAAGCGTGTATAAATATTTATATATCCTGTTATTTTGCCCCTAACCCCTAAAGTCACCCACCCGTAAACCCTCAAACTACCCTTACCCACCCCTAAGCCCTAAAAAGACAGTTACCACCCAATACACTTACCCAAACATAAAAACACCCTTACCACCAAAAACCCCTACCCGATTCTACACCCTAAAACACCATATACCAGCAAATACCCTTACCCCACCCTTAAAAATATCCTTACCACCCTATACCCTTTACAACCTCTAAATTCTAAAAACACAGTTATCACCCAATACCCTTGCAGGAAGCAGTGACAGAGTACAGTGGTGCAGAGATGAATAGAGTGGCATAGTGCACAATGGCATAGAGTGCAGTAAGACAAAGTAGAGTGGTGTCGAGTTCAGTGGCAGGGTGCAGTCTTGCAGAGTAGAGTGGTGCATAGAGCAGCTGCTCAGAGCAGAATAGAGTGGCGAGGCATGCAGTGGTGTACAGTGCAGCAGCGTAGAGTGTTGGGGAGAAGAGGATGGTGAAGTAGGGTGCAGTGGTGCAGAGTAGTTGGCGTAAAGTACAATGGTGAAGAGCGCACTGATTTTGATTAAAGTGGTGTAGAGTGCACTGTTGCAGAGTGCAGTGGTTTAGAGTAGAGTGGTGTAGTGGGCAGTGGCATAGAGTGGTGCAGAGTGACGTGCAGTGGAGTAGAGTGGTGCAGAGTGCAATAGCATAGAGTAGACTGTTTCAGAGTCGAGTGAAGTGGCACAGAGTGGAGATTTGCAGGGTGGAGTGAAGTGATGCGGGTGGAATGAAGTAATGTAGGGCAAAGTGGAGTGATGCTGGGTAGAGTGCAGTGGCAGAGTAGTGGCGTCCAGAGCAGTAGCAGAGTAAAAAGGTGAAGGGTATAATGGGGTAGAGTGGAATGGCATAGAGTGGCGTAGAGTACATTGGCATAGAGCCGATTGTTTCAGGGTAGAGTGAAAAGGTGTGGAGTGGTGCAGAGCAGGAAGAAGAGGTATAGAGAAGTGATGTAGAGTGCAGTGTTGCAAAGAAGAGGTCCCTAGAGTGGAGTGATGCAGAGTAGAGTAGAGAGGCGTAGAGTGAAGTGGTGAGAGAGAGCATTGGCGTAGTGTGCAGTAGAGTGGCGCAGAGTAGAGTGCTGCAGAGCATAGTACAGTGCATACAATGCAGTGGTTAGGAGTAGAGTGTTGTAGAATCCATTGGTGTAGAGTGGTGCAGAGTGAACTGATGTAGAGTGAAAGGGTCTAGAGTGGGGTGGCACAAAGCCTTGTCGAGTATAATGGTGCAGAGCAGTTTGGCCTTGAGTGAAGTGGCATATTGTGCAATGGCGTACAGTAGAGTGGAGTGGCATAGGGTAGATGGCATTGGTGTAGATCAGACTGGCGCTCTGTGGAATAGCACAGATTGGAATAGAGGTGTAGAGTAGATTTGCAGAGTAGAGTGCAGTGGCACAGAGTATAGTCCACCATAATGAGCAGTGTCAGAGTAGATCAATGGGGCTTAGAGTGGACTGCCATAGAGTGCAGCGAAGCACAGCGGTAAAGAGTGTAGTGGTGTACAGTCCATTGGCAAAGTGCACCAGACTGGCATAGAGTGCTGATTATAGCGCAGTGGCACAGAGTGGAGTGGTGCAGCGAGGAGCAGTGTAGAGTTCAGAGAGTGCAGTGTTGCAGAGTAGAGTGATGCAGCGTGTACTACTGTATAGTGCATTAGCATAGAGTAGCATAGAGTGGCAGAGTGCAGTGGCAAAGTAGACTGTTGTACAGTGCAGTGATGTATAGCAGAGTGATGTAGAGTGCATTGGCATAGAGAGCAGTGGTGCAGAGAAGAATAGAGTAGAACAGAGTATAGTGGCGTAGAGTGCAGTGGTTCCGAGTAGAATGCCTTGATTTTGAGTAAAGTGGTGTAGGATGCAATGATGTAGAGTGTGGAGATGCAGACTACAACGCAGTGGTACACAATATAGCGGAGTGGCACATAGCAGGGATGAGCTTAGTACAGTAGCGTAGAGTAGATTGTTTCAGAGTGTAGTAGAGCACTGTAGAGTGGCATAGAGTGCACAGTAGATTAAAGTGGCATAGAGTGGATTGGCAGAGTGCACTGGCGCAGAGTGCATTGGCATACAGTGCAGTGTTGAAGAGTAGAGTGTCATACAGTGGAGTGGCCCTGAGTGGGTGGTGTAGAGTCGGTGGCAAAAAAGTGCAGGGGTGCAAAGTAGAGTAGTGTGAGGTACAGTGCACTGGCATTGAGTAGAGTGGTGTAAAGAAGAGAAACTTTCAGGGAAGTGGCCTAGGGTGGAGGGGTGCAGATTAGAGTGCAGTGACGTGGAGTGGAGTGAAGTGGCGTGGCTTAGTGTGGAGTAGTGCAGGCACAGTAGAGCATCAGCAGGGCACATATACACATTGGGGTGGGGTGCAATTAAAACTTCCTTCACATACACAACAGGAAGAACACAATCAGTATTGCAAGAATTTCCTGTCCCCGAGTTCCCATATTGGCTAAATTGGACAATCTGAAAATATTGTAGGGGAAGCAAAAGGATTGCTGGAATATCCGAAAAACTATAACAAAAAAGGTTATGTTACAACTGTACAATGTAAATACCACAAACTGCAAGTATGACGAACAGTTAACAGCTGTATGCTCATTTAACAAATTATTTCTAAAGAGCTCTGTAGAACAGATCCTTGAACGCCAGAATATTGTTTGTGAAGAGATGTTACATAGTGTTGCTAAAATAAAAATATTAGCATGAAAATAAAGGCATGAGAGCATCTTGCAGTGAGATTACATCTCAATGCATCATCGCACCATCTCTAGCATATTGTGTGCAAATTTGACTCCTTATGGGAATTGTTTTAAGAACTGAAATCCCCACCGGAGGTTTTGCATTCAATACATCATCTGGAGGATGATCTTTAGGAGGCACCGCTAGCATATTATCTGGCAACGTGAAGAACCATCTGTATACAACCTGAAGTCACCCTAGGTAGTATTGTGTCTGGTCTGGAGAGCACATCTGGGTTAGTGTACCACTGCAAACGTGATATGGGGACTAGGTTGAACTGGTCTACAGGGCAATCAGTCAATAGGTGGGACTATTTTCTGGTCAGAGTTTCTGTTAATTTCCCTGATATTACAACAAACAATGCCAGTAGCAAAAACAAACCTATGCCTTGCAAAGCATGTACATTTGTTTTTTGGTCTGTAACTCGCATTTTATTTGTTTTAGGCTGTCCAGCTTGAGTTTATAAATGTTAATGATTTGATTTGATTTGTCCCTTCGCTTGCCTAAACCTTATTGACAGTAACATGCTGAGTGCTCCCTTTCTTTACGGAGGCCTTTAAATCTTGTTTTTATCCTGTCACATTTGCTGGGCATTCAAAGGCAGAGGCCAAATGCCAAGCACTGTCTTCCAAGGGAGCTTAGTGTTCACTTTTCTTTCTCGGACTTCAAACTGGGAGGATTTATGTGACAATCATGCTGGCCACTGATGGTAATTTTGAGGTGCGGTAGAAACAAATATTGTATTACCATCAAAACAAATCAACAAACTAGGGGCCATACGTACCAAGGCATTTTAAATTTCCTAACCGTGCGAGTCGCAATTTCCGGGCGTTAGGAAATGCAAAATGCCATTTTGGAATGTACGAAAGGCTGTTTCAATGGCACAAAAATGTGATTTCTATCTAGTAGAAATCACATTTTGGAAATCACCAAATGGGAAATCGCAAATAGGGAATTCCAAATAGTTATTCGCTAACAGCATGTACAAAGAACTTCCTTATTGCGAATAGTTGCAAAATGGCCATTCAGGAAATGCAATCATCAATCTAGAACTGGTGGTAACCAGGTGCAAACTACAAAAAGGCACCCAAAATGCATCTCGTTCTTTCAGAATGGCGGCCCTGTATGTTTTGGTGAGGAGTATGAGAATTTTGGTTGGCAGGCAGAGAAGGAGAAGGAAACAGGAGAGGATATTTAGGGTGAGGCTCATCCTGTTTGACCAGAGGAGGAAATATAGAAGTACAGACTCAGTAGTGAGATAATCCTGGAATTAAATGATGAGTTTCAACCTCAGCTTCAGACCCCAACACTGCAATCCCATCACATGTGTAGGTATTGTGGTGTTTGCATCTATTAGCTTCAGGCAGTTATCAGGGGACCAAAGTAGTGGCAGGGTTGTCATAAAGTGTTTTTTCCAGGTTCTTTCACAGGTTTTGTTTCTAGACATCATGGTTAGCAAAGTTGACCAGTACATATATTTCGTAAAGGCTCCAATATTTGCAACAGGAAAAACTAATGTTTTACTGGGTAGCACAATTCCCCAATGTAAGTGGCTGTGTTCGCAGAACACATATTGCCATACCCTCCTCTGCAGCAAATTAACTCATCTATGGAAACAGGAAAAGCTCATACTAACTTAATCTACAGGTAGTGTGTGATATGTCATGTATCACAATAGACCTTGTGGTAAGACCCCCAGGAAGCACACATGACTCCTTCATGTTCCGCCACAATAGAATACATAACCAACTAACACAGGGTGAATTTGGTGATGATTTTCTGCTAGGTAAGAAGTTTGCAGACCCAATGACTACAGTGGCCAGAAAGGTTTGTGTAATGTGACCTAATAGTTTATCCTTCTCATGAAGGAGACAATGCATAGGCCTTGGGTCCTTGGATACTCACACCATACCTGACTCCAAGAACAAAGAAGTGAAAGCTATTACAACAGGGCATACATGAGAACACATTCCATTATTGAACGGACCTTTGGTATACTGGTCCAGGTTCCGCTGCCTCCACAAGACAGGCAGAGCACTACTGTAAAGACCTGTGACATGCTGCATGATCATTGCCACGTGTGCCATACTACACAATATCGTCATGAAGAAGAATCTACACCATCCCAGAGCCTGATTCCGACTCATGCGAGGAATTACTACAGGTGCAGCAGGACGGGACAAGGGCAGCAGAGGGTTGTAACCGACACACAGAGGCCACCAACTATTTTTGGAGGCAAGAGTGATTACAACATTTAAGAAATGGACATTACACAAGATGGTAATGCATGGTGCATAACGGAAAGTTGAACTTTTATTCAGGTTGCACAATTAAGTACCTCTCCTAAATCAACTGTATCGATTGCCGATGTAACACTGTGTCAACAAGGCAACAAAGTAGGTCATTACAAGCAAAAAAAAAAAAAAAATTTTTTTTTTAAATCAAGAGTCGGAGTGTTCAGTGTATTCATTTTTTTCCAGCCTTTGGTGTTAGGTGCCTTTTCAGTAATACCAGCCTGTGGAAGTGGGGGCATGTCAGATCCAGAACGGTTTCAAGGTTCCCTCCTGCATAGATGGGGCATGATGCCAGAGCTTGCTTTACTATCAGGTGGCAGCAGAACCCTGAGGACAGGTTCTTCACCTGCCTACACCACATCCGGACCGCACCCTGATACACCCGGTTATGTAGAGGTCACCCGTCATCTCTGGGACACTTTTCCTGGTCTGTCAGACCCTAATGGCTAAGACTATTCCAAAGCCACTTCGTTGCAATTGATGCTGGTGATTACAGCTCTGCACACAAGTTCATCCCATAGTTTGGCAGTCTAGGCTAGACCGCTCAACAAATATTTGACAATTTACCCTGCACCACAAGGCCAATCTGGAGATGTTCAGTGCAATGTGCATACAGACGCAGTTTAGAGGCTACGCAAACAGTTTTCTGATGAGCCTAGCAACATGCACAAGAGGCATAACATTTTCAAAAATAGACAATCCGCTGAAGGTGTTGTAGTAGTATATGTATCTGCTCTCAGGATTGTGGCTGCAATTTGTGAATTAGGTCTGAATTTAGATACGTAGATGTAGGAAGTTGGCTCTGTATACACTATTTCAAAGTAAGGAATAGTATGCACAGAGTCCAAGGGTTCCCCTTAGAGGTAAGATAGTGGCAAAAAGAGATAATACTAATGCTCTATTTTGTGGTAGTGTGGTCGAGCAGTAGGCTTATCAAAGGAGTAGTGTTAAGCATTTGTTGTACATACACAAGCAATACATGAGGAACACACACTCAGAGACAAATCCAGCCAATATGTTTTGTTATAGAAAAATATCTTTTCTTAGTTTATTTTAAGAACCACAGGTTCAAATTCTACATGTAATATCTCATTTGAAAGATATTGCAGGTAAGTACTTTAGGAACTTTGAATAATTACAGTAGCATATATACTTTTTACATAAAACACAAATAGCTGTTTTAAAAGTGGACACTGCAATTTTCACAGTTCCTGGGGGAGGTAAAGTATTGTTAGTTTTTGCAGGTAAGTAAACCACCTACGGGGTTAAGATTGGGGTCCAAGGTAGCCCACCGTTGGGGGTTCAGAGCAACCCCAAAGTCACCACACCAGCAGCTCAGGGCCGGTCAGGTGCAGAGTTCAAAGTGGTGCCCAAAACGCATAGGCTTCAATGGAGAGAAGGGGGTGCCCCGGTTCCGGTCTGCCAGCAGGTAAGTACCCGCATGGTGATTTTCCATCTATGCTGCATGCCGGTTCTACGGCCGAACTCAACCTTTGTGTCTCTAGCTCGGCCTGACCATGTACCAAAGTAATGGGGGAGGGTTGCGCTTCTCATAAACACTGTACATACAGATTTGGCTTACATCGCCAAGCTCTCTCTTAGGGGGTTAGAGTTTAGCCTTTTAAAGTAGGAATTGTTTATTCATGTTATTGCAAATATGTTGGGGTTGTTCATATGCACATCTCTGATTTTCACAATCCTAGGTTTGTTACTTCTCATTATCCTAATCATTGCAGCTCATGCATTTTATTGTAAATTGCAATCTTTTCAATAAGTGTATTTTTGTATGTGGAGAGAAAAGGGTAAGATCTGTTTCCTCCCCGATTTCCCTGAGGGTTTTTCAAAGTCCATGCAAGGCTGCCACAAAACACGTTTATCGGTTGGGTTTTGGTGAGGAACTGACAGTGAACCGGGAGGGTAGGGCCGACAGCTGCCATCTGGTGTAGGAGTGACTTAGTTGCCTACAATGCAAAGGTGCTGCCGACCACCTTCAGCAGTCTTGTTACTTTGTGAGAGTCCTTATGACAATAGGTAATTTCCAGGTAGTATGTAAGAGTGGGGAAAACAGTGTGAGAATACTGAGTATTGATGTAGAGGTTAACTCCTGTGCTGAATCTCTCAACAATGTATGTGATGCAATTATTGACAATATTCCTTTACAGGGAATGGTTGATTCTGGTTCCCTCATCACCATTCTTAGGGACACAATTTTATTATGCGACTCAGTACAGTACAAGAGAGCGCGAAGAGCTTGTGTGTGTGTGCTGGGCAATTTAACATACACATATAGGGTTGCAAGTTCGATTCACACCTAGTCCAAAAGCCGTTGGTACACATTTTTAATGGCAATACTAAGAACAACATTTCAGCCAGGCTAACCAGGCTAGTGTCCAAATTATAAGAATACAATTTCTGTAATAAAACACCTGTCAGGCGGGAAAAATGCCCATGCAGATTTCTTGTCTAGCATGCCACTAGAACCGTGTGGATGACGCTGAATGTGAAGCCTTAGTGGATGTTGTGAACGAATATGATTCGGTTTTGAGTGAAAAGGACTGGATGGAAGCATTATCAAAATTAAGAAATCGTAAGAAAAGTAATTGTGTACATTGTTGACCAGAGGGTAGATGTTTGGTAGGTGAGCTGAAAACTTTCTCCCAAATCACAGGGAAACTGACTGTGGTCAATGGAATAGTTTTGAGGGGCGATTCTTTTTCCACCAACAAAATTGCATAATAATATTATATTCAAGGTTCAACAAGGACATTTGGGTACAACAAGAACTTGCATGAGAATTAAACAACACTGTTGGTGGGCTCCTATAGACAATAATGTAAGGTTCATTACAGACAAATTTCCTTAGAGTTTGCTTTCTGATAAACACTGAAAGGTCATTCAGACATCCTTGCATCCAGTGCCCTTCCGTGATGCATTGTGGGATAAACTAGGTTTAGACTTTAGTGGTCCGTATTCTACTCTAGCAAGTAATTGAGATACCTAATCCTCGTAGTAGATTACTTTTCAAAAATGTTCGGTTTTTTTAGACACCAAGTAATGATACTGCCATAAGATTTTCTGGAACAAGTTTTCGCTAGAAGGTTCACTGAAAATCATTGTCAGTGACAACTACACATTTTGTCTCAGAACGCATGTGCGAATTGTTGTCAAGCTGTTAAACATTTGAAGGTAGCTCTGTACTCACCATCATCAAACGTTTTAGTTGAGAGAAGAAATAAACTCATAAAGTAAGGCAAACAAACTGCAATTGCATCAGGCCTAGACGTTTGTTACTTCCTCAAATTAAAGGTATGGAGTAAAAACATGTCTCAGAATTGTACAACGAGACTTACTCCTTTTTCCCCTATTAAAGGGGAGGGAGGTGCACACAGCATTATTTCTCACTTGGTTGAAAGAACAAGTGCAAAAGAGAAATAGCAATGTGAAACAAAACATGGAAAATGTTGTTTCTAATGTGGTTTTGAGTCAAGCTAAAATGAAACAGGACTGAAAGAAGACATTATGAGTTTGATAAAGATATTATGATTGGGAGTTGGGTGTTTATCAACAGTCCTGTCTGAGTCAGTAAAGTAAATCCAGATTTGATACCTGTGCAAGTATGTAAAATCAGTAAGGGAGTCACAGTGCTTGAAGGCAAAAATAATGTAATAAGAGGCAATTGGTAAAACTTTCACAGCATCAAGCTAACATTATATGTAAGAAAAAAAAACATTTCATTGCTGATTCCGATTGAGCACATTGGTTGCAATCTGTGGAGAAACTACAGACACAAGGTGTTGATTCTACAGGGAAGAAATATTCGCAAGCCTCAGTCCAAGGAACCCTCTGCTGAATTCTAGGTCAGGACCAGAGGCTTCAGATCATGCATCTCTTTCCATGCTTTATTTACTCACCAGCCAATAAAAAAATAGAGATTTGTTGAAACTGCATTTCCCATAACTCCAATGATCATGTGACCAACCATAGAGAGAGACCACATATATAAACTCCTGTCATCACAAGACTTCCTCTTTCTTTGCTGCGCCACAGCCAGTTAAGTGCTCATCTTGATTACTATCTTATTGCTTGGTTGCTGTGTGTTTTTGGCTAATGATACGCAGGTCACGTCAAGCAGGCCGCAACCTGTAATTGCGCTAACATATTTTCTTTTCAGGGGAGCGCTTCGGCCTCCAGGGATGCTATTACTCGCTTTCCCTCTTATCTGGTGGAGCAGGAGAGGGAGCAGAGACGCAACCGCCATCTTGGGTCAGTTGCGTCTCGTCTTTCTAGTCTCGGCTAGATCCAAGGCACACATGCGATTTCAACGCGCAAGTTTTATCTGCGTTTCTGGAAACTCGGGGGAAGCGTTGGCAGTGCACTTCACTGTTTTTTCATCCTCTATCCTCAAATGGGCATCATTCTTCCTCTGTGCGCCTTTTAGTCATTGCTCCCAACGCCATGAGGCATCGGAGAGTGCCCAGGGTAGTCAAACTTGCATAGGCTCTGCCTAGAGTGTGCCAGGTGCCTCCCTCCACACTTTAAGCCAAAAACCTTCACCTGGTGGGGTTTGCACTCCCCCCTTATTTTGGCTAAGGCCATACCTATATATATTTTATATTCTACTTTGGGGTTCCTGATTAAAAATGGCTCATTATGAGCCCCATGAAGAGGACAGAGGGGAATACCAGGAGTTTCCCCCTTCTTTTGAAGAAACTCTAGTTGAAGCACTGGACTCCAATGTCCAATTATCTGTTAATAAAGCTCTAGCCAGAGCTCTAGGCCCCTGACCTCCCATCTTAATGGCTTTGCACGCCAGCAAGGCTGGCTTCAGCCTCTTACAGCCCCTGTTGATCAGATTCCTACTCCAACTTCGCAATCTGAGGGCAAGGCTAAAAGCAAATCGAAAGGGGCTAAAACATTGCATTCTGAAGCCTTTGAAAAATTATCTACTACCATCCAGAATAAGCATGGTTATTGTCACTCTCAATCTAAGGCATCATCTGCAGAGGATCCTTATAAGGGTATTTACTTATCAGGTTCTGAATCATCTAAGTCATATGGGGGAATAGTTACCAGGACGACGTTCCAGGCCCCAGTAAAAAAAGAGACGACGGGATCAGAGCGCTGACACGGGTCCCATTCCTCTGTAGGTTCTTACCTTTGACCCATCTGAAATTGTCCATCCCCGTTCATCCAATTGGTCCACTCTTCCTGAGGTAGCCAGTTATGTGCAGACGCACCCCAGACAAAGCTTCGATAAGGAGGTCAGGGTGAGGCTTAGGTCCGAATGCCCCAGGCCTGACCTGGAGGGCAAAGTGGCGGACACCGCTGAGGTAGACCCTGCTATGGTCAGTTTCATGAAGCAATGGTCTTGTGATCCCAAGAAAGGGCTGGACTGAGCCTGGCGATCTTGCCAGGATAAACTGCTTGATCTATCAGGTCCCTTAACAAAAATTCTGGAGATGGGGTTCCTAGCAAAGAAATCTGGAAGTCAGGTTGATTCAGACATTTTGATTGGCTGGGCACAACAGGCAATGTGCCAATTGGGCAACGCCAATGTAGCCATGTCCACTGAATGGAGAAGATCGATCCTTATGCAGATTGATTAAAAACTAAATGACCTAGCTTCATCGGAATCTGGTCCAGTGGCACAGGGTCTTTTGTTCGGAGGTCCATTCGTTAAGGATTTGGCAAAATTTGCGGCCACATATAACACATTAGACAAGGCTCACCTCTCTTTAAAGAAGGTATTCTGCCATAACCTTTTTGGAAGGGCCGAACGATACAGAGCCTGTTCGTCAGGCTGGGGATTCTACCAGGGCTCCCAACGTGTAGCCTTCAACAGGTCGAGAGGCTCCTGGCAAGACCAAGATCAAACCTTCTACCCCACCAGACCCAGAGGAGGTCGTCAACGCTTCCATAGAGGAAGAGGTTATCAAAAAGGTGCCCAGACAGGATATTTAGGTGAGGATTATTCCTTATGCAGAAGTAGTGTTGGGGGGGTTGTCGGATTCAGTTGTTTCTATACAATTGGGCGAATATTACTGAAGACGCTTGGGTACTAGAGTCGGTCCAGGGCTTCAAACTGGAATTTTACTCATCTCCAGTCTAAGTTGCGTGCCCACTGGAAATATTTTTTGCCCTACAAGATCAAGAACTCATCACAGAGAAAATGTGTTCCTTGCTAAGGAAAGACACCATTTGCCTCTCTTCTCCCCATCCAGGAGGTTTAATCAGCAATATCTTCTTAATCAACAAAAAAGACCGGGGTTCTCGTTTGGTTCTCAATTTAAAAATGTTCAACTCTTGGCTAATATACAGACATTTCAAGATGGAGGGCATCCATCTTTTAAGACATCTGCTCCAAGAGGGCGATTGGATGGTGAGCCTGGATTTGAAAGACGCTTACCTCTCATTCCCCATCTTTGCCCCTCACAGGTGCTTTCTTCAATTATTTTGGAAAAGGCAATGTTACGAATACAAAGTCCTTCCATTCGGCCTTTCATCGACCCCATGGTGTTTCATCAAGATCATGAGACCCATGGCAGAAGCCCTTTGCGCCAGAAGCGGCAGGTTAATCATTTCCCTCGATGATTTAATCCTTATGGCCCAGGATCTCCAGACAGTACAACTTCGTCTATCATGGACAATCCTGTTGTTACAGGAATTGGGTTTTGTCACCAATCAAACGACATCATCCCTGATTCCGTCTCAACAAATGGAATTTTGGGGATTCCAGATAGATTGGGTGCGATCATAGTTAGTTCTTCCTCCTCAAAAGATTTGGAATATCAAGAAGGAGTTGAGATCTGCTTTGCGGAACCACACAATATCGTTGAGATCTGTAGCTCGGATTGTGGGTCTCCTGGCCCCGTTCATTCAGGCGATATTCCAAGAACCCCTTCATTACAGAGCTCTCCAATGGCTCAAAATTCACCACCTTCAGAAAGGGTTGTCTTACTCGGATCAGATCCAACTCTCGACAGAGGCCAGATTGGAAATTAATTTGTGGTTGACCCACATGGAAGCCTGGAATGGCAGGGCAATCTTCAGCAGGACCCCAGATGTCATTCTGGAGTCAGATGCCAGCAGGTGGGGCTGGGGTGCCAGATGTGGTCCCCTCTCCACAAGAGGCTTTTGGACGGAGAACAATCTTCAACTTCATATCAATTGTCTGGAGTTATTAGAGGGCTCCTTCGCGATCAGGAGCATATCCCCAATCAAATCGGATTGCTGCATTCTGTTGAGGATGGACAACGTCTCAGCAGTCCGTTATGTCCACAGACTCGGGGGCACGAAGTCCTGCATGTTAGCAGAGATTGCGACTTTCTTCAGTTGGCGTCCGGATCCGGAGGCTTTAGCAACGGAGGTGTTCTTACAGGACTGGTCTCCCCACAGAGGGTACGCAATTCCGCCATCCAATATGATTCCCAGAGTTCGATCCTTGGCGAGATGTCAGAAAATCCAATTAGTCTTAGTCACTCCGTTATGGAGGGCTCAGCCATGGTTCCCCTTGGCTTTGGAAAAGTCAGGCGATTTTCCTCTCCTGATTCCTCATATGCCGAATCTATTGCAGGACTCAGTAGGCCTTCCACATCCTCTGATCGCATCCGACAAGCTCCAGTTGATGATCTGGAAAGTTTCGGGGATAGATGGAAGTTGGCAAGTATGTCGGCAAAAGCTACAGGCGTTCTGCTTCGGCATGGAAGAGATGGATTGGCTGGTGTAACCAAAGGATTTGGATCCCGTTCAGGCAGATGTAACTTTGTGATACATTTTTTGTCTTCCTTAGCTGAATCAGGACTGTCTTACAGATCAGTGAATAATTACAGATCAGCTATTTCAGCTGGTCACGTGCCAATTCAAGGTAAACCAGTTGGGGAGTTTCCACCGGTTTGTAAATTACTGAGGGGTATTCGTTTGTCCAATCCTCCACAAGCAAAATATTTGTCTTTATGGGATGTGAATGTGGTACATAGATTTTTTTAAATACTGGCCTTATAAATATTTATCACGTAAACAGTTATCGGCTAAATTGACTATGCTGTTATTTTGATTTCTTGCAAAAGAGTGTCAGACGTTAGAGCTTTAGATCTAAAAGGTCGTCAATTTTCCCCTGATGGTGTAAGCTTCTCAGTGTCCATAAGGACCAAGACTAACATCAGGTCGGTCTCATATGCTGCTTTCCCTAATGACTACAAATTGTGTGTGGTACAATGTCTCAGGGCTCATGAGGCGGCTACTAGTGAATTCTGGGTAGATCCAGAGGGACAATTACTGATCGCCTTACAAAAGCTGATTAAACCGATTACATCAGCCACTTTGGCTAGATGGTTGAGTTGGCTTTTTTCTGAAGCGGGAGTTGACAGGTCTGTGTTTCTCTTTCAGTTAGAGGTGCTATGGCGTCCAAATCTTTTAACCTAGGTTCCCAACTAGAAGATATCAAGAAAGCTGCAGTTTGGTCCTCCAAATCCACTTTTAAATCATTTTATTATAAGCCGGTAGTAGATGTTGCATCGATTGTGGTGACTCAGGTTTAAACAAGCATTATCCGAAGCCTCCGGTCCGGACATAGAATATCAAATTTTCTAGCTAATGTGTCAAGAATTTTCAATTCTATTAAGGACACGGAGGTGAGGATTATCCCACCCGTTGATTTATGAACCCTTACGTAAGGTATAAGTATGATGCTTATTTGAATATTCATAATGCAAGGATTTTGTTATACCCCCTTGTTTGTTTGTAGTTTGTAAATTAGGGGATTGGATATTATGTCTTTACTTTGTATCCTCAGGTACTGAGCAGAAACAATCTTGAAGAAGACAGACTTTTGCCAATGGTTCTTTTTTGAAGTGTTGTCTACCTTCTACAACATATGACATTGGTTCGCCTCTTCTGGTTTCCAGGTTTCGGGTTTCATATGGACTCTACCTAGAAGTTTTGTATTCAGGTTCCAGTTTCAGTTGAAGATCTTATGGTGTTGCTGTAAGACTGTTTTGAATTACAGACTCGAGTTAAACATTGTTGATTTTGCAAAGAAAAAGGAAGTCTTGTGATGACAGGAGTTTATATTTGTGGTCTCCCTCTATGGTTGGTCACATGATCATTGGAGTTATGGGAAATGTAGTTTCAACAAATCTCTATAATTTTTTATTGGCTGCTGAGTAAATAAGGCATGGAAAGAGAAGCATATAACTCACCTCCGTGTCCTTAATAGAATTGAAAATTCTTGACACGATAGCTAGAAAATGTTATATTGTAAGTTTGTGAGATTTCTGACGCTGGCGCCAAATTAAACATTTTAGCTTTAATTCCTCACCAAAGTAACTAATACCATTGGGTGGAAGGACGGATAGCAGTAAAACATCTGATCTCCAGGCTCGAGCCCTTCAGATTAAACAGTCATTTGCACAACCATAGTTTGCACGAATTTCATTGTTTATTTTGGTTTTAAACAGTCATTTTTATAATTCAAGATATATTTTTTATTCAGAATGAATGTGTACACATTTCACTAATCTTGTAACTGCAATATAACCATGATTTCAATTATTAAATTGTAATGGTTTTAATTATCTGAAGCAATTGGGGGCATTACGAGCTGTTATTGAGATTATCATTCTAACGTCAAAGATTATGTTAATGGGTTTTCTACTTCAGAAACTACAGATAATCAGGTTCACGTGTGTGTAGTGAGGAGACTGTTTAGTCTCATGAAGTAAGGTTCGCCCAAAAGGATTAATTATTGTGTAATGCATTAAGTAGGATTTACAGTTTTTTGTTATTTTATTTATAAAGGGGGAAGGGGTGTAGTGTGGTGCAAGTAATACTTGTTCAAGCGTTCCTCGTTCGTGTGCGGAGCAGTGGGCGAGGATTCCGGCGACAAGTGTGGATCTGAGCCATCCGGACACTTCGCGTCGTGGGAGATTCCGTTTCAAGAATAAAGCCACTTTTCTACTCATCTGCTTGTGTGCAGCTCATCATACTACAGCCACATGCACCAAGAGCACAGCAGAATAACGGGTAAACGTACGATTCGTCAACCAAATTTCAGAGCTCACAAACTTCATATGTCCATGCGCTGAGTAGATCATCCAAGCCACGTTTGTAATTTTCATGCTGGGTCCATATTTTACAATGGGATAAAATAAACTACAATTCCCTCAATGAAAAGCACAACATTGGTCAAGAATAAGCTACTCGCCCATGGGCCAGAAAAACCTGACGTGCTTAGAAACCTGGAATGTTTTAGCGTAAAACAGGAAGACCAGTTTACAGAGAGCTCGCCGGCTCGCTGTTCTCAGCGTGGTGGGGTAGCCAGAACTCATTGCTGAATATCTGACATTTGGCTTGTGATGATAATAAAGATCGCGCAGCCAGCTCATACATTTATTTACCTGCAGCACGGTCTGCGTTTTGTCGATTTGAGAAATCCGCCACCTCTTCAAACGATAACTTCGCCAAGTCAGACGACGACTCGTGCTCTGGATCAGTGTGGACGCAGCACATTTGCTCCTATTGGAGCCAACCGGGCTGTACCGTGCGTCATAAGCGTGCGTCTCTTCTGAGAGCGTCAAACTAGCGACGTACTTGAAGAGCTGTCAGGCATAGAGCGGCTGTACTAGTTGCGAGCACGGTTTGCCTCCGAGTCTATCGCGGGTTTCCAGGTGTCGCCCTGTTGAATGTCCCACTCCTGGTCTAAGAGACCAATCCAGGACCCTTACTTCCGCGATGTGAGGATTGTGAATGTGCGTGCCCCATCACCCTCACATTTCGCGATTCACCGCCCACGATTTTTAAACAGATCGCTTAGAAGGCAACAAACACCTGGATGTGTCAGGGTCCCAAAACAGTCTTTTGAGAAATTCCTGAGGGCAAGGGACTTTTTACTTACTCAATTAAAGTTTTTTTTTACAAGTTGGGGCTTTCTCGTGCTTCAATGTTTCAACTATTTTTAGTTTAGTTTACGGAATTTGGAGTGTGCTTACTACGGGTTTAGTTATGCTCAGGTTTAAGGTTTTTAGTTAAAACTAAAATAGCATGTCTGTGGGTGTTAACGTACTGTAGACATTGTTCCCGAAACATCAGTACATTTTCCAGTCAGTGCAGCTTTCTCGCCGCACAACCACATTTTATTGTGTGTAAGGAACAGCAACGAGGACTTGAGCTTTTTAACGCATCCAAACAAGATCAATATCGCTTGTATTGAGTGCAGCCGATGCGACTAGTTTTTTTTTTGTTTTACTGCAGAGTGCTGTATGGACATCTACAATGGACATCTCTGCCAAAGCAATTACAGAAATGCTGCAGCCATCTTGAAGGAGAGCTGAAGAGCGGCCTCTAGTGCCTTTATTTTGTTATGAGATAGGCCAGTTGGTAGTGGTTTGCAGTTACCAACAGCGTATATTTAAGGAATAAAACGGAGTTCTGAAATGATAGGACGATTGTGACAGAATATTATAATAGTCAAACGTTATATTATATATAGTCTTTTAATTTAAACGTGGTTTAAGTATGCGAGTTTAGAGGGAATGCCAGTTGAGGCACGTCAAAATATATTGAAAACGCCACTATTTCAAGCTGACTGCTATTACGGCCATGAAAGTTGCGACTCCCCTTCCAATAGTGACCATCTCACGGTGTATGATATCACTGTTGTGTCCTGCAACCTTGGCTAAGGTGGCAGTGATGAATAGCTAGTGTTTAGTAATGGTAACAGCATTTGCCCTCCCTCCTCTGTGATTACCAGAAAACCTAAAGGCGTACCACTAGTCCAGTCTAGATGGAATTCATATACGCATGCCAGAGTATGGGAATAATGTGCTAATTTTGCAAAATTAAATTCATTTGGTTGTGGTTCTAAAAGTAGGAACGTGGGACGCGATCAGTAGCTTGGTGCCATCTTCTGGCCACTCCTGTATAGTGCAGATCACAAAAAGAGATCCGGTTAACGAGAGGCAAACCCGGGACGGAATAGGCACACTGACACCAAGCGTGTGCTAATTATGTATCCCCTCCAGCTGTACTATGATTTGTGCGCCAGTCCAGGCGTGTAACGCCCATTGGGATGAAAGGGTTTAAATGCCCTGCCCTCCTAGTCACGTGTCTTAGTTCGGACTGCGAACTAAGAAACAACTGCTAAATAATAATGCCACGCGGTACGTTATTTATCAGGTGCGATAGGGTGACAAGACATCCCGGATTTCCCCGGACAGTCCCAGTTTTTAGAGGACTGTCCCGGTTTCCCGACGCTTCTCTTAATTTTAAACAAATGTCCCGGATTTTGGGACAAAGGTCAGATCGTTAAATGAATGTCCCTGTTTTTGGGTCAAAGTTCAGATCATGTAGGGAAGCATAAGTAAAGTATGAAATAATTAAAATAATTTATCTGTCACTGTCAGGCAACACAGCCCCTTGTCTGCTCCCAGCAGAGAGAGGGAGTGGGGAGCAGAAAGAGGCGGGTGGGGGTGCAGTATGGGAGGTCAAGCCATAGCTAAATTTATATATGTAGTCTTGTATATGTGTGTGTGTTTATATACCTATATAAAAACTCACACATATGTATAGGCACACATTCACAAAGCTAAGCACAAAAAAAAAAAAACGGGACAGGGCAGAAATAAAAGTGAGTAAAGTCTTTAGTCCTTCTTTTCTGTCTGACCTGTCCCAGTTTTTGCTCCTCAAAATCTGGTCACCCTAGATAACACTTATTACGAGTTTGTGGAGAATTACATACAGCTTTTAGTGTTTACTCTCCACCGGGATCCAAGGACAGGCCCTAGACTGGATCACCTCCTTCCTTTCCAACCGCTCCCAAAGAGTCTACCTCCCACCTTTCCGCTCAAACCCCACCGAGATCATCTGCGGCGTCCCACAAGGCTCCTCGTTCAGCCCGACTCTCTTCAATGTCTACATGAGCCCCCTCGACGACATCGTACGCAAACACAGCATCATCATCACCTCCTACGCCAACGACACCCAGCTGATACTTTCCCTCCCCAAGGACCCCACCAGCGCCAAGACCAACCTGCAAGACGGAATGAAAGACGTCGCAGACTGGATGAAACTAAGCCGTCTGAAACTGAACTCAGACAAAACGGAAGTCCTTATCCTCAGAAACACCCCGACCTCCTGGGACGACTCCTGGTGGCCCACGGCCCTTGGCACCGCACCCCCTCAGACCACGCACGCAACCTCGGTTTCATCCTGGACCCACTTCTCACCATGAGCAAACAAGTCAACGCCGTATCATCCTCCTGCTTCCTCACCCTCCGCATGCTCCGGAAGATCTTCCGTTGGATCCCCGCCGACACCAGAAAGACCGTGACCCACGCCCTCGTCACGAGCCGCCTGGACTACGGCAACACCCTATACGCAGGAACCACCGCTAAACTCCAGAAACGTCTGCAACAAATTCAAAACGCCTCCGCCCGCCTCATCCTCAACATACCCCGCAACAGCCACATCTCCGCACACCTGAGACACCTGCACTGGCTTCCCGTCAGCAAAAGGATCACCTTCCGACTCCTCACCCACGCACACAAAGCCCTCCACAACAAGGGACCAGAATACCTCAACCGCCGCCTCAGTTTCTACGCTCCCACCCGTCTTCTCCGCTCCACCAGCCTCGCTCTCGTCGCCGTCCCTCGAATCCGCCGCTCCACGGCGGGTGGGAGGTCCTTCTCCTACCTAGCGGCCAAGACTTGGAACACCCTCCCCACCATCCTCAGGACCACCCAGGACCACTCCGCATTCCGTAGACTACTCAAGACCTGGCTTTTCGAGCAGCAGTAACCCCTTCCCCCTAGCGCCTTGAGACCCGCACGGGTGAGTAGCGCGCTTTATAAATGTTTATGATTTGATTTAAAGCACCAAAATCTGCATGGTATAGTAAGCTTTGCCTTTGTTAAGTTTCGGCATGTTTGACCTGCTGAAATTTAATAAAGGTTAAGGTATTATACACTTCCAGTAATTATCAGATGTGTTAAATACCTACCAACTTGAAATTATGACCCATGCGTAAACAGGGTTTTATGCAGGGGTCAAAATATACAACCAACTCGTAATCAGGGCCTGAGTGTTCAAGGATGGTTTGTTTGTGTTTTTTTCCCCCACTTTCTCCCATGGACAATTCTGTGCCCGCTCTGCCTATTCTTATCATTTGTAGTGGCCTTTGCTGGCAGAGAGGGGGAATGTATTTTGGAAAAAAAGAAACCTTACACATATCCAAGAGATGTCACAGTGTTTTGCTTTACGTTTGACTGAGCCAAAATATTCACACTGAAGGGAGTCAAAAAGATTCTCTGGAATGCACTTCTTAATCTGAAAAAGACATTTATTATAGCTTTTTGCAAGGTTCGTGAAGGAAGGCTTGAATAGCAAAAAGTGTACTTTTAAAATGTGCAACAATGAAGTAAGACCATATATAAAGAATCTTCAATCTATACACAGCAAATATATACGTGCAAGAATACAAACACTGAAATTGATATATGTATGTATACAGGGAGTGCAGAATTATTAGGCAAATGAGTATTTTGAGTATTTTGACCACATCATCCTCTCCAAGCTGTATAGGCTCGAAAGCCTACTACCAATTAAGCATATTAGGTGATGTGCATCTCTGTAATGAGAAGGGGTGTGGTCTAATGACATCAACACCCTATATCAGGTGTGCATAATTATTAGGCAAAATGGGTCAAAAGAAGCACTTGACAGGCTCAGAAAAGTCAAAAATAGTGAGATATCTTGCAGAGGGATGCAGCACTCTTAAAATTGCAAAGCTTCTGAAGCGTGATCATCGAACAATCAAGCGTTTCATTCAAAATAGTCAACAAGGTCGCAAGAAGCGTGTGGAAAAACCAAGGCGCAAAATAACTGCCCATGAACTGAGAAAAGTCAAGCGTGCAGCTGCCACGATGCCACTTGCCACCAGTTTGGCCATATTTCAGAGCTGCAACATCACTGGAGTGCCCAAAAGCACAAGGTGTGCAATACTCAGAGACATGGCCAAGGTAAGAAAGGCTGAAAGACGACCACCACTGAACAAGACACACAAGCTGAAACGTCAAGACTGGGCCAAGAAATATCTCAAGACTGATTTTTTAAGGTTTTATGGACTGATGAAATGAGAGTGAGTCTTGATGGGCCAGATGGATGGGCCCGTGGCTGGATTGGTAAAGGGCAGAGAGCTCCAGTCCGACTCAGACGCCAGCAAGGTGGAGGTGGAGTACTGGTTTGGGCTGGTATCATCAAAGATGAGCTTGTGGGGCCTTTTCGGGTTGAGGATGGAGTCAAGCTCAACTCCCAGTCCTACTGCCAGTTCCTGGAAGACACCTTCTTCAAGCAGTGGTACAGGAAGAAGTCTGCATCCTTCAAGAAAAACATGATTTTCATGCAGGACAATGCTCCATCACACGCGTCCAAGTACTCCACAGCGTGGGTGGCAAGAAAGGGTATAAAAGAAGGAAATCTAATGACATGGCCTCCTTGTTCACCTGATCTGAACCCCATTGAGAACCTGTGGTCCATCATCAAATGTGAGATTTACAAGGAGGGAAAACAGTACACCTCTCTGAACAGTGTCTGGGAGGCTGTGGTTGCTGCTGCACGCAATGTTGATGGTGAACAGATCAAAACACTGACAGAATCCATGGATGACAGGCTTTTGAGTGTCCTTGCAAAGACAGGTGGCTATATTGGTCACTGATTTGTTTTTGTTTTGTTTTTGAATGTCAGAAATGTATATTTGTGAATGTTGAGATGTTATATTGGTTTCACTGGTAATAATGAATAATTGAAATGGGTATATATTTGTTTTTGTTAAGTTGCCTAATAATTATGCACAGTAATAGTCACCTGCACACACAGATATCCCCCTAACATAGCTAAAACTAAAAACAAACTAAAAACTACTTCCAAATATATTCAGCTTTGATATTAATGAGTTTTTTGGGTTCATTGAGAACATGGTTGTTGTTCAATAATAAAATTAATCCTCAAAAATACAACTTGCCTAATAATTCTGCACTCCCTGTATATATATTCATACACAATGCAAAGCAAATAATTAATAAAAATGCATCATCGTATGGCCTGTCAGGTGCTTCACCTTTCTCATGCCAGCAAGCTGATGACCCCGTTCGACTGCAAGAAAGAGAGATCTCCGCCCCTAACGGGAAATCTATATCAGGCACTCGACGTCTGAATCCTGATTGAGGTCTCTGTATCTGTTACTGTCGATCAGGGTCACCTTTTATATCTTAAAGAACCGGAGAAGGAGCTTTCTGGAAAACCCTTCCCATTGAGAAGTATTAAAAAATGCTGGCTAGTTTAGGTAAGCTTCGAATGAAACACCTTGGGTGTTGGCCAAAACCCCAAGGCGTCCATCCCAAAGTCAAACCATTCCCTTCTGTACCATAAACATCAGTCTAGTACATCCTTATTGTGTTGACTGACTAACTCCTCCATGTTATGTCCTAGCTCTTCGGTGAGAAAGAGAACATGCAGAAATAGAAAGCATTGTGAAGTCAGGAGGTGGGGCAGGAGCCCTTTAAAAACCCTTTCGCGCTCCCGCCGTCGCGGGAAGCGCTGTGAAGTCAGGAGGCGGGGCAGGAGCCCTTTAAAAACTCTATCGCGCTCCCGCCGTCGCGGGACGCGCTGTGAAGTCAGGAGGCGGGGCAGGAGCCCTTTAAAAACCCTTTCGCGCTCCCGCCGTCGCGGGAAGCGCTGTGAAGTCAGGAGGCGGGGCAGGAGCCCTTTAAAAACTCTATCGCGCTCCCGCCGTCGCGGGACGCGCTGTGAAGTCAGGAGGCGGGGCAGGAGCCCTTTAAAAACCCTTTTGCGCTCCCGCCGTCGCGGGAAGCGCTGTGAAGTCAGGAGGCGGGGCAGGAGCCTTTTAAAAACTCTATCGCGCTCCCGCCATCGCGGGACGCGCTGTGAAGTCAGGAGGCGGGGCAGGAGCCCTTTAAAAACCCTTTCGCGCTCCCGCCGTCGCGGGAAGCGCTGTGAAGTCAGGAGGCGGGGCAGGAGCCCTTTAAAAACCCTTTGCGCTCCCGCCGTCGCGGGAAGCGCTGTGAAGTCAGGAGGCGGGGCAGGAGCCCTTTAAAAACTCTATCGCGCTCCTTCCGTCGCGGGACGCGCTGTGAAGTCAGGAGGCGGGGCAGGAGCCCTTTAAAAACTCTATCGCGCTCCCGCCGTCGCGGGACGCGCGCGGGCGGCACCCGGGCCAAGGGCGAGCCCGTCCTGCGCCCGTCAGCGGCTGACAGAGGCTGGGCTGGGCCACCCCCCTGACATCTATCTCCCAAGTAGGCCTCATTGGACTTAGTCCCACTTGTTTTGTCATTGCCAACTCTGTATCCCGAGTCAGCTACTCCATTTATTCTGACACCCTATCGTTTAACCTTGCACCTACACTAACAATAGATGGGCAAAAGGAAAGCAATAGAGGCAGGGGCCGGGGCAGTGCTAAAAGCCAAGCGAAAAAGGCATAAGCATGCAGCTAGTAACTGCGTTATGGATAGAATCGACTCTCTCCTGGGCGAATGCAACGAAATACTAACTAGCCCCCAGGGAAATATTTCTATTGAACCTGGGGGGGGGCCCACCTCAACTAACAGGAAGGATGGTCCCATGAAAATCGCTGAGATTTTCGTGAAACGTGGGCAACTAGTCACTGACACTATAGGGGTGGGCGAAAGCAGGAATGTCATCACCCATGCCGCCCCCTCTCCAGTAGAAGACCTACCACTTGCCACCAATGATTCCATCCAGCTCAGTAACCGATTCAATCCCTTAACCAACATCCCTGAATCACACGACTACATCAACCCAGACACCCTGGCAGATGGGCCAGCAGCAACCAATATGCACTCTCCTCATGTAACCCCACAACATATCGAATGCATACAAGCTCTAAGGAAGGAAGTCACAGAACTCAAGCATATGGTTAACTCATTACTTGCAATAGTAAAACAGCTAACCCACGCAAATAACACGACCACCACTAACCTTGCCCAAAACCCAACCCTATCAGGCATCACAACAAACCCGCCCAACCCCTCAGCTTCTTGCCATGTCGGCCCTCACCCTATCGGAGAAAAGACCATGAATTCTCACCAGACACCCTTTTTCCACAACTCAGGCATAGGAAACTCACTAGATATCTATCATAAAACCCTCAAACCCATGAGCAATACTGCCACAAAATACTCTGCGCAACCTGTCACTGATCAGTCCCATCTAGGTAATATAGTTCTAATGGTTAACGTTCCCAAGTTAACCACATTGACACGCAAGGAAGGGGTAGACTCTATCAACAACAAGGCAATCCATTGGATTCGCCATGTTTGAGGCTGCCGATCCATAATACGTGAGGACCTAATTAATGTAGTACGACGGCCAGACCCGGGAACTCACTTTGATATCCTAAAACTGACACTCAAGAACAGGACCATGGCGAACAATCTGGTGGCCCTAGACGCAAGAACAAGCCCACCAGCACACTCACGCATCCAGTTTAAACACCCCAGGCCACCCATGCTCCACGAGGAGTGCCCGAGTTACCACCCAGCAGAAAACCTATCCTCTCTTGGTAAATACGATTGACTCACAGCCCCACCTAAAATCCTAGCAGGCAAACCTTGCAACCCTCTAACATCTACCAACCCCAGATCCCCCTTTTATCCTACCACTGTCTGCCCATGTATTCCCCCCCTTACCCATGACACCGAGACCACTTCTGGTTCACTGAGCAATCATGACAACGATGCTCCTTCCATCTTGCAGGCACATTGCCCACCAAACCAAGTGCTGTTGCCTAGGCCTGCAAGCATCTCCTGGATCAGGACCAGGCCAGTTCCAACAGAGGAACATCACCAACCACCGCAAGCCTCACAGTCCTACATTGGTATCAACCCATCTCTGCTCCCTCAACCACATCTCCCAGACCAACCCCTGACAGCCAACCTTACAAACCCCAGGCATCTAGACAGGATAACTCAGCCACAATCTGGGGTATGACTTGTTTCATGGAACGTGGCAGGTCTGAAATCTATTCTTCCCCTTCCATCCTTCTCCTCATTTATTGACGAACATGACATATGTCTCCTCCAGGAAACATGGTCACTCGACCCACTCTTCCGAACAGGCTACACAAATTTCCACATCCCCGCTGTGGCCAGCACGAGAGGCAGACCCTCAGGGGGTCTGACAACCTGGATCAAAACATCACTTAGTTGCCATATATCACAGCTACCTACCGTCTCTCCCGACCTGTTAGGCCTTCGTCTATCCTTTGGGCCTGACTCTGTGGTGAACATCTTTAATATCTACACTCGAGGGGTTAGGGGGGCCAAGTCTCCAAAACCCTCTGCGCCCTCGTAGCCCTCTTACAAAATTATCCCCGCCATCACAAAACCATTGTGGCTGGGGACTTCAACGTCACATTCGAACCCCTTGACTGGGACGATCTCAGGTCCACTCGCGAGGAAGATCAAGTCTGGTCTATCCCCGCCCTGTCAATCCCACCCATCAAGAGATGGACGTCGGTCGCTATTCAGGTCAAATCCCTGACCATGGAGTTTGGACTCAGGGCGCTAAATGGCAGAACCAATTCAGACACCAACGGTAGTCACACGTACAACAAAACGAACCACTCCAGCAGAATCGATTATTGCTTATTCGATATAAGATTATGGCCTTTAGTCATCGATATGACGATCATCGAAAGGACTGAAAGTGATCACAACCCTCTCTCTGTCCACACATTAGACCTAGGTAACCCCCCAGCTATGTCTAACCCCGCAGCAGTAGCACCTGAGGGTATTAGCCTGGCCAACAATAAAAGACACCTAAAATGGGACAATATCGTGGCTCGGCCCGCACTCATCAACGCTGCCAATAACACCCTAAAATCCACACTCATGGACTTAGAGGCAGGTTCTGCAACTCCCCACCAGGAAATAAGCTCAATCCACACCTCCTGCTTTAAGGACATTGCAGCTCACTTCTCAGCACCCCCAGCCCACGACGACAAACGACCCAAAGGTAGGCACCGCTGGTTCAACAAAACGTGTCGGTCCCTAAACAAGCGCCTAGTTCAAGCCATTAAATCCAAGGACCCCACCGCCATCCGCTTAGCTAGGAAGTCCTATAAATCTGCAATAAGCATAGCCAAGCGTGACCAAGATAACAAATGGTGGACAGCACTCAGCGACGCTGTGCGCGAGAGGAACTATAATCTGTTCTGGTCCCTGGCAGCGCGAGGCCCAGATACCAGTGGTTTGGACATTACAACCAACATTGCCCCAAGAGACTGGATAGTTCACTTTAGTAATCTGTACTCCCCTGATCATGATAGCCCCACCTCTGTTTGCACGGGCCCCCCCCTATTTCACTCATTAGCACCCACCACTGCAGCTCCCCTGTTGTTCTCCCAAAGCGATATAACCTACTCTCTAAGCACTTTAAAACGCGGCAGGGCCCCTGGATCAGACTGCGTCCCAGCAGACCTATTCTCAACAGACCTAGCATCCTGGTCAAGATACCTCACCATTCTAGCTAACGCAATAGCATCTGGGGCGCCAATTCCCGACTCTTGGAAAGCGGCCATTGTTATTCCAATTTTTAAAAAGGGCGACAGATCTCTTCCCTGTAACTATAGACCTATTAGCCTAATTGACTGTGTCCAAAAAGTCTTCTGCCATTGCCTCCTTGGGAAGATCGAAGAACGGATAACTGACCACGATATCCTTAGCCCCCTCCAAGCCGGTTTCCGAAAGAAGATTTCCACCATTGATCAAGCCCTCAGATTCCTATTATTATATTGGAAAACAGTGTTCATTGGTAAAGGCAGCCTTTATGTAGCTTTTGTGGACCTCAAATCCGCTTTTGACCTAGTACCTCGCAACAAACTCTGGGTCACTCTCTCTCGGATGGGAATCCCGGAGCACATTCTTGCCATTTTGATACGACTCCATGAGGACAACTACGCACAAGTCAGGTGGGGCAACAAGGGCCAACTAACTGATAGAATCCACGTTTCCCGGGGTGTGCGGCAAGGTTGCGTACTTTCCCCGACCCTCTTTTCCCTGTATATCAATGAAATTGTCCCCTCCCTCCTCAGACTGCAGGCTGACGCACCTTCACTTGGCACACAAAAAATCCCAGTCTTACTCTTTGCCGATGACACTCTTTTGATATCCAAGACCCCCAGTGGTCTAAGGAAACTCCTTGCGTGCTTTGAGCATTTCTGCTCATCTCAGGGTCTCAAAATCAACGCCTCGAAAACAAAATTAATGACTCTTAATCCCCACAGATCCTTCAAAGGGAAATTTTCTTTAGAGGGCTCCTCACTTGAGAAGGTGGGCATTTTCAGCTACCTGGGCATAACATTCACTGACAACATGTCCTGGAAGCCACACATAGGAAAACAAGCCCTAAAATTAAGACAAACAACTGGGGCTCTACTAAAAAATTTCCACCTCTCACACACAAAACCAATTCGCCCAGTATTACAGTTATACGAAGCCCAAGCCGTTTCCTCAGCGCTCTACGGGGCTGAACTTTGGGGCTACACCAAAACCCAAAACCTAACCACCGCTGAAAACAACTTCCTAAGAAACCTTGTGTCCCTCCCGCTAAGCACCCCACTGTTCCCTCTTGTCAAGGATCTCGGCATCAAACGCATTGGTCACAAAGCCCGCCTGCGATCTCTGCTGTACTGGCGGCGCCTCTGGACCACCACGGAGCTTGACATCTTCACTGAAGCTCTACAGGTCATCCTAAAAGCCGACCACTCTCACAGAATCCCCTGGCTACGATCTATCAAGGATCTACTATACTCACTCGGGCTCGATGATCTCTGGAACTCACCAGCCACGTCAGTTTTTCCCTCGAAAAGCGAACTAAGGAAACTATACTGGCAAATGGCCAACCACGAAGACACAAGGGCTGCACTCCACACTACATTATCTTGTGACTTTGTCAACCTAAAAGAGGCATGCAAGTACGAAACTTTTTGGGACCTAATCACGGCCCCAAGGGACAGGAAACTGTACTTCCAGCTCCGCATTGGAACACTCCCATTAAGACTTTTCACCAGCAGCTGGTCACAAAATGAATCCACCGCATGCCCTGCTTGCAAAGCCCCCGTGGAGAATCTCCCTCACCTCCTTTTTGCATGCCCCGCGTATACCGCCCCCCGTAGGAAATGGCTGGCCCCGGCATGCAGACTACTGGGAGTACGCTGCTCTGCGCTAGCCCTGCGAATCCTTAGATCAGACACCAGACCAACGCTAGTGATCGCTATCGCCAAATTCCTCGGAGCCAGTTGGCTTATCAGAGGGAAAACTCTTCTGGACAAAGACTCCAAATAAGACTGTCCCAACATCCTGCGCAGCGCATTTAATTTCATTTCATTTTATCTCATTTTATTCCATTTTTATTCCATTTTTATCTCACTCCTTTCATTTTCTCTTATCTTTTACTCCCTTTTATCATTATATTTACCTGCAATTTTATTATGTGTATTTATTTGTATTTATTACTGCTCGCGCTTTTTTGGCTCTTGTAGCCGCAATAAAGCTTCTTTGAATTGAATTGAAAGCACGTTGCATAACATGTTTGTACAGAAAACTACTCGCACCTCTAACGTGGCAGTGAAGCAGTAAAGCAGTAAAGCTAAGCTGAATACAAAATGGAGTCCATAACTGGTCACCACTAATGTGACGGTGGGCAGCTAAGCCAAGTGCAAAGTGGTGCAACACAAAGTCAGTGGTCAACATACAAATATCACTACATTCCGCCCTTTGACCAGTGAGTCGTGTAGCCTATAGGTTTAAAATTAACTTTTTTCAGTCTAAACATTGCAAGCAAATTAGGACTATGTTGTACACAGCAACATAATGATATAATAAGAACTAATGCTACAAAAATTCCACCCAAAACTTTGCGTAATTGCCGAAAATCAGGTAACCAATAAAACAACCAGTCCCTCCATCCCTGATCTATATCCTGCTTTGCCCCTTTCACTAATGTATGTAGTGTATCAATGTGGGCCTGGATAGATTTAGAGTGGCCAGAAAGATTAAAACAACACATGCCTTCAAACTCATTGCAACCCTGAATATGTTTTAGCAAAAGGTAGTCTATAGTAGCCCTGTTTTGTAATGCAGCTTTTCTAGTACCACACACATCGTATAAAAATTCAGATAAAGCAACAGATGTATGGTTAATGTTTTTAACTGTTCAACATGCTAGCTTGTTGATTACCCTGGTATTGTATACAGCTAAACCTGGCATGCCTGCAATAGAAAGACTTAAGCTTAGATACTCTGATTGGTATAATAATTGAATATCTGAGTCACAATTTTCATCTAGTTACATAGGCCCATATTTATACTTTTTGACGCACAACTGCGCCAACGCAGTTGTGCGTCAAAAATTTTACCGCCGGCTAACGCCACTCCAACGCACCATGCGGGCGCCTTATTTATGGAATGACGTTAGCCGGCGCTGCGGACTGGTGCAAAGACAGGAGTCATGCCCCCTTGCCCAATGGCCATGCCCAGGGGACTTATGTCCCCTGGGCATGGTCATTGGGCATAGTGGCATGTAGGGGGCCCCAAATCAGTCCCCCCTATGCCACAAAAAAAATCGGAAAAAAAACTTACCAGAACTTACCTTTACTTCCCTGGGATTGGTTCCCTCCATCCTTTGGTATTCTCCTGGGGTGGGCAAGGGTGGCAGGGGGTGTCCCTGGGGGCAGGGGAGGGCACCTCTGGGCTCCTTCTGAGCCCACAGGTCCCTTAACGCCTGCCCTGACCCAGGCATTAAAAAAACGGCGCCCATCGGGCTGTGCGCCGTTTTTTAAGGCCCACCCCCTCCTGTGCGTCAAAATGACGCCAGAGTATAAATAAGGGGCACAGGCCTTAAAGTCATTTTTTGGAAGGGAACGCCTACCTTGCATATAATTAACGCAAGGCTGGTTCCCCCTTCCAAAAAATGGCGCACATGGTGGAATTTTGACGCCCGCGGGGTCAGCCGTCAAAGTATAAATATGGGGTAGGGTTTGCGCCGATTGTGCGTCAAAATTTGTGACACACATTCGGCGCAGAGTAGAAATATGCCCCTAAGTGTCTCTAGGATAACGAGTATGTATAGAGTTAGATGGAAACATCATGAGTCCCAGGCATTTAAAAGTACACAGCCCACCTGTTATGTTAGCTGGAATGTAAGTAAATGTCAGGTTTCCACACGAAAACAGCCAGTCAACTGGCAACTTGGCATGTTTAATGTGACTGGCAGCACTCACTATATGAAGACAAACCATGTGATTCAACATTTTTTTGCAATGTCTGTCTGTTCGGTAAAAGCACAACACTCTGTGTTCCCATGGTAAGTTTTGATAGGTTGATGTTTTCTTTTCTAGACGCAATTGAATGCATTTTCGAATGTCACAAGAATTGCAGGACATGTAGTAACACACGTCACCGTTAGTAAAGTTTCATCGGTTGTTTCCTGACAGTCACTGCAATACTCATAGGGACTGAAGGGGGTTTCAACATCATGTTCTTGCAAATCTTTGTCCCGGTTAGTGGCATTGAAAATTTCTAACAAGATGCTTGTTGGTGTTGGTGTGGCGATCAAACACATTGACAAAATATCCACAGTGCTTCTCATGGCGTCTGTGCAGAAGTCAAAAATCAAAAAAAAAAAAAAATCATTAACATTTATAAAGCGCGCTACTCACCCGTGCGGGTCTCAAGGCGCTAGGGGAAAAAGGGGGGGGGGTTATCGCTGTTCGAACAGCCAGGTCTTTAGGAGTCTCCGGAAAGCGGAGTGGTCCTGGGTGGTCCTGAGGCTGGTGGGGAGGGAGTTCCAGGTCTTGGCCGCCAGGAAGGAGAAAGATCTCCCACCCGCCGTGGAGCGGCGGATGCGAGGGACAGCAGCGAGTGCGAGGCCATCGAGAAGTCGGATCTGTTGAGTACGTTCTGTGCCAACTGAATCCAAATATTGTCATTCAGAGGCGGTAAAGGTGCTGCACAACGTGGTCGATCAATCAAGTTGAGATTGGGGATGTTAGGTCTCTCCAAACCCCACACGCACAGGCCCAAAAGGAGACCACACGGAACACTCATGGCAAAAACAAGCTGTAGTATGATCTGTAAAAGAAACAAGTATGATCATTCTCGCAAATAACATTTATCAGATGGAATATGTTCCCATTTTTCCTTTCCTGGTTTCATGATCAACAGGACATTATTGGGGCCCTTTGCTATAATTTGTGCAGGTTCCGGAGGGCCATTTGGGGATTCAACCCACACTTTAGCACCAGGGTTTTTATCAGTGGAACCAAAACCACCCTCCCCACGTACAGTAAGAAGGGCTGGGGCAGTCCCCTTCCTCACCAATCCTCCGTACACTGGACTTTTGACAAGTTGGGCAACTCTGTCTCCAATTTGAATGAATAAATCAACTTCTCCACTATTTAAAAGGATAACCTTGATTTCTCCTTGGTAATCTGCATCAATCACTCCCCCTAAAAAACCTGAATACCTTTGAGGACCAACCCAGATCTGGGAGCAATCAATCTGAAATGCTCCGGGGGAATCTGTACTTCAACACCTGTTTCACACAGTGCTATGTCTCCTGGTTTCAGTCTCTAAACTTGTAAAGCATGTAAATCAAGACCTGCAGATTTGGGTGTGGCTCTGTAAGAAGCTAAGGCTCTGGGTTTTATTTCCCAGTATGTGATGGTATTGGTGGCCACATGTGGTTGTATTTGCAAAGCTGGAGTTAACATTCACATCAGGGGTGTTTCAGAATTTGTTAATGGTCTATTGTTCAGAATCTGGAGGGCTTCATTTAAATATTTAAATACTCTCTCCAATTTTTCAAAGTTCCATCAGATAATTTTCACAATTGAGCTTTCAGTAAACCATTCATTCTCTCAATCAGTCCTCAGGCCTGTGGATAACAAGGAATACAATATATCCACTCAGTATTGTGCTGAGAACAACAGTAGTCCTGCACCAATTTGCCTTTGAAATGTGGCCCATTGTCACTCTGGACCTGGAATGGTATGTCATAGTATAACATTAATAAGTCCAAAGTTCTGTTAGTATTGTGCTCAGTAGCACGTTTGCAAGGGATAGCAATCAGGTGTCCAGAATAAGTGTCCACTATGGTGCAGGCATATTGACACCCGCGACTAATCGGTAGTGGTCCAATGTAATCAATTTGCCATATCTGCCAGGTAACTTTCCTCTCCCCAATTGACCTTTAACTGTTTGCGGGACAAATCTCTGTTGTGTGTGCTGACAAATAGGACATTGCAAAATTACAGTTTTTATCAAGTCTAGGGGAATGTGCATCTCTCTAATCTCTGCCCACCTGTAAGTGGCTTTTTCTCTCAGGTGTCCACATTTTTGGTGTGCCCATTTAGCCATCCCCACCAGGTCCGAATCCGGTATTGCCACTTCTGTCTCTGAAATTGTAGCTTTATCGGCTGCAGGGGAATTGAACCAGCAATCTAGTGAGTCAATGGGACAATGAGCATCCACATGATAGACGGTGACTTTACTCTGTTCTAACATTTCCCAAATTTCCTACCACAACTCTTTGCCCCACACTTCCTTTGAGTGGATAAACCAGTTATGTGCATGCCATGTGGGAAGCCAAGTGGCTAACCCATTGGCAGTGGACCAAGAATCAGTGTAAATATGACAAGTCCCAGGCAGCTCTTGCTTTAGAACCTGATACACAGCGTACAGCTCTGCATATTGGCTACTTTTTCCTTCTACTGTGGTGGTCAACAACTGTTTAGTAACTGGATTGTATGACACTGCTTTCCAATGTCTTTTGGTACCCACATATTTGGATGAACCATCAGTGAAGCATACATGTTTCCTATCCTCAGCGGACAAGGATTCAAATGGTGCACCCCATCTTACTGGTGACTCTTTTACCTATGGTACCTCCTGCACCTTCTTATCCTGTACAGGGGCTTGTGACACCTGTTCATGTAGGGTTGCAGTGCCTGCCGGTCCTACTCGAGCCCTGTCTTGTATGTACCATTTCCAGTGTATGATACAATCCTCTTGTGCATGTCCTATACGGTGAGATTTAGGTGAACTCATCACCCACTGTATAATTGTTATTTCAGTTCTCAGAATTACGTTATGACCTAGTGTTATTTGCTTAGTATCCACTAGAGCCCAATACCAGGCCAAAAGCTGTTTTTCAAACGAGTATAGTGCTCCCCAGAGTCAGGTAATTTTCTAGTCCAGAACCCCAGGGGCATCCTCGTCCTTCCCTGTTTCTGCCACATACTCCAGTTTGCATCTTGTCCCTGAACAGTTACATGTATCTCAATGTCTCCCTCCTGTACTGGCCACAAGTCTAAGGCCTGTTGAATTGCTTCCTCTGCCAAATCAAAAGCATGCTGTTGCTCTTCACCTCATTCAAACCCATGTTTCCTCCTTGTCACTTTGTACAGAGGGTCCAAGATCTGACTCAAATGAGGGATGTGCTGCCATCAAAAACCAAACAGTCCAATACATTTCTGTGTCTCCTGCTTAGTGTGGGGTGTGGCAAATTCAAGAATCTTTTGCTTTGCTTGTGGTAACACCTCTCTGTGTCCCTGATTCCACTGCATGCCTAGAAACGTAACATTTTGAGATGGTCCTTGTGTCTTATCTGTGTTAATCATCCACCCCTTACTCTGCAAGAGTTCCACTAGTCTCTCCAACTGAATCTGCACCTGTTCTTCTGTCTCTCCCTGAATCATCTCATCATCAATGTAATGGGTCAATTGCACACCTGGAATGACAGATACTTCATCCAGGTGCTCTGCCACCAGCCGGTGACAGATAGTGGGACTATGTATGTGCCCCATTGGCAAAGATAACTTCTTAAATTGCCTTCTGCAGTGGGAGAATGAAAATTACTCTTGACATTCTGGCGCCAAGGGTATAGATAAAAATGCATTGGCGATGTCGATAGTGGCATATCATGTCCTTGTATGTTCCTGTATTCGTTCAATCAAAGTGATGGTGTCTGGGACCGCAGCTGTCAAAGGCGGTGTATGTTTATTCAGCTCACGTTAATCAACTGTCATTCTGTACTGCCCATCAGGTCGCTTAACTGGCCAGAGGGGATTGTTCCATTCAGTAGTAGTTGGAGCTATTATACCAGCCTCAATCATGTCTTTTATAGTTTTACTTATTTCATCATGCCCTCCAGGAATGCGGTACCGTTTCAAATGAATTACTTTAGTTGCCAGGGGGACCTTCACTGGGGGAATTTTTAAATGACCCACTTTCATGGCAGCCACTGAAATGTATCTTTTTTATTATAAACTGATAACAAATACAAAGTCATTCCTTTCAAAATGTCAGTTCCAAGTATACATTCCAAAAGAGGCTCAATCAGCACAATATATTCTGTTTTTGCTGTTCTCCCTATTTTCATTTGTACTGTGGTTTGTACAGCGGGGTCTGCCTTCCCCCCAACCCTGTGATAGTATAATGCGGTTGGTTAAACTTCTTAGGGTTTCCATAAATCAAAGAGGCCTCCACTCCGGTGTCAACTAAGGCTTGAACTTTTTGCACATTTGTGTGTTACCAATGTATTTCTAAATCAACATGAGGTCTGTTATCTCGACGAGCCCAACGTTGTACTGGAGCTTGGCCAGTTTCCTAGTCTGATTTAAATCTGTCAACTTTTGCCCAAGTGAGGTCTGGATATATGCTTTCATATTTGCGAGCAGGTTCGCCCCCATCTCTGTTCTAAAAAGTTAACCAGTCACTGTCTCGTGAGGAAACATTTTTCTCCCTTTCTTTTCCTTCCCTTGATATCTGTGACTGGCTCTGTGTTTCACTCTTGTTATCTTGCTTGTTTATCTTTTTGCTGCTTTCTTTTCGATCTAAACCCATTTTATGGTACATTTCCCACAAGCTTTTGGTATCTGTCCCATCAATCTGTTCTTTTTTGACACCATCTTTAGTAGCGCCGTGAACATGTCTTTCCTGGACACTCTGTTGTTATCTGTGCGACCCTCAGACCTTGAAGATCCCACAGGTTTATCCCAAATTCCTAATTCACCTAACTCTCTGACCGCCTCTAGTACATATTTCAAAGCCTGCCCTGTCTGATCGATTAATAAAGTCATAATTACTTGTTTATAGGCAGGTGGAGCAAGGCAAATTATTTTGTTTCTTATTGGCACAGTAAGCAGTCCATCTAACAATTGGTGTGCATTGCCCAAGAAAATTGCAGATTTCATTGCCTCCTCCTTAATTCTTTGCATTGCATCACATAAAGTATACCAGGGTTTCTCATTGGGAGGCCACTCTGAATCAGTGGGGTACTTCAGATTACATCCATCAACAATTAGTTGTAACAAAGTTATCTAGTGTTGTCCTTGAAAACCCCTGAACTATTCCTGTATTATTGGATCAAGACAGAGTACAGAACTTCTGATAGTCCCCAACATCTAACATAACACCAGAAGCACCAGTATCAAACTACCTCACAACCCAAGCAAGTAGGGACTCCCCTGTTCTCTGTTTAAAGCGATCCATAATGGCATTTACTTCTTGCTGAGTGTAATCTTCTAAAGCATGTAGTGCAACTCCTACTGGATCTTGTGGTGTGTGCTGCAATTTTTGTCTAAATATTGCCTGTGCACGCACTACATTCTGCTCCTGTAGGTCCCTCTGTTCCCCACCTTTTTCACTTTCCTCTTCACTAATTTTGATGGATCACTGCTGGTCCAAACGCTATCAATCCAAGACGAATCTGGGCACCAATCCAAACCAGCATTAGCAATGACTAAATGAACCTTTTTTTGATTTAGCCTTCCTCTACGTTTACAATATTTGTTTTGAGCTACTTTGATTGCAGCATGTTCTGCGATGGTTTGATACTTGTCTGCCTTATCTTGCAATAGTTTATGTTGGCAAGACAACATGGTAACACTATTCTTTGAATCCACAAGCTGCTTTTCCAGTTGTTCATTTACCCTTTCTAACTGCTTACATTTTTCATGCATTTTTCTGTAGGCAGACAAAAGTATCCACCCCTGTCTGCCAAGAACTGAAAGATCATTCCCTTCAACTGGTACTTTTCTTAAGCAAGATAAAACATCTGCTGGTTCTGCTTCATTCAAACATTCATCCCATCTTTCTGATAAACCAGCCAAATGTGAAAATTCACTAGCTAACTCATCATATGGTGTGTGGCACCATCCAGGAATTTAAAAAACACTCTTTTCACACATGTTTTTAGAAGCAGATGTTTTAATCTTCCTGCCAAACATATTTTCACTTTTTAAATGTACACTTTTAATCTACAAACCTTCCCTTGCTGATCTACGCCAAAGTGTTTTGCTTTACGTTTGTCTGAGCCAAAATATACACACTGAAGGAAGTTGAAAAGATTCTCTGGAATGCACTTCCTAATCTGAAGAAGACATTTATTATAGCTTTTTGCAAGGTTCTTGAAGGAAGGCTTGAATAGCAAAAAGTTTACTTTTAAAATGTGCAACAATGAAGTAAGACCATATATGAAGGATCTTCAATCTATACACAGCAAATATATACATGCAAGAATACAAATATATTCATACACAATGCAAAGCAAATAATAAAAATGCATCACCGTAGGGCCTGTCAGGTGCTTCATCTTTCTCATGCCAGCAAGCTGATAACCCCGTTCGACTGCGAGAAAGAGAGATCTCCACTCTTACAGGAAATCTATTACAGGCATTCGATGTCTGAATCCTAATTGAGGTCTCTGAATCTGCTACTGTCGATCAGGGTCATCTTTTATATCTTAAAAATCCAGAGAAGGAGCTTTCTGGAAAACCCCTTCCATTGAGAAGTATTCAAAAATGCTGGCTAGTTTAGGTAAGCTTTGAAAGAAACACGTTGGGAGTTGGCCAAAATCCCACGGCGTCCCTCCCAAAGTCAAACTGTTCCCTGCTGTAGTATAAACATCAGTCTAGTACATCCTTATCTTGCTGACTAACTCCTCTATATTATATCCTAGCTCTTCAGTGATAATATGTCCTAGCTCATCAGTTTGAAAGAGAACACTCAGAAATATATGGAAAACTACTCGCTGCTTTAACGTGGAAGTGAAGCAGTAAAGCTAAGGGTAAGCTGAGTACAAAATGGAGTCTGTAACTGGTGACCACTAATATGACGGTGGGCAGCTAAGCCAAGTGCAAAGTGGTGCGACACGAAGTCAGTGGTGAACATACAAATATCACTACACACAGTTTGTTGCAGGATGAGCAAATGGTTTATTTGCTCAACACTAAAGTCATGATTTACGCAACTATAATAATACATTAAGTTACATCTAAAACCCCACTTGTCAATCATCAAATAATTTGATGAGTTACTCGGCGTGTTTCGGGTTAGATAATCCTGCAATCAGACTGCTCTCCCTTCGCTCTCACTGCTCACCCTGCACTCACATGGACACGATTGTCAGAACGCACATGGGCACACTCAAATGGGCACATCACTTACACTGCACCTTTTCCACTCATCCTGCTCTTACATTGGCACAGTGATCTACTAGAACTAACAGGGACAGCCACTCACCCCACACTGACACTCATTTGGACACATCACTAACCCTGCACTCACACCACTCACCCCATCAGTCACTCCTTTCACAATGCACTCACACAGGCACATTGCTCATCCTGGACTCACACGGTTACACTGGTCTCCAGATGCACATGGGCACACAGCTCATGCTGCACTTCTCCCCAGTCTGCACTCACATGGGTCTACCTCTTGCTCTGCACTCACAAAAATGGGCATTTCTTTCACTCTGCACTCACATCTCTCTCGTTGCACTCACGTGACTCACTGTCATCCAGCACTCACATGAGCATCAGGCTTGCAATGCCTATTGGGCTGGCACTAGGGACAGGGAAGAGGAAGCCAGTTGATAAACTGGTTTTCCAGGGGGCATATAGCCCCCTTGGTAGCTACAGCACTGAGTTGGACTAGGGAGCTCTGGATGCTGAGACAGGAGTTCTGCCATGTTGGAAATGGGCAGAATAGTGTATCTTGGGATAGTCAGATGCTACACTTTGTGGGAAGTGGTCATCGGCAGGGAGGATACCTGATAGGCCATTGGCTATCAACTGCATCCTACCCTAAGGGCATTCCCTGAGCATAAAAGGGTACCTAGAACTCAGATCACAATTGGACTGCAAGAAGGACTTTCCTGCAGCACCAAAGACTCTGCAAAGAGAGGCTGCACCGGTGTGGACTTAACCTGCCAAACCTAGAGGCTGGCAAATATGATAGAAAGTGCCTGCTGTGTCCTTGTGGAAAGGTAATCTCCCAAGCCCAGCCAAAGAAAGAGAATCCAAAGTGCCAGTCGGCTGACTACCTGTTCGCAGCACAGGGCCGCACCAGCTGGAGAAGCCAGCCGGGGCAAGTTGGTAGTCCAGAACCTTCACGCTGCTGGTGTGCACCATCATAGACCTGGACCTAACGCTCAAATATGCACTTTGTCTGCTGGACTCAGGAGAGTTGTCAGAGTGCAGCTTGGTCACCCAGAAGATGAGTTATTGGTCAGGGAAGGAGTTGGCTGTGACCACGATACCGGGCAACTGGACTTTTCCCAGGACTGAGATGACTTCCAAAGACATTGACTCTGTGACCAGGACAACCCCACCCCCTCCGTAGACCACGGTGTAGCTACAGGAAGAACCTTGTCGACCCCATTGCATCCACAGCATCCGTGAACATTTTCAGCATCTTGTATCCATTGCATCAGGGCCACTTCCATAGAAAGCTACAGCAAAGGATAAAAGTAACTGGAAGCAACCAAATTGTGCTTCCCCAACCAAGGTAAATGTTTCTGAGGACCTTGCTGGTCCCCCCTGAGTGGCTCCCTTTCGGAGTTGATTGCCCAAAGTAATTTTAACCAACCACAATACAACTAGTCAATGTTTTTGTTTGAAATGTTTCTGTCATATTTGTTAAATTTGCCAGTGCTTGTTCATGGTTGAGAAATCTATATCCCCAGAACCCTCTGGGTGATCTTTTTTGTTGTGGTGTCTAAATGGTATTGGATTTCTTTAGTGTCTCAGTTATTTCTTCTTCAGTTGTTTTGGTGCTGTTTAAATGCTTTACTCATGTTCCTTTGTGTAAACCTTGCTGCATAGTGCCACCGTTACCCAACGATGGGCTAGAGAGTTTAACAAACAAAATCTACTTGTCCTAAAGAGGTTGGTAAGTGCTTTGCATGGTAAGGTTGCACAACCACACTATATATTACACTCTGTTTCCTCACACAGACCTATTAGTACATAGGTCTTCTTGAAAAATTATTTCCATTTCCAAAAAGTCAGTGCACGGTTCCTTTGTGCAGTGCCACAGATTCCCAGGGTTGAGCTATAGGGCTTAACAAGAGAAACCTACTGGTCCTAAAGAAGTTGATAAGTGTATTACACAGTGAGGTTGGACAACCACATCATATAATACACCTTATTTCTTCACATTGGTTCCTAGCGGTGGGGTCCAGTTGTTGAAGTCTTGGGACTACTGAGAATCTGCCAAAGTGGACACCTAGAAAAAAATTTCTTCTGTCTCCCAAGCATTTCTCCAGTAGTGGTGACTCCAAAGGACTGTTACTAAAAATAAGTTTCAAGGAGAAGTTCGAGAAAGTTGTAGCAAAGTTTCCTGCAAGTTCAAAAGTTTGGAAAGTTTTCAAAAAGTTTCTAGAGACACTTTTCTCAGGAAAAAAGCATGGAGCTCAACCTAGGAAACCTGTCCTCCCTCAAAAAAGTTGAGTTGAGGACATTTTGCAGAGACAGGAAGAACAACATTGGTGCCAAAGCCAGGAACATGAGTTGATCAGGACCCTCACAGCTTGCACAGCTTAGGAGGACAGTACCTTTATGCCTGGAAAATTAATTACCCCAAGGTAATGGGGAAAAGGGTGGAGGAAGACAACCACAGTGTCATAGGTGGAGCCAGTGAAGCAGAGGGAATACTACCCCCCTACACCAGGCTAAGGGTGGCTTCCAGCACTACCCAGAGTTCCCTTCAGGAGAGCATGGTAGATTTGGACCTGTAGGAGAAAGCCATAGCTCTGGCTGAAAGGAGATTGTCCCTTGTGTAAAGAAAGGCCAGACTCGACCTAGGACCCAGGGTAAATGGTGGCAGCAGAAGTGTAGTTGGGGTCTGAAACGGGTGCCCAGGATGTCAGATTACCCCAAGGGATTGTCTTTAGATATGTCCAGGGGGATGACATAGACAAGTGGATGGGTTTATATGAGACAGCACTTAAAATGAGAAAGATGGGTACTCAACACAGGGGAATCCTACTATGGTAGGTGGTATCAGTAGTTGGTGGGGACAGAGTGATCTCACTTGAAGATGAGATAGCTGATCCCTATTTACGGATGAAGGCAGAGTATAGGCAGAAGCTTAAGACAACACAGAAGGGGACAGCACAGATCTGGGCGGACTTTGTTGACACTTCAGTTAAGGCACTATATGGTTGGTTTAAGAGTAACAAAGTAGACATTTTTGAATAACTCTATAATTTGATTGTTAAGGATCACATTCTCACAACTTGTCACTCAGATAAGTTGCACCAACATCTGGTTGACTCAGCTCTCTAGCCCCAGGGAACTGAGAAAGACAACTGATGAATGCATTCATACCAGGGTCCCCAAGAAGTCCCTGAGAGATGACCAAAAGATAAGTGGTTAGGCCACCCTTCTGGGGAAGGAGGAGGTAAGGATAAAAAGAAGGTTACCCCCAAAGAGCCATCAACAGATGCCAAAGGGCTGAGGGGATAGCCCAGAGCCACATCCCAATGTGGGGGTTGGGGATGAACCTTGGAAAGCAGTTTGAGTGGAGATTCAGTGTGCACCAAAAAAAGCACCCACTGGTGACCAGTTGAAAGAGTTGGCTAATGTAGGGAAAGGGTTGAAAATTTCCCTTAGAGATCACAAAGGTTAAAGGTGAAGGCTCTGAGGGATACAGGTGCCAGTGTAACCATGGTAATGACCAAATTGGTTGCCCCAGACCAGATTCTTCCAGAGTAGGTGCACCACATTTTCAACACTGACGAAACTCCCACACTCCCTCATGACTTGGAGGCAGTCATAGTAACTGAAGGATTCCGCTTTCTCTGAATCTATATTAAAACCAACCAAGAACTATTTTTAACAATAACTTATTGCCTTCATTGACTAGGCTAAGAAGTGACGTTTGCCATTGGAGATCCTTATTGTTGTCTCTCCTGGGGAGAGCTGCATTGTTTAAGATGATGTCCCTGTCTCATTTTCTATACAATATGCCCTATCATATCATAGCAACTCATACTTTGGAACACTGGAAGGTGAATTCCTAACGCTACTATGGGATGGTGGTCAAGTCTGAATAGCCCTGTGTAAACTCACTACGAGATGGTATGACAGTGGAATGGCCCTCCCTGACATCCAAAAGTACTGGGTGGCACAACTAACCACCATAAATAGCTGAGGTTTTCAGCCACCAAATGAGCCAGTATACCCCATGGACAGACTGAGGATGCACCTGAGGGGGCAACTTAATACTCTACGGTAACCACTGACTACATAAAATCCACAATCCAATGATCACGGTAATGGACCTCTGGCACACAGCTACAAGAACACTGGGTTGGAAAGGCTGGATCACACAAGTGACTCCTTTGCTTGACACGGCAGTGCTGGAGTCCTTGGGGACACACGCAGGCTTTGCCAAATGCAATCTTATAGGCCTTCTCCAGGTAGGGCATTTATGGGCCTGGGAAGATGTAATTCCTTTTGCCAATCTTCAACGTGAATATGACTTAGCAACTACTGAAACTTTTCAATACTTTCAAATAAAACATGCACCCCAAGCGGTGCTGCCGCAGGAGATGGAGCTCTCTGAATCCTCACCCAAAAAGACAGACTGTTAGATAAATTTATGCCACACAAAGCAATATCCCCTCACATATAAAAAACTATTCAGTAACACCCCTGACACCCTACTGGGTCTACAGGATAAATGGGCCTCAGGCTTAGATGACCTGGAAGACGATGAGTGGGTAGAGGCCCTTACTTCTTCAACAGAAGTGGCCATTCAGGCAATGATTCAACTTGTTCAGTTAAAAATACTATACTGCTCCTACTATACACCACACATCTTGTTCAAAATGGGCAGAGCACTTGATGAATGTTGTAGGCGAGGATGTGGCCAAATCAGTACCTTCTACTGATACAAATGTTTTGGGATTCAGTGTTGCGATGTATGGGTTCCCTGTGCAACCAACAGTTTACCCTTTCTGCGAAATGGTGCCTGTTAAATATCTGGGGTGAAACAGAACTTGCTCGTATGGAGTGAACATGGGTCACATTGGAACTATTGGTGGGCAAAATAAACACTGCTTGCCTTTGGAGGATGGACAAGAACTGCAACAGATGGACAGGAAAAAAAAAATGGACTGGTGCATGCTGGCGGAAAAGGTGGTTTACGAGTGTCGTGGTGCCCCCCAGAAATGGACCAAAATTTGTGGCAGCTGGAATGACTATCAAGGTCTCAACTGTAACTCTGTAGTTCAGAGCACTGGGATAAGATATACGCTTGATAATTTAGGACTACAACCACACACAGTCCAAGTAGTGGGTAGAGGAGATGATGGGGTTACTAATGATGTATACTGACATACTCGTACAGCAAGCCAAGGGACCCCAAACTGGGGAAACCAGATGATTGGTAGTCCCCCAGCAGTACAGGGATTTTCTCTGTAACCTGGCCTGTAATATGCCCCTAGCAGGACACCTGGGGCAGACCAAGACCTGGGAGAAGCTTGTGAACCATTTCTACTGGCCCCAGAAGTCTTAGTCAAGCAGTTTTGTCACTCCTGTGTCAACTGCCAAACCAGTGGCAAGGTGAGGGCAAGCCACAGGCTGCCCTGATACCACTACCTGTGGTGGGAACTCTCTTTGAGAGGGCAGAGATAGACATTATTTGTCCCCTGCCCCCCCCCCACGGCTTCAATAAAGTGGTTCATCCTGGTGGTAACGGACCATATCACAAGGTATCCTGAAGCCATACCACTTATGACAGTCATTGCCCCAGCTGCAGCTAGACCCCTTCTAGGTATCTTCCCCAGGGTTGGGTTCCATGAAGAAGTTATATCAGAGAGAAGTACAAGTTTATGTCTGCCTATGTGAAGGTCATGTGGGATGAGTGTGGTGTAACCTATAAGTTCACTACTCCCTATCACCCTCAAAGAAATGGTTTAGTTCAGAGATTAAAAAATATAAATATAAAAGGCATGATCATGGGTTCTTCTGAAAAACTCAGGAGGGGATGGAATTTTATTCTCACATGCCTATTTTTCACCTTCCCAAAAAGGAGGTGGCTTTGGTCCCTTTGAGCTAGTCTTTGAACACCCTGCAAGGAGTTGACTTAGCTTGGTGAGAGAGGGTTGGGGGAGGCCCCTGAAATAACCTAAGCAAGACATAGTGTATTATGTGGTTGGCTTTCACTCTATGAGTACATGAAGAAGCAACTAAAATTTAGAGGCCAGCCATGAAGTTGAGAAGCATTGGTGTGATCAAAAGTTCTAGATGGTAGAATACCAGCCAGGACAGTTGGTGCTAGTCTTAGAGTCTGTGGCACCCATAGCACTGCAAGACAAGTGGACTGCGCCCTACCCATTATAGGAGAAGGAGGCGGCAGTCAACTTCTTGGTGGACATGTTTACCCCCTTATGGTCATCCATGTGAACATGTGTAAGCTACATCACAACAGGGCAGATAGCACAACCTTTTATCATCCAATGCCCAAATTGGAATTGTTGAATGGGTAGTTCTCTGCACTCTAACACAGCACCAACAAAGGGACTGATATCAGTTGTTGAGGCAGTTTGTTGGCTGCTTTCCCTGACCCCAGGTCTGACAAAATGGTGAACCCATGATGTAACCAGTAACATCTTGTGTGTCAAGAGCAAACTATACAGATTGTCTGAAAGTGTTAAGGCCAGCATTAAGGCTGAGGTTGCCAAGATGTTGGAACTGGGGGTAATTGAGCCCTCTAGTAGTCCATGGGTCAACCCAGTGGTACTGGTGTCCAAGCCCAATCCCAAAGAAGGGAAGTCTGAGATGAGGTTCTGTGTGGACAACAGGGGCCTCAGTGCAATCACTAAGCCTGTTAGCCACCCCATACCAAGTGCTTATGATCTCATTGATAGATTGGAGGTAACTAAATATCTGAGTACCATTGACCTGACTTCAGGTTATTGGCAGATAACCCTCACCCCAGGAGCTAAGGAGAGATCTGCTTTTTCTACATCTGACTGACACTTCCAATTTAAGGTGATACCCTTTGGGTTGAAAACACACCTGCCACCTTCCAGAGGTCAGTGAACAGAGTGCTCTCAGGCCTGGAAAATTTTGGTATAGCTTAGCTTGATAATATAGTTGTATTCAGTTCCACCTGAGAGGATCACCTGGGCCACCTTAAGTCAGCGCTTCAGGCTGTGCAGCAGGCAGGCCTGACTATTAAGGCTAGGAAGTGCCAGATATGGCAAGGTTCCGTTGTGTACTTGGGCCAACAAGTTGGTGGAGGCCATGTACAGCCTCTTCAACCCCATGATCCACACAATTCTGGCCTAGTAAGCTCCTAAGACTCAGACCCAAATCAGAGCCTTTCCTAGCCAGACTGTTCTTGGCATGCCTGGGTATTACAGAAGGTTTGTAAAGAATTATGGTACCATTGTGGCACCACTAACTGAACTTACCACCAAGAAACAACCCAGAAAAGGTATCTGAACTGAGGATTGTCAAAAGGCTTCTGACATCCTCAAGGAAGATCTGTGCTCAGCAACTATCATGAAGGCACCTTACTTCACCAAGGAATTCATTGCTCAGACAGCTGTGTCAGAACATGGCATTGGGGCAGCATTGTCACAAGTGAATCATGTGGGCCAGGATCAGCCAGTTGCCTTCATTAGCAGGGGACTCTTTCCCAGAGAGCAGCATTGGAGTGCTATTGAGAGGGAAACCTTTGCTGTGGTGTGGTCCCTGAAGAAGCTGAGACCCTTTCTGCTTGGGACTCACTTTAGAGTTCAGACTGACCACAGACCTCTCAGGTGGCTGATGCAGGTGAATGGAGAGAACTCCAAGTTGTTGAAGTGGTCATTTCCCTACAGGGTATGGACTTTGCAGTGGAACACAGACCTGGGACTGACCATGCCAATCCAATGGCCTTTCCAAGTTCTTCCACTTAGATGATGAGAGCTACCAGGGTAAAGGTTGGTTGCTTATCACCTTTCATCTGGAGAAGGACCATGTAAGGAAATAACTCCCAACATTTTGGACTGATGCTACTTGTTTTTCCACTTTGAGTGCACTGAGGCCTACTAACCAGACCTCAGTGTCATGCCCTGACCATAAAATGTGTATGTTATATTGGCTATACCTATTTGGCATAGGCTAGCTTACCTAGAAGTTCCTTGTATGTGGTGCCCAGGGCACTCAGGATATGTAAGCTAGAGAGTCACCACAGGGATTCTAGCAATGGTTGTGCCACCCTGAGTGTGACAGGATATAGCGCAGGAGTCAGAGCGACCGCCTCAGGAGCTGGAGCCTCGGTGTCGGCGCAATGTCCTGTGATTCTGGGCAAATCACTTAATCTCCCCATGCCCACGGGCAGCACCTTGAGACCCTCATTGTTGATAAGCTGCACTGTATAAACTAAATTTCATTTCATTTTCAGTTACACAAGTAAAGCAAGCCCCTCCAGCCCCTGTCCACCATTGCAGACTGGAAGAGCAGACTGCTAGCCTGACCTTGCCATTTAAAGCAATGGCAAAGTTAAACCTCCATCTGCAGTATGTGTAAGCCACCCGTCTGGCAGGCCTACTGAGCCCTAAGGCAGGTTGATGCATATTACACGGGCAGAACATGTATTTCACATGTCCTGGCAGTAAACACTTGAAACTGTTTATGTTACGGTGGAAATTCTTGGTCGCCCTGTTGTGTAGCCATTTTAGTCATAGCTTCATACATGTTATTTTATCAAATTAGGCTTGCAGCTGTGCGCTTTAACCTAGATATATTTTATTCAGCTTCTTTTATTATTTTAACAGTAGCCACATTTGCAGTCTTGTTTTATTTCTCTCTATCTAGCTGATCTTTGCCTAGGTCAGCACTGCATTCTTAAACAAGACATTTCTTTAACTCTGTGCTGCAGTAAGATAGGTTGCCAGTAAACATGGTAAATCTTTGTCTCTAGTGTTCATAGAAACATACACATCCTTATGTAGGGACATTTTCTCAGAACATTAGCTGTTTTATTATAAAAATACTCCTCTGTCCCATACACGTTAGAGGGAGATTCCAGCCAGATTACCACGACTGTATGCGGATTGCTGAATACTTTGTTAAAGCTGCTTATGCAGAATATAGGCCTCTTGCTCAGTTGTGAGGGATGATGTCTTCCCAGGGGAACCTGAAGGGCAGAAATAGAGCTTAAAATGCTGTGCTCAAACATAGCCTAAGTAGGAAGTATTTTAACGCTTTTAGTGACAACATGGTAGTGTTATTTTTGTGCTTCACTCTCCTTGTCACAATGTTTCTCCTGTCATGCGTTATCTTCCTGGTTATTGCAGTACATGCTTTATTATCTAAGATGCAGTTGCTTAATTAAACTTTATTGAAACATTTACTGCCTCTGATTATCCTTGTATATGTGAGACTAATGTAAATGAGAAAAACGGATGCGATCTGAGTGACCACAATTTACCAGAGGAGTCAATTGTGTCAGGCATTAGGCTTCCCAATCATCCCTGCTCTTGGGTAGAGATGAGGCACTGCTAGTTAGCCAGAGCAAAACCCAGATTAGGCCGACAGGTGTAACTTGTGGTCGGTTCTGACTTAGTCCCCCACAGTGCAAGTGATTCTGCTGCCCAAATCCAGTAGTCTCATTAGAATAATGAAAACCTACGTGACATGGCACTGCCAATGTTTGGTCAGGCTCTAATTTTTGGGTCCTCCGGAGTGTCTCTGTCTTACTACATACAAAGACACCTCAGTACTATATACGGAGATGTCTGTGGTATGGAGGATTTTCCTCCTCAGCTAAGTAGGGAGTACCTAAGTAATGCTGTAGGTTTTTCATGCTTGAACTCTAAAAGGATGATCCCCATTTGGTGTACCTATCTCTGAACAAAAATTTACCATTCATTATGGTGAACCCACAAAGAGTAGGAATTGCAATCAATATGCGACCACCCCTTCCTGCACATTTATTGGCACATGGCCTAACGGCCCAGGGGGGTCCAGTCACATTTGTTGTTGAGGCTCATCCAGTGTATAGAACAGAAATATTTTATTCCTGGGTCACATTTCCAGTAGCTGATGGGAACACAAATACATTTCATCACTATACACCTGTAAACATACCTGAACAATTCAGAGATTAGGCATATTTAGAAATACCTCTATCTTATCAAGAAGATAATGATGGCACCCTACCCCATACAATTTTACACGTTTGGTTAGGTCCTCTAAGTAATGACCCTGGCCTTTATTGGCCACATATGCACCCGACCATCATGTAGCAACCTTGACGGTAGCTGAAGTCCGCCGCTTATATGCTGAGCTGATGGAAATATACAGACGATTAGTAGAGTTTGTAATGCCAACATTAAATACGAACCCAGCACGTGCTACTCCGGCGCAACCACATGCAGTAATGCCAGGCATTAATCCTGCAACTGTACATTCGATCATGGGTAAAGTACCTGCCAAACGAGAAGAAAATCTGTTTTGGTTAGCTCTAAAAATATTTGCACTGGGAGCAGTATTTTCCCATACAGGACCTCAGGATAAGCATAGGATATTAACTATGTGCTTTCCATTTGGGATGGTTCCCACAATAGATAACTGCAACACATGGGGCACGGTATTTGCCATGCTTTATACTAACGCACATGGTACACCAACACTTGCACATTTACCGGAAGTATGGAAACAAATTCAAGATGAATACGGGGTTGCCCTGGCCCTGGAATTGGGGATGCAACTTATGGGCAATTTTGACACATTATCCTCAATTATATTAAGTAACCTTAAAGGGGAAGCAGTTGCACTAGCAGTACACGCATGCGGCTCCGGGATGTTCCTCCACAGGATCAGGAACGTGAGCTGCCAAAGATTATCGCGGAGACCTACTCTAGCATTAGTCGAGATAGTCTGGGGGCCAGACCCACAAAACTACAGTTACAGGGTATATCTAATAAAGATTCCACCAAGCAAGCTCCTAAGGGTACTATGAAATGCTGGGATAAAAAACAACAAACACCTAAAAAAGAAAGGGGAGAATCTCCGCATACGGAGACCCCACAGAATAGATATAATCTCACAACTAGAGATAATATAAAAACGCCTGACAGATATCAATATACTGATACTTGCCAATCTCGTTCCTTTCAGGACTCACCGGAAAAAGGCAGTGAGAGAGATGGGGGGTCAGAGCGAAGAACTGAGTACGTGAAACCGAGACAGGAATCACAACGCTCAACAGAAGTTTCTGTTAAAAAAAAGAAGAGAAACTTCCTCAACAAAAACCCCAATTCAAAAAGAAAAAGGTGGCAGCAGTTGCAGTCCGCGTCGTAAACATTTATGATATTCTACTGGCCGAAAGGGATTGGCCACCTGAACTTGTCCGTACTTGCCCATATGGGGAAGATGTTATCAAACCTTCTTTCTCACCCCTTGTTCTTGATGAACTCGCAGAATCCTACGCCATTGATTGGGCATTGGCGCAGGCACCCGCATTATATCGCAACCACATAGGATGTGTTAAAGATTCCCCCTATCAAGTAATTCCTATTAAAAATGAACCCCAACCACAACCCCAGTATCCAATAAAACATGATGCTAAAGCACCCGTGAGGGAAACCCTCACACAACTAGAGTACCAGGGTGTAATCGAACCCCGTGTCTCACCAGTGAATAATCCCTTATTCCCAGTGGCTAAACTGGACCATTCATACAGAATAGTCTTCGACTACAGACATCTAAACAGTCATACACGCACATACGCTATACAAAATTCACATAACACAGCACTCATGAACAATATAGTGCACAAAAAATACAAAACAACACTGGATATTTCCAGTGGTTTCTTCTGCCAAAATATAGCACCCAAGAGTAGAGAATTAACAAGTTTTAGCGCACTAGGCTCCCAGAAAAAAGTCTGTTGCTTAACGCAGGGGTACAAGAACAGTCCATGACTGTTCGCGGCTTGTGTGACTTCAATAGTCCACGACATCGACCCTGAAGCATTGCCGTTTGCAGATTATTTTTATCTCACGGATGATGAATTACTGCAACATTAAAGTTGGGTAGCCCGCATTGTTGTGGGACTTGCTGAGGTTGGCTACAAATTCAATTTCAAAAAACTAAAACAGCCTTCCTTAGCCTCCTGTTTTTGGGATATCAGCTATCAAGTGAAGGAAAGAGCCTAGCGCCACCATTCTTGGAAAAATGCGCGCAGTTACAACCTCCAAATACAATTAAAAAACTACAATCCCTATTGGGGGTTCCTAAATTTTGGCAGAACTTACATTCTAGATTACGCATCACATATAAAACCATTTTATGACTTAATACGTCCTGACTTTTCAAGTAAATTCTGGACAGTCGAACGCACATGCATTCTCAGAGCTTTGCAAACAGACATGCTTGCAGCACAACACCTACACACAAGGGACAACAAAAAACATCTGGTCATTAGAGTAATTGCTGGTGCCATTGGTTTCACCTATGTAACTTTCAATGAGGGTGAGATAGTCCGGATTGCTTCCAAATCACATTTGTATCCAGTAGCAGAACAACGTTTTGCTCCCACTGTGAAAATTCTCACTGCTTTTCAGATGGCTGTCATTAAAGAAAGACCACTAGCCCAGGAGAAACAAATTATTATCGTGTCTCCAATTCCAGCCCTTGAGGTTCTTGAGGCTGTTACCAAAGCCAGTGTTCCAAACGCGAAAGCATTACATCCACGTTGGATTCAATGGGCAATGTCTTTGACAGCCACTGATGTTGACTACATTTTTGACCCATATTACAAACTCAAGAATTTTTGCAATATGAACTAGAATACCCAGCTCCGCCAAATACATTGCCTATTGATCAATATCGAAGAGTCATGTACACCAATGGCTCGGCACAACCTGCAATAGGCACAAAACATCAATACTCCGCTGCTTGCGCAGTCGTAAGTGGCTACATGGACGATAATAAATGTTGTCCCCAGCATACATACACGCAAACCCTAGGAGATTGCACAGCAGAACTAGCAGAGCTAAAGGCTCTGGTGATGGCACTGGAACATACAGATCTTGCACAGTTAACACTGATTGTTTGTGATTCGTATTACTGTGTCCAGTCCTTCAATGAATACCTGCATTACTAGCGCCAGAATGGGTTCAGAGATTCTAAAGGCAACACCTTCAAACACAGATTTCTGTAGGGGAAAGTAGCGGATCGGAAGGAAACGCTACCAAATGTCCATGTTGTACATACACTTGGACACCAGCGCGTTGGAATACAAGTTGCTGGAAATACACTGGCTGATGAAGCAGCCAAATCAGCAGTAGCTACGGCGGCTGTTTCTGTAGTAACTCGTTCTGGAACGAAACTGGATGATGACATATGGGCAGCAGTGAAAGCCACGGCTGAAGGTACGCCCTATCTAGAAACATTTTCTACTAAATATTCTACCGAATGGGAGGCTTTTTTAATGCTGAAGTAAAGATACCAGGCGTGGGAATTTGAGTAATTCCCAACAAAGACATGAGATCAGAGTTCATTAAAGCTGCGCATGAGGGGGTTGCATCTGCCCATGCTGGTGTGGCGGCTGCAATAGCATTATTGCAAGCACGTTATTGATGGCCAGGTCTATACAAACAATCCAAGCAGTATATTCTTTGTTGTGACATCTGCCAACAAACTAAGGGTTCCACCGACTAATGTCCACCGCAGACACCCCACCTAATTTCCAACAAACCTTTATAATGTGTGTACTTGGACCATTATGGTCCCCTAACACCGGACAGTGCATACAAATACATTTTAGTTACTGTTGACTCTTGCTCCAGATGTCTATGGGTGTCGCCACAACGCTTGGCTGACACTCGGACTGTTATTAAAGATTTGCAAGTCTTTATCAGTGCATATGCAGGTGCGGCTTTCCTCTCGGAACAGGGCCCTGCTTTCACCTCAAGGGCATTCAGGGATGCCATGGCTTCGTTAGGGGTCCAACTCCATTACTCGTCTCCATTTCATCCCAAGGGAAATATGTCATGGAGCGACAAAACTGTGATTTAAAGCAGTCCTTAACAGCCAGAGTCTTAGATACAGGTCGTAGTTGGCTTAACCACCTGTATGGAGTCCAGAGATCACTTAACAATCTGCCTACAAGGTCCCTGGGGAGTCGTACTTCATACGAGTGCCTGTTTAGAACTCAAATGTATGTTCCAGTTCTTGATGGTTCTGGCATGGAGGAGGCAGAAACACCTTTTGACATAAATGAACATGTCACTGTCTTGCAGGAATTACAACAGTTCTGTGATGACAACGCTTCTACCAGTGCTGCCTCCGCAGGAATTAAGGACTTACCAATAACATCTACCGGCTGGATTCCAAAAGATGGGGATCTAGTATGTGAAAGAGTTGCTGTGAAAAAGGAGTTCCGTCCTTCTTATTGTGCACCGGTCCCAGTCTTGGGAATACACGGTACCAGAATTGCCATCCTACCACCGTTGGATGGTGCTAAAGAAAATCACTTTATATCTGTTGACAATGTCAAGTTACACCATGTGGCCGATCCTGCACACCAGACCAAGAGGAGCAGCTAGTAGTTCCCGAATCCCACTCACTACTGGTCAAGGAGTCCCTCTACAAGTTTTGAGCAACAACGCTGATACCTCTCAGAGCTTGGGGAGGGTGGAAAATGATCTTGTATTAGTTTCACTAACATCTGTTACAACAAACAATACAAAAATTACTGATCTATTTGACACAACTTCAACACAGACGAATGGCGTCATTTACTGTGAACCACCGCAGGAGACCTCTACTAGTTCTCCTCCTATGAATATGGCTCCAGCTTTTTCACTTACTGATGTGGATGCTTTGCCGACATCAACAACACTTTCTCTGACTCATTTGCCTCTTCTACATCTGAACTGCCAAAAACACATAAACTGATAAACTGGCTTAAAACAAATTATTTTATTTTCCCATGGAACTATCTGTGGCTTTCCTTGACTTTATTAGCTTTCCTCCTTTGTCATAACATTTTTTCTATTAATACATGGTCATTTTCTTCCCGAAAGATCAACAGTTGTACTGGTGGATGAGGTCCTAAAACCCCATTTTTATTCTTACAAGGTCTGCAGAGACTTGTCTTTTGTGAACATTTCCGCAATACCAATTCCTGATGGGAAGGCTTGGGATAAAGACACGTTTGATATATACAGCCCCACGGAGGTCATTCAAATACCATGGGGGTCATTACAACATTGGCGGTATAAGGCGCTTACCGCCTGTTCTGCCTTCCTACTTATCTCGTATCAGAGCTTACAGAACATCTCTGGAATGCACTTCTGAGATCAAAGAAGACCTTTATTGTTGTTAATTCTTCCCCACCCACAAGTTCTTGAGAGACGAACTAATAGATTTCAAGCACACGTTCAAAAGAGTAAAAGTAGTCACAGCAATGAAAACAAAATATATCACAGTACTTCTCAGTTGCAATGTACACAGCAGATTATATATTTAATGCAAAGCAAAACAAATTAAATTCTTCACCGTTTGAGCAAGGCGGCAGGGCCTACATACTCAGCTTCATCTTTCTGGGGTCTGCAAGTTGATGACTCCGGTCAACTGCGAGAAAGAGATTATCTACCCAAACGGGAGACTGGCAACTGGTGCCTAGTTCCAGCCTGAAGTCAAGCAGATTCGAATCTAAATCTCTGAAGCCCCGAGTCATCCTTACAAAAGCATGCCCCCTCCTCTCAGACTCGGGAAAACTACGCAAGCCTTTGGAGACTGGCCAGATCTCCTAGACTTCTCCTCTTCCAAAGCCTGAGCAGAAAGGAAAACACCAAATGTACTCTCTCTTATCAGGTCTAGTCTGGTGTGAAGAAAACAGCTTGGTTCATCTTGTGGAAAAACATAGCTTGGAAAAATACAGCTTGGATTCTCAACTGCAATGTCTAACTCCACGTTAAAGGCAATAGGCAGCTAAACCTAAATATCAAATGTAATGTCTAATGTCATGTCAAAGCCAATAGGCAACTGAGCTGAATACAAAATGCAATGTCTAATATCATGTCAAAGCCAATAGGCAGCTGAGCTGAATACAAAATGCAATGTCTAATATCATGTCAAAGCCAATAGGCAGCTGAACTGAATACAAAATGTAATGTCTAATATCATGTCAAAGTCAATAGGCAGCTAAACTGAATACAGCATGTCAAAGCCAATAGGCAGAATACAGAATGTAATGGCTAATGCAATATCAAAGCCAATAGGCGGCTAAACTGAATACAGTAAATAATGGCTAATGCCATGTCAAAGCCAATAGGCGGCTAGGCTGAACAAAACATACAATGTGCTACTGAAGAACATTGAGCAACTAATATGCGCAGTGGTGAAACACAAAGTCATTGGTCAAACACAATTAATAGCATCACACCGCCGTGCAGAAGACCGCCAATACACCGCGGCGGCGGCGGTAGACCGCCACAGCTATTATGACACACATCACGGAATCCGCCGAAATTCAGACACCCACACAACACCGCCACACCAAAGGTCAGCGATAAACATGCTGAAACAAATCCTCCACCTCCACGCCAACAGAAACACGCCCATGCTATTACGACCCACGAATCCACGCAGCAGTCTTTCAACCGCGGTATTCCATTGGCGGTACACACCACCGCGCTCAAAATACACACACATCTACAAAACAGCGCCACATTGGACAATTCCAAATACACACACCTGATACACATACAAACAACACTCCCACACACCCAACACAATATAAAACACACACCCACATCATCCACAAACCCCTACAAACAGAAGTTCTGAGAGAAGGCCAGAGAGAGAGCACAGCTATTGACAACCCCATCACACAGAGGCACACAACACCATCACCCACACAACATCCACGCACAAAACACCACATACCACTACACTCACCACACTCATCACCTCATACACCACCCCACACCTCACACACACCACCCAATGTCACGCCAAAGACACTCCCGCTTCTCTGAGGAGGAGCTCAGGGTCATGGTGGAGGAAATCGTACGGGTAGAGCCACAGCTATTTGGCTCACAGGTACAGCACACATCAATAGCCAGGAAGATGGAGTTATGGCGCAGAATAGTGGACAGGGTGAAACCCGTGGGACAGCACCCAAGAAATAGGGAGGACATCAGGAAGAGGTGGAACGACCTACCGGGGAAGGTGCGTTCCACGGTATCCAGGCACAACATCGCGGTGTAGCGGACTGGCGGCGGACCCCCACCTCCTCCCCCACAACTAACAACATGGGAGGAGCAAGTCTTGACCATCTTGCATCCTGAGGGCCTCGGAGGAGTCGGTGGAGGATGGGACACTGGTAAGTCAAATCTTAACTATCACATCCCCCACCCTACCTGCATGCTATCACACACCCCCACCCTCACACCCTCCCCTATCACCCCAAATCCTCACTAATCTACCCATAACACAAACCACCCATCCCAACACCAAGCCCTGCATGACACAACTAAGCATGGGCACCCCTCACTAAAGCATGCTCACTGTACATACCCAGAACACCCCCCCAACCATCATCACACAAGCCACCACACAGGAATGCTTGCACTGGGGTACACAAACACCCACCCATTGCACACCATGAAACACACACATGCAATAATCATGTTCTCATACCCCTGCAGGAACCCGAAGGACCGTCACCACACCAGAGGGTCCAGACAACACCACTCCACCCCCAGAAGAGGCCCACAGTGACGACAGCAGCTCTGCCCCACTGGATCTTGATGACCAGCCCGGACCATCGTGGGCCTCCGGATAGTCGGTTCCCCTTGCCCAGCCACAGCCCAACACGAGCTGCCACCCTCTGGTAACACCAGCACAGCACCCACCCAGCGGGCCCAAACCTCCCTACCCAGGACAGGTCAATCAGCGATGTGTCCACCACTACAGGGCACCCAGGCTAACCCACCACCCCAACAACAACAGGGACCTGGGGGCAATGGTAGTGGGCACACGGTCCAGGGGACGGAGGCACAGGAACACCCGGGAACTGGGAGGGCTGCTGTGCGACAGAGGGAGGACAGGCCAAGGGAACCAACTCTCCACGAGGCCCTCTCCTCCATCATGGGAGCATACCACCACTCCCAGGAGACGATGGCGACGGTCCTGGACAAGTTGCAGGAGACCCTGCGCCTGCAGGAGGAGCAGTGTTTGGGGTTCAGGGAGGAGCTCAGGACCATCGGCTCCGCCCTGGGCACCATCATAGGGGTGCTGATGGACATTCAAAAGACCTTGAGGGACACCGTGGCACTCCAAGGGGCCCCTGACACTAGCATGGACAATGAACTGCCCACCACCTCCGCCGGCGCTAGTGGACAGGACGCCCCGCCACAGGACCACCACACCAGCACCCCACCCCCTGCAGACAGACAACCACCACGCAAGCAGTCCCTGAGATCCAGGAACAGGACAGAGCAAGATGGCAAGACCCCCGCCAGGAAATAAGACCACCCTGATTGTCCTCCCACTGTCCCACTTTGTTACCCTGTCCATATTCGAACTGCCCCAGCTCCACTTCCTATGCCAAGATGGGCAGTGCACCTGTGAGACTAATAGACTGGACTCTGCCATGGACATTCCTCCACCATCACCCATCACCATTTTACAACCCCCCTTCATTTTTTGAGCACTTAAATAAACACCCTTGAAACACCAAAAAATCTGGAGTCAGTCTATGATTTGGTACTTTGTATTATCAATCACAGTGTCATAATGGGTTACCCATTGTAAGGCTAACATACCTATGTCACACATCACAAGCCCTTGAAGGATGCCAGCAGTTGACACGTAGGTTACCACACTTGTGAAACTGAAATGGAAGGGTACAACTCAATTAACAAATAGTGAGTGAAATGTAGGTACAGGATAGAGGTAGACGTGTGAAAGTTAATGTAATGTTAAACCAGAAAATTTTCTCACCTGTGTGTCACTGGAAATATTGCTATATGACTGAATCCCTGTTGTCGTTTTCTTCTTCCTCAGCTTCATCCTCATCACTGTCCACAGGCTCCACAGCTGCTACAACACCGTCATCTGGATCATCCTCCTGCAGAAAAGGCACCTGGCGTCGCAATGCCAAATTATGGAGCAGTCGATGATGATGTCGCACACCTTCTTCGGTGAGTAGAATAGGGATCCACCTGTCATATGGAGGCACCTGAACCTGGCCTTCAGGAGGCCGAAGGTGCGTTCGATCACCCTCCTAGTCCGCCCATGGGCCTCATTGTACCGTTCCTCTGCCCTGGTCCTGGGATTCCTCACTGGGGTCAATAGCCAGGACAGGTTGGGGTAACCAGAGTCTCCTAATAGCCATACACGGTGCCTCTGGAGTTGACCCATCATATCAGGGATGCTGCTATTGCGCAGGATGTAGGCGTCATGCACTGAGCCAGGGAACATAGCATTTACCTGCGAGATGTACTGGTCTGCCAAACAGACCATCTGGACATTCATAGAATGATAACTCTTCCTGTTCCTGTACACCTCTTCACTCCTGCGGGGGGACCAGAGCTACATGGGTCCCATCAATGGCACCTATGACGTTGGGAATATGTCCAAGGGCATAGAAGTCACCTTTTACTGTAGGTAAATCCTCCACCTGAGGGAATATGATGTATCTCCCTACGTGTTTCAGCAGGGCAGACAACACTCTGGACAAGACGTTGGAAAACATAGGCTGGGACATCCCTGATGCCATGGCCACTGTTGTCTGAAATGACCCACTTGCAAGGAAATAGAGCACTGACAGCACCTGCACGTCAGGGGGGATTCCAGTAAGATGGCGGATCGGTGACATCAGGTCTGGCTCCAACTGGGTACATAGTTCCTGGATAGTGGCACGGTCAAACCTGTAGGTGACGATGACATGTCTTTCTTCCATTGTCAACAGGTCCACTAGCGGTCGGTACACCGGAGGGTTCCGCCATCTTCTCATATGTCCCAGCTGACGGTGCCTACGAAGGACAACAGCGAAGAACCAGTCATTAATCCTCCAGGTATGTACCCACTGTTACACACAAGACTACACCAGACACAAAACGCTTCCTGTATGTGTGTTGAGTGTAGGCCTAGCTATGTGTGACGCAGTAGTAAATTAAGCCATGTGGGCCCCTGAAATGGCGGCTGCCTGACCTCTAAACTGGGACAATGGGATTGTGGGGTAACTGCGCTGGCGTTGCACACCGTCGCGGTAGGCGGTCGCAATGCTGCATTGGTTAACATTGGACCCTATGGGTCCCAGGAGCCAATGAACAGGTGCGCTGGCGGTGATGATTCTATCTGTTCACTCACTAGATACCTGACCTTCGACAGGAGAGGACATACACTGCTAGTGCTGCTGTGACCTCGGACTGGAAGCGACAATGGCTGCTGCGTCTGGGGAAAGGGCCCCTGCATTCACTGCACAGGAGTTGGAGAAACTTGTGGATGGGGTCCTCCCCCAGTACACGCTACTCTACGGTCCTCCAGACCAACAGGTTAGTACACAGGGAGCACGTTGTATGGGCTAGGCCTGGGTGGAGAGGGCTGGGTGGAAGAGGGAAGGGGGCATAGAACAGTTATGCATGGGAATGAATGGGCCATATGGCCAGAGTAGGGAGGGGGCCACTCACATTGACGGTGCAGTTGGTAATGACTGTACCTCTTCCCTTGTGCATGTCATGTAGGTCAGCGCCCACCAGAAGAGGGACATTTGGTGTGCCATCGCCAAGGAGGTCCGGACCCTGGGGGCCCACCAGAGACGGGGCACCCACTGCCGTAAGAGATGGGAGGACATTCGCCGCTGCAGCAAGAAGACGGCAGAGGCTCAGCTGGGGATGGCCTCCCAACGTGGGAGGGGTGCCCGTCACACCATGACCCCCCTGATGTTCCGGATCCTGGCGGTAGCCTACCCAGAGTTGGATGGGTGCTTGAGGACATCACAGCAGACACAAGGGGGTGAGTACAACCTCCTTCAGCGGACTTTGCATGCAGTGGAGGGGTCTGGGTGGGGGAGGTGGGCTGTGGGTGTCCCTAGGCCAGGGCGAATTCGGTAGGCAAGACCCCTCCGTAATGTAGGCCATGTGGCACTCTACCCCACCTCACCAGAGTGCCAAGTTGAGGTATAGTTGCCCCTGTGGCATCCATGTGCGCAGATGGCCACCATTGCCATGTAGGCCATATCCCAGAAATTGCATGCGCAGAGGGCAGGAGCACGGCGTAATGCAGGGGGCTGCTGCGTCTATCTTGTCCGCCAACGGTAGCGGAATGCCATGCACTAAAAATCTCTTTCTTCTGTCTCCCCCCATTTTCCTGCTCTCCCTGTCCTTTTGTACATCAGCATCATCAGGCGGAGGTACAGTGGCACCGGAGCACGAGGGAGCTGCATCCCATATGGCCATGGAGGGCCACACAACAGACTCTGAATGCACCAGTGGGACGGAGGGCGAGGGGAGCTTCACGTCGGCCACCGGATCACCAACCAGCGACACAAACTCGTCCGCAGATGGGAGCTCCCCTGTGGTGGCGGCACCATCTGTGCGCCCCACTTCTACAGGTACAGCCGCCACCTCCCCTCCCAGCACCGCCCTCCCAGCAGCCCCTCAGCGTTCGCCCCGTGCCCGCTCACCCAGGAGGGTGGGCATCACCTTCGCCCCCAGGCACCTCAGGCCCTGCCCCAGTCACCCCTGCTGCCCTCAGTGAGGAGGCCATTGACCTCCTCAGGTCACTCACTGTTGGGCAGTCTACCATTGTGAATGCCATCCAGGGTATAGAACGAGAGTTGCAACACAGTAATGCATTCCTGGAGGGCATTCATTCTGGTCAGGCTGT